>NC_053489.1:11181214-11494049 GCF_905171775.1 Rana temporaria | reverse complement strand
ATATTTCAACAACCCCCATTGCTAACCTCAAACCACCCAACCTCAGACATCAATTAATCAGCAGGAAGCTTCATTCTGAGGACAGGGACTCAAACAAGGGAACAAAACCAACAACAATGCTGCAGTTGCAAACTATGCAGACACATAAATGTATTAAACATCGTCACACAAACAAAAGGAGCCTTCAGTATTACAGGATCATACAGCTTGGCCTCCAGTAATGGGATGTACTTCATTCAGTGCAAGCATGGGTCATACATTGGTGAGACAGGACAGTTGTTACAACAAAAGAATGAATCTTTATAGATACAATAAAAGAACATAAAGAAGAGGATTACTGAGCACATGTGGGACATCATTTCCCACAACCCCATTTATGGAAATTTTGGTTACTAAGGAACTTTTTAAAAAAATACTCAGGAAATGAAAACCTTTTAACTGTGAATAAAATTCTATATGACAAAAAGGGAATGATCTGAATGTGGACCACAGTATTTTAAATCACTTTGATTTAACAAACTAAGCTTTATTGAGTTCCACACAAAATACAACATATAGGTATAAGTAGCATACTAGACATTAACATAAAACCCAATAGCAAAGAACAAATTGAGGACATTGATTTATGCAGCAGCATCAATTCACAATGCGACACAAAAAGAAAAATAACAGAAAAGAATAACATTGACACAGAGGGGGGCCTTTCGGGCGAGAGGCAGAGCCACAATCAGCAGTATAAATTATTAAAGAAGCAATATCACAATTAGCCTCAGTGATATATTGGGGACAACTTAAGTGTTAATTTATACAATGGAGGGAGTAGGAGTTAACGAAGTACAAGTCAATGGAGATTGTAGCCATCTGTCTAATGCCCCGTACACACGATCAGGATTTCTGATGGCTTAAAATCCGATGGAATTTTTCGCCGGAATTCCGTTCGAGCTGTCTTGCATACACACTGTCAGACCAAAATCCGACCGTCCAAAACGCGGTGATGTAAAACACTACGACGAGCCGAGAAAAGTTCAATGCTTCCGAGCATGCGTTGACTTGATTCTGAGCATGCGTGGGTTTTTTCTCCGTCAGAGTTGCACACAAACGAAGGAATTTCCTATTTTTTATTTTCCATCGGAAAAAAATAAAACATGTTCTATTTCTAAACACCGATGAACTTTTTTCATCGTAAATTCGATCGTGTGTACGCGGCATTAAGATTTTGTTTTATTTGCCTGGACAGCCCCTATTGGTATAAATAAACTTGTTGTAAGGTAAATTGTTATATATTACATAAATCCAGGAGTGTGTTTATCCATATCGGAGTCCGAATAGACAAGCATTGTCTAGGATTCATTGTCACTGGTGAGCCCATCTGACCATGAAGACATTGGACAACTTCGCCTAAAATCCCTGAATATGAGGACAATGCCAGAGTAAATGCCCAAAGGTACCAGTGGAGATTAGACATTTGGGGCTTGGGGAGGGACAAAACTTAACCATACGTTCTGGGGTAAGATATGATCTAGGACTAATGTATATTTGAGGAAGCCTATCTGACATTTTAGGAGACACTCATTTACCATCCTCCAACAAATCACTCCGATCTTCATTATCCAGTTCACCTGCCTCAGCTTCCCATCTAGGTTTGAGGGAGTAAGCACATTGGGATGCAGATGGGGTGATTAGCATATCTTAGAATTCTGATATCAACTTACGGGGCTCATCACTGCTTATCATGGCCAAGGCATCTAGAGTAGACAGAACTGGGTAATTACCTCCAAACTGCACATGCAATGAATGATGCAGCTGGAGGTACCTAAACAGCATGTGGTTCGGAAAAGTGACTGATTTTAGTTGGTCAAAGGCTTTGAGTCTACCATAATGAAAGACATGTGAAAGCATATATATACCCTTTGAGATCCAGACCTTTGGGTAGGGAATCTGTTGAATTTCACCCAGGTGTTTAATATACCACAATGGAGTATTGTTATGTAAGATAGAGCAGTTCATTTTAGACACGGCCAGGTACCAGATCTGTCTGTGCTGGAATAGGAGGCCAGAGTGGCTTGAAGAAACAAGGGATGAACGCATGCGAGAGATGTGACTCAGGGACTTGACAGACCAGAGAGGTATCTATGGTTATCATATTTATCAAAATGGCAAAAGTGGAAGAGTTGTACCTCCAGGCAATATAAACCAATGTCAGGGATTGCCAATCCACGAGAGACATTGGGTTTTTGAGGACCTTCCATGACAGCTTATGTCTACTGGCACCCCAGATAAAGGACTGTAACAAAATATCCATAATTTTAAGTATTTTAGTGGACTATACACTGGAGAGTGCCAGAGGACATATAAGATTTTAGGCAGTAAGATATTTTTTCTAAGCTTATCTGACCCATAACTCCCAATGGCAATTTTGCCCATATCTGAGTTTTACATGTAAGTATTAGGGGCTCCACATTCGATAGATGAAGTCTGATATGGTCCTAGAGACCTGGATACCAAATATTTAAAGAAACTGACTCTCACCGTGGGCAGGGTTGCCTGATCCATTGATGGAGGGAAAACATCATTTGGGAGGATTTGGGATTTACCCCAGAACCCCAGAACCTAGAAAATTGTTCAATGATATGAAGTGCCGATGATAAACAGGGACCTGAGTAAAAACATATCTAAAATCATATAATCAGTATAGAGCCCCACTTTTTCCACTAAGGAACCAGAACACAGATCTTGAATTCCAGGGTGGGACCTAAATGACATAGTCTGGGGTTCAACTGGCATACAGTAAGTAAAGCCATTCTACTGAATCAAAAGCTTTGGCAGCATCAAGTGTGATTAACACCAATGAGCCAATTTGATTGTGAGAGGCCTGAAGATTCATAAATGGACGTCTGGTGTTAAAGGCTGTGTTCTTGGCCTGCATAAAACCTGTCTGACCCTGATGAATTAAAGATAAAATTACATTGTTTAGACAAAGGGCTAGGATCTTGGCTAGTATTTTGATATCAGTTTGGAATCACAAAGGGTAGAAGCCTCATATATAGCGTGATAAAGAGCCAATGATTTAGGTACTAATGTGTCAGAGAAGAGGGTATAGAACTTAATAGGCAAGCCATCTGATCCCGGAGCCTAGGTCATGGCAAAGTGAGCCATAGTGAGCTATGTATCATCTACTGAAATAGGAGCCTCCAATATAACTTCCTGTGCCTCTGTCAATTTAGAGAAGGTAAGAGCATCCAAAAGTCATGTAGAGTTTGGGCAGTGTAATCGACAACCCCAAAACAACCCCAAAAATATGGCAAACTCTCTTCTTCGCAAATCATTTCTGGGTCTGTAATGAAACCATGTGGAGGTGATCTTAATGCAATAACCACTGGGGGTCTGGAATCTATATGAGCCAGATGAGCTATAGATTTACCTGGGAGGTCCATGTTTAAAATTCTTTGCTTATTGAAAAAAATGTTATGTCTAGACCACTCATAACACATCTGGTATACAACTCTAATTTTGAGTCTAGTAAGAGAATCTGCAGAGGGTAAAGTTTCATATGGAACCTCAAAGAGGTTACCTGAGCTACTGCCTGAACATAGGGAGATTTAGAAGACTGCTTATATCTAGAGATATGCTCTTTAGTAGTAGACAGACATATTTTTTAAATGCTTCCCATACCGCCAGCGGGATTGCTGTGCCGGAATTAAAGTTAAAGAAAAACTTCCATTCTGTATTCAATATCTGTATCCGGTAATATAGATAACCAGAATGGATTCAGCCTCCAGTTTGGTGTAGAGGAACTAGTAAAAGGCGTTAGGGGCATGATTTGATAACAAACAGCAGCAGAATCCAGCCTTCTGTAGTCTAAGATTACTGCTGGAAAGGCAATTTGAGACAAAGTGGAATGAGGGGTAGAAAAACAGGAGTAAGCCTTTTGACTGGGATAGAGATGTCTCCATGTATCTATAAGGGCAAAGTCCAAAAATAGTCAACTAAATCCGGTCTTATGATATAGATGTGGTGCTTGTGGCTCTAAGCCCATTCTATCCAGGCTAGGGTTGGCTACCATATTCAAATCGCTCAATCACAAAGCCGTGACAGATGGGTGTTGGGACATAAAAGAAAAACCTTCACTTAAGATGGTAGAGTACACCACATGGAGAGGATCTATGAGACATGGCCCCCCTCCTCTACCTCCCTCCTCCCTGGCCTGGGGAACACCTCTTGGAGTGATCCGTGGCCTTCAGCAACCCCTGCTTCCTGCACGGACATAGGGGACACAGTACATGCTGCAGCCAACATGGCACCTGCTCCTCCTCCTAAACCCTCTGCTGCAGAATCTTCTGTGCTGCATCCAGCACCTTTTAAGCTCCAACAAATGGACCCTGACTCTACAGCAAACATTGCACAGGCAGTGATGACTCTCCTGACCCACATTATAGCTGAGGACATGGATCAAGCTGTTCTTAAATGGCTAGAACACCTTCATAATGAGCTTCAGTTCCAGAGAATCAAACAGAGGAGCGTATCTCCTGTATAGAAGATGATACTGCCACAGTGTCCATGGCTCTTGTCAGGCTATCCACAGTGCAAAAGGTGCTCCAAGTGGACGACTTGGAAAATTGTTCCAGGTGCAACAACCTGGGCATAATAGGACTTCCAGAATTCTACTCTTCTTCCCCGCTCACCACCATCTGCTCGACCAATAACAGTTAGGGCTATGCACCCCCTGCCTTGTGGAACGGGCCTATCGTATTGGTCATCCGTCTGAATTGTGATTCAAGCCACGGTCTGTGACTGTCAGATATCTTAGTTACACGGACAAGCCCGCACTCTGACCATTAATGATCAGCCACTGCTCCTCTTTGCAGATTACTCCATCAAAGTCATTCCCCAGCACAAGGCCTTCTCCGTGGTCTATTCCTCTACAACAGCCACATCAAATTTACACTAGCGTACCCAGCTATTCTGCATATACAACCTACCACGGTGAGCGAGACACATTCACTTTTGCATCTATAGCTGAGCACTACCTTAACATCACACACCCTTCAGCCATCAATTCTTCCTCCCCTGGAAGATCTGCTTTGTCAACCATAAACCAGCAAAGTCCTGAGAAACATCCCTACACCGCTGATCACGCATTCCTGATAATCAATATGGTTTGTGCCTATTGTCTCTTTATAGCTGCCTAGCCTGTGCTATCTCATACATCATCTGGAACATCATTTCCAGGGGAGACCCTCTTTCTATGTTAAGTCCTCACCACCTGCTGTTACTTTGCCTCATCTAGCAGACCTTATTAGCTGCCACCCACAGCCTACTCTGATTTACTTAATGCACAAGATTGTTATCCCCACTTGCTTATTGGCTTCCCTTTCTCCTTCTGTCACCAGCCCTTCCCTCCCCTTCCCCCATACCTCTGCCCATTCTCCCTAATCATCCCACCTTCATCCCACCTTCTATAGACCCCCCTCTTCCGGAGATGTTTCATGTCTACGAATACAGAGGATGCACTCTTTGACGGGGTATCTTGGGAGTGTGCACCATAGGTAAAAGATTGAAGTCCCTGTTCATTTTCTGGAGGCTTACCCTTCTTTTTTTGTTGTTCACAATTTGTGTTTTATTGTGCTATCTTTTCTTGTTTTATCTCTTGGATTCTACCAAAGCTCTAGTGATGTCGGATCCAATGGGACAATGTCTGTGGTGATACCATCTCTATTTGGGCTTCCTCATGTCTATCTGTCACAACAGCCATGGCTCCTTTGGATGTTGAGGTTCACCTAAAGGTAATATCATGGAATTTCAAGGGGTTACGCTCCCCTAGTAAGCGTATGCAAATTTTGAGACACCTCAAGCACTTGCAGGCAGTTGTGGCTCTCTTACAGGAGACTCACCTGACAGCCAATGATCTCTCTTGCTTCTGTAAACTGTGGGTAGGCACGGTCTTTGGCTCCCCAGCTGTGGGACGCAAAGCTGGGGTTGCTATTCTTCTTCATAAGAACCTCCACCACACAATCAGCTCCATTGAAACAGACTTGGTCGGTCACAGACTTACCTTTCATCTAACTATTGCCTCTTGTGACATTGGTATTTTTAATGTCTATGCCCCCAACTCCCTGGGACATTTCTTTTTTCAATACTTTACCTCTTGGGTCCTGCATGTTACTGAACACCTCCATATTATTGGCGAGGACTTTAATTCAGTCATGCACCTATCTGAGGATCGCACCCCAGGGCTTTGCAAATAAATCCCCTCAGCCAACACACCCACTATGATAGCTCATTCGATCTCCTCGCTCCACCTCAAGGATATCTGGCATACTTCTCATCTCACTGATTGAGAATACACCTTTTTTTCCCATCCGCACAACTCTTTCTCTCGTACTGACTACCTTTTTTGCTTATACAGCGATTTCCCTTTGGTGTCCTCGCCAACTATCGAGAACGTGGTCATCTCTAATCACTCCCTCACAGAGTGTCTAGTTTCTGGTATCACATGCTCTTGTGGCACAGGCACTTGGCGTTTCCCCTCTTATCTGGCTAGCAACAATGACTTTAATGTTCTTCGCTGTGCTTGGGCTGAATTTGCCAAAACCAATGGGTCCCATCTGACCACCCATAATTAGTTTTGGGAAGCGGTGAAAGCTTTTCTCAGAGGACGCATTATCTCTTACACATGCCAGCTCAAAAAACACACTTGCCTCCAATATCTGCAGGCCATTGAGTCTCTATGATTGGCCCAATGTACCTTAACTTTAATCCGTATTACAGCCAATACGCTTACCTGGCAAGCAGCTAAAAACACTCTTGACTATTATTCCGTGCAACAGGAGATTACACTTCTGGCAAAACTATTCTCTGGCTGCCACCCACCTACCCATATTGGAGCCATACGATGTCCTAAGGGTGGTATTGTTAATGCGCCCTCTGAGATTAGCACCCTTCTTACTAACTACTATACATCCCTCTACTCGGAACTCCCCATTGACATGGAGGCAGCACATAAATTACTTGCAGGAATACACCTGTCTGCATTATCTCCTGAACAGTTGGAGACCTTAAACTCCCTCATCTCTATTGATGACATAAATAATGACATAAATAATTTTCCTTGGCCTAAATAGTACACCCTCTTACTAGCGACGTAACTATCCTTAACTATGTTTGCCTTACAATCTAGTCTATAAAGTTTGTTTTCTATAACAATTTATGAGTACTAATATTGTCATTACAAAGTATGTCATTCTAACTAGGCATTCTACTCTATACCAAAATGCAGCTATTATAGCGTATTATAAGCACTACATTAGTATCTATTTTATTAAATTTATAGGCATTCACGATACATCTCTTGATTTGATGAAACGATCCAACATCCTCATATACCTCCCGTGCTGGATCTGGCTTCCACCGAGACAGCCGCTGGTTGTGCCTTACCCGTGCCAGTGCCTGTGCTAAGCAGTGTGTAGGTTATTTAACTTCATAGACCAGGTGAGCATGGGGCAGTCTCTACTGTCACTATATAATAACTACTATGACAAAACTTTTATGTATGTATTTTTCTTTATTGTTTAAAGTTTCCTGTTTGACACTGTACTAATGACATATTTTTGTGTTCTGTACAAATCAGATGAAACTAAAGATGTGTGCAAGGCCCTGACAAAGCACTTGTGTGAAACATGTTGGCTGATCGCACCATGAAGTATCTTGTTTCATACATCAAACAGCAATTTATGGTCTATGTATATGAACTGTATTTTAATGTTATCATTAATAAATGTATATTTTCCTAAAAAACTATTTGTTCAGTGTGCTCACCTTATAAAACAGACCTAATATTTCCCATTAAAGTCTATTATTTCACTGGATCCTGAGAAGGTATTCAACAGCATTAGCTTGTCTTGGACTGTTCATGTTCACGAGGGCATTTGGCATGTCAGGACCCATTCTACACTTTTTTCAAAAAATGAACGCCTCTCCGACTGCTCACCTCGTTAGCCCTGATTTTATGTCCCCTGACATTCCACTCACCAAAAGTACACGCCAAGATTATCCTCTTTCCCCCCTGCTTTTCAACATAGCCATAAATCCACTCTACACAATTCTGAATTCTCCATCCGAGATTAGCGCTGTCACGATAGGCAATCAAGTTTTTCGCTCAGCTCTATTTTCTGACAACATTGGGGCAGATTCATGTACAATTGCATGGGCGCAGCGCATGTGATATACGCTACGCCGCTGTAACTTACTTTTCAAAGCTTACGGCGGCGTAGTGTATCTCTCGCGGGACGTCATTGTTTTGACGTGGACGTAAATTACGTCCAGCCCCATTCACGGACGACTTACGCAAACAAAATACAATATTTTCAAATTCGACACGGGAACGACGGCCATACTTAACATTGCGTACGCCACCAAATAGCAGCTTTAACTATACGCCGAAAAAAGTCGAACGGAAACGACATAAAAGAATGTGACGGCCGCTCGTACGTTCGTGGATCGTCGGAAATAGCTCATTTGCATACTCGGCGCGGAATACGACAGGAACGCCACCCAGCGGACGCCGAAGAATTGCATCTAAGATCCGAAGGCGTACGAAGACGTACACCTGTCGGATCTAACCCAGATGCCGTCGTATCTTGTTGTGAGGATTCAAAACAAAGATACGACGCGGGAAATTTGAAAGTACGCCGGCGTATTAGTAGATACGCCGGCGTATGTTCTTTGTGGATCTGCCCCATTCTCTTTTGCTCTACTACTCCTTCCTCTGAAATTTCCCTCCTTTAGGAATTGTTTGCAACCTTCCGGACTGCTTGGGACTACGTATTATTTTTGACACAAGTGAAATCTTAGAGCTTAATCCACCACTAAGGCTGGATCGACTCATCTCCATTTATAGTGGCAAAGCAACATATCACCTACCTAGGCATACCTATTGGTAGGGAACCTTCCTCCTTGTATACTCTGAATTATCCCCTGGTGATAGTCAAGATTGTCAAGGAGTTGGAAGCATGGGCGGCCCATCCCCTTTCGCTATTTGGGAGATGTCATCTCTTCAAAATTGTCTTGTTTGCAATAATAATGTACGCTTTTCAGACCCTTACTGCTTAAACATAAAGATGTCCAAAAAATTCACATGGCCCTGCTTGTATTTCTTTGGCATTTCTTTGACATGGCAGATGGCCTTCAATCACACTTCAAAAATGATGTCTTCCAAAGAGTGAAGGAGGAGCAGTTCTGCCCAATATTAGATTCTATAATCTCTCATGCATATTAAGGCAAGGTATTGATTGGCTGACCAAAAATTATTGTTATTCCAACCATATGCTGGAGGGCGCCCTTGTGCCCCCATTTAATCTCCAGGCTATCCTTCACTCTAGCTTATGCTCCATGCGCCACTCCCTAAGATCTAACCAGTTAATCAGGGACACAGTTCTTGCCTGGAGGGAGGTACAAAGACTCCTGGGTCTACTCTACACCATCTCATCTCACCTTCCATTTAATTGGTAACCCAATGTTCCCCCTTCGTCAGAACACAAAGCCTTTACTCAATGGTCCTCCTCTGCCCTGACTGTAACCAATTTCATCAATCTGGCCAAGGAACTTTCAAACACCACTAAGAGCTGGCTAATCAATGCTCTCTTCCATCATCACAGGCATTTTACTACCACCAGTTAACCAGCTTTCTCAAAACTTTCTTTAGCTCACATCAAAACCCCTGCCAGCACTCGTTCATTGACGTCATGGTGTACCGGTGTTAGTACTCTCCAAGTCAGAAATATACTCTAACTTATTACACAGCAGGCTACCAAATACTGCATCGGAAGTATTGAACCCTAGTAAGCATACGCTTAAAGGGTCAATATAGACGTATGTGAGTTGGTGGAAACCACATCAATCGGATCTGGATATACCGATGAAACGATGCTTGAAAACATCACTTTAAACCAAGAGCAGGGGGAGTAACAATGTCTTGATGGTAACTCCCAGGGATCAGATCATATCCAAAGGTACATAAAAGAAAACGAGGGTCGCATAGTGTGATACCGTAATATTAATGAAATTTATTAACGGTTAAAAAACACTTACAGTTCGATGAAAACAAAGGGGCATCATGAAAAGTTGTGCATGGCAGCAGCAGAGTCCCGACGCGTTTTCGCAATAGTTTGCATCATCTGGGGTAAACTCTGCTGTTGCTACCATGCTTAAATATAAGATATGGGGGGGCGCATGCGCGCGCCGACGCTGATGGAAGTGCCTAGTCACATCTCCTCCACACCCGGGCACATAACGGCCGATTCTCCAGGGCTATAACGCTCGTTTTTGGACAAAATTATCAGCACCCCTGCGGGAACTCGAGGTGCATGCTGGCACAAAAAAGAAAAAAAATCGGAGCCAAGAACACACGCTGGACCAACTTTCTTCTGAACGTGGAGCAGAGAGCAGGGAAGATGTCCCAAAATGGCGCCAGCTAGCAACATGTGGGGAGAAGATGAAATCATCTCACATCCTCCTAAAGCATGGAAAATCGTGAGTTACAACTCCCCCCTCTCTAAAGCTGACTTAGATGAGAGTCTCACGTTAATTTTTAATAAATTGGTGGAAAAGATTGAAAAAGAAGTGCACAAATCCACCGCTGCACTTTCCCAAGAAATTGCTAGTATAGGAGGACGCACTGATCTCCTGGAGACAAACATGATGAACTCTCCTTAGCACATAATGACCTGAGAAAAGACTATGAAAATCTGGCTGATAATTTTGCCTTATGCAGGCCCAGGTTGAGGATTGGACAATCGGCAATCGCCGGCCAGAATATTAGATTGCGCGGCATACCTGAAACCATTACTGATTTATTACCAGCAGTGTCCCAAATATTTCATGATCTCCTACCAGAGAAGCCATTATCCGCCTTTGCCTGTGACAGGATACATAGGGCCCTCCGTCCCAAAACCCCCCCTGAAAACCCCCCAGGGATATTATAATGTGCATGAAGATTTCCTGGTAAAGAAGACATCATGCGTGCTTCCAGAAACCGCCACAATATCTCATATGAAGGGAAACGTATACAAATCTTTCCTGACATCTCCCCAGCCAACCTTTGACTGAAGACCGCAGGATGAAGGAGGTAACTTCTGTCTTACAATCAGCCAGGATAAGATACCGCTGGGGTTTTTCCTTTAAACTGACAATCCCACACAATGGATCCACATATACAGTTTACAATGTGATTGAAGGTAAAGAGCTGTTGATTAAGCTGGGTCTTTGTGCCTAACGAACCCACCCTAAGGCTTCCAGCCACCCCACGACCCTCACCATTTGGTCTAACACCTTCCAACAGACGCAGCCAGAGAGACCAGAGAAGATTATTCAACCCACATCAAAAGCTAACCCATACCAAATCTTCAATTGTCTCTTCATATCTTTACACTATCCCTACCAAAAGATCTGCAATCCAAGATACTATGGCTCTCCTTAAGTAACTTTTTACACATTTAACCAAAGTAGGTGATTCTGAGTTACTACAGAGTGGACAGGAGGCTCCCAGTGGACTTCTTACTTCAGCCAACTTTATACCTGGGATATACATATCCCCACGAAAGCTCCACTCCCCCCTACTGGAATAATTTCTCACTGAACCACACAGATGTTTCAGAGGATGCTGCAACAGACACTTCAAGAGCCAGTGCTTCTTGCACTGATCAACTCCACCCAACAATATTTTCTCCCATGATTTTTTTTATTTTTTTTCTATATATATTTTTTTTCCATTTTTCCTGTTTATTCTTTTTTTTTTTTTTTACCTTTTTCTGTAACGAAGATACACAGCGATACAGGTTGTTCTTATGCGCAGCCTTGTGCAATACATGCACAAAAAGGAAAAATCATTTTGAACTTCCCAAAACTCGTTTCCCAGGATGCTGCACGAGTCTGCACACATTTGTCCTGGACCTCCCCACTCTGGCTGGGATGAGCATAATTCTATCCCCAGGATCACATCCCTCTCCTATTCCCTCCTAAACAATTTAATGCTACAGTCAGTTGTTTTGACCCTGTTCTCTGTTCTCTATATTAGAGTGTTTATTGTTGCTGCAATGCAGCTTAAGTTGCCATGCACTGATACGCGGTACCTCTTTCAGTTTAACCTGTTCTTTTGCCCGGGTGTGTCCGCCGATGCTAGTTTGACCCCACTCCTGCCTCGATCCATATCTAGGTCACTTCGGTGATAGCCTGGCTAGTTCTGATGCAGGATAAGGATATTTTTTTTATTATCCGTCATGTTGTTTTTTTTTTCTTTTTCTCTGTAGAATGTTTATTTTGACTAAAACCAGTCCAAAAGGGATTCCACCCCTTTTACTGAACTGGTTTTCACCAGAGTATTATCTCCTATAACTCCCTACTGAAAAAATCATATTTGTTTTACAAGCAAGCATAGAGTATAAGTTCTCTTGTTCCTTTCTTCCCACAGGTATACATAGCCTATATTTTTGGTATCTACGTCATTTCTACTCTTTGACATGTATTGCAGAAATGCTAGGTTCTATACACATTTTTCTCATATCCACATAGTTTTATACACTATGGAGATAGGTCTTGCAGGGTTCACAGTTACACAACCCGGTTGGACCTCCCTCTGTATGGCTGGCTGTTGGAGTATTAGATGTTCTGTTGATAGTTGACCATAGTTCTGATCATGGTATTAAAATTATTTTCCCACAACACAAATGGGTTTAATTCACCCAACAAACGGAAAAAAGCCTTTCAACAGTACAAAAAGCTTGGAGCAGACATTATCCTACTCCAAGAGACCCACTTCGCCTCCTCCAATCACCCCAAATACTTTCACAATCTTATAACCAAGTATACTTCACCACCTATGATAACAAAACAAGAGGTGTTGCCATTCTTATACGAAACACTATTATCTTGATTGTCCAGCATGTATTTAGAGATCCTGAGAGTAGATACATAATTCTTAAGGGCACTATTAATAATAGGAAATCACTATAGCCTCTGTATACGCCCCAAATGATACCCATACATCCTTTTTTCTCAATTTTTTTGAGACTCTGGATAATACCACTCACCTCACATACTAATTGGTGGGGACTTTAATTTGGCTGCCCACACCAATCCTCGATAGAAGGTTCCATATCCCCTCATACCAAAAGCCTGTTCTAAGACTATGAACAGACTAATCAACAAAGCACAATTATTAGACACATGGAGAGCTCACAACACAGGGATCAAAGCATATACCCACTACTCTCATCCGCATGACTGCTATGCTAGACTCGACTATATACTCTCCACCCTGTCCTCCTAGCCAACTCCACTCAAGCACAGATTCACCCCTGCCCCTGGTCAGACCACAACATATGCACATTCACTACATCACACATAGGCCTATCTCCCTCTCCACACAACTGGCGTCTTAATGACACCCTCCTAACAAACTTAACAGCAAGGCTACCATATCCACACACATAGAAAACTATTTTACAGACAACATAAACCAAGAAACTCCACCTACCTCAATATGGGTGGCCCCACAAAGCAGTTTTTGAGGGGCCATATAATTAGCTTAGCGCATCCAAGAACAAAGAAAGACAGCAGATATCAAGCGCCTCACTAATGAGCTTCATCATCTATACATTAAACTACACCATGCAGTTGATCCTGCTATTACTGAGCAAATACAAGTAAAACGCAAAGCCCTAGACACCCTCCTCTCAAGCAATGTTGAAAAATCCCTCAGATTCTCCAAAGCTAAATACATGCTGCATTGCAACTCCCACTCAGCCATGTTTGCAAGGAAACTTAGACAAGATAACAACCCCACACACATATACAAACTTAGAAATAATAACGGTGACCTGGTCTCCCACCCACAAAAAGTTATGGAAATTTTTACCTCATTTTATCGAGACCTTATGTCAAACCCCAACTCCCCCCCAAACGAGGCTGCAAAATCCTGGCTTGAAAACCTTAACCTCCCCTCCCTCAATCGTGAACATGCTGACTCTCTTAACTCACCCTGCACAGTAGATGAAGTCTTACATATTATCAAATCACTCAAATCCTCTACAGCACCAGGCCCTGATGGTTACACCTCCTTGTACTATAAGAAATATGCCCCCTTACTTGCCCCACATTTAAAAAACCTTTTCAATCACATTCTAGAAGGCAATTCTTTTCCAAAGAAATGCTATTAGCTAATCTATCCCTGATCCCCAAGCCCAACAAAGACCATTCACTACCCCAAAATTCCGCCCCATTTCAGTCCTAAATAACGACCTTAAGATTTTCGGTAGGATCCTAGCAGACAGACTCGCCAAAGTAATTTCCCCCCTTGTACACATCGACCAATCCGGTTTTATACCCAACAGACAGATTACAGACAACATCAGACTAGTGGCCAATGTAATCCAGGATGCTAACCTTCATAAACGACAAACCTGTCTCCTTAGTCTTGACATCCACAAGGCGTTTGACAGTGTTAGCTGGCCTTACCTGAATTACCTACTCCCCAAATTTGAATCACTGGGGCATTTCTGCAGGGATTTAATGCCTTGTATAATTCCCCACAGACCCGAATCCGACTGCCCGGCATTAACTCTGATTTCTTTCCACTAGGCAAAGGTACCAGACAGGGCTGCCCCCTATCCCCACTCCTCTTTGCTTTAGCAATAGAGCCCTTAGCCCAGGCTATCAGAGATAACACGGATATAAAGGGGTATACCAAAGAACATCAAGAATACAAAGTTAGCTTATATGCTGACGATGCACTGATATATATCACAAACCCACATACCTCTCTACCTGTACTTCTCAGACAGCTAGACCTCTTTCATAAAGTTTCAGGTCTTAAAATAAACTTAAGCAAATGTTCAGTATTGCCCATTAACATCCCCTCACAGGAACTCACCCTTCTTCAATCCAACTTCCCCTTTACGTGGATTTCCTTCCTCATTCAAATATCTAGGTGTAAACATCACTCCCCTCTACAATGGTCTATTTAAAGCCAATTATACCCCATTATTCGCACGCATCACATCTCTTTTAAAAACCTGGTCCTCCTACCAAATTTCTTTTTGGGCAGAATTTGCGCAATTAAAATGAACATTCTCCCCAAACTTTTATATTACTTTCGCACTATACCAATCAACGTTCCTAAATCTAAACTAGAGGCACTTCAAAGACTCATTAATAAGTTTCATATGGGCTACAGGCGCCCAAGATATAGTTACGCCCTACAATATAAGTCACAACCCAGGTGTGGTTCTGGGTCTTCCCAACTTATGGAAATACTTTTAGCAGCACGCCTCTCACAGATTACTCAATGGGTATTCCCCAAATAGAAATAGTCCTTGGATAACCTTTGAGTTCTCATCTATATACCCATTATACCTACAAGGGATACTTTGGTCCAAATACGTCCTTTATAAGGACCTCATCAAACGCAACATAATAGTAGCTCACGCATTTAAACTTTGGCAAAATATACAAGACATTTTCTCACTTGCATCGACCATCTCCCCATTCATATCATACCTAGGCGATTCCTAGACTACCTCTTGCATATAAAAACAAACATTCATTCACCATTTGGATAGATAACGGACTAATTTCCTTAGGATCACTACAGTCTAAATGGGACTTTTAGAAGTTTTGAGTCCCTTCAAAAAGACTTTAATCTCCCCTCATCAGAAAAGGAGAGATTCTCCTTAATTAAATCGTTCTACCAAACATTTTTCACTCTCCACGAACCTAATACTACAATCTTTGAAAGGATATGCAAGTCTTCCTCCAGAGACAAAGGTACAATCTCTAGACTCTATAATTATCTCAATGACTTCTCTACCCCCGAAAAAACCCAACCCATGCTACACTGGGAATCAGATCTAGGCATTGACCTTCCCCCGGATACATGGTATACTATGTCAGAAAACCTCAGGAAAAGCAACAAAGCAGTTTCCTTTAGAGAAACCCCAACAAAACTATTTACAAGGTGGTATCTAACACCATCCAAAATACATACTTTCTACCCGTCGGTTTCCCCTGACTGCTTCAGGGGTTGCCGTGCTGAAGGTACTCTGCTCCACACATTCTGGAGCTGCCCACGTCTATCACACATCTGGCATGAAGCGGCTCGCAAATTCGAAGACTCCTCCAAACACAAGGTCTCCCTCACCCTATTAATTTGCCTTCTATATGGAAACGTTCCAGATATTCCCCCACCTTGCACCAAACTCCTCCATTCACTATGCAGTTCAGTGCAATGGATGATTGCATTCAACTGGAGATCTGGCGAAGTTGTTTGGTCACAGGTACTCGATAGGATGGAGTTATTGAAACTCTCGGAGAGAATTTACCACACAATACATGACAGCCTTCACATCTTTGAGGCCAAATGGTCATATTGGTAGTTCAGTATGTGATGCTTATGTTTTTTTTCTTATTCTTTTTCATATATACACATTAAACTTTGGTGATATGCTGCTAGATTACCCTATACGCACCCGAGACTAAACATTACAATGTGCCTTATGTATTACCATGTCATTGATATACCTCTAAAGAGGGTTATGTTTCCTCTACCTATGCTTGTACTCTAATTTTTATTCTCACAATAAAAAACTTTTGTAAAAAAAAAATATAAGATATGACCCCATCAAACCATTTCCTGGGCGTACACCCAATCCAAGATCACTTCCGGGTTGATTTGTCATGTGATATAACATATATATGGGGATAATGAAAAAACAAAACTAAAAGGCTAAGAAGCCGGTATATTTGTATATTAAAGTAATATACAAATTTGAAAGGGAAAAAAACCTTTGCAAACCTCAATCATGGACACGAATATGTTTTAATAGTAGGAGTCCATGATGATCATGTGACGTGTCATGTGAGACATTGACCTTTCATACTGGCCAATAGAATAAAAACGTGTAGGGTCACGTGTGTAGTGGCTCCACGTAAGGATCAAAAATAATTAGCATAAAAATGGTATTAGCATCAAAAGGGTTAGTGGGGGCTGGAAGACGCAAATCTGCCATACCAACCATGACTACAACAGTCATGTAAAGATAAACCCCCAATACGCCTTATACAGCGGCCACAAAATGTGCTGTCTCCATGGAAGGTTATGTGTGCGCCGTGTGTGAAGGCACTGGGCGGAGCGGGACGTCAGAGTCGTGACTAACGTCACCTGACCTCTTACGCTGCGCTCCACAATGCGCTCCACAGGTAAGACCGCGCTGACGACATGTAACGGCGTGAATACGCCGCGTCTGGCAATGACAGTAGGCGGAACGGGATGTCAAAGTGACGATTCACGTCACATGGCATCTCACGCTGCGCTCCACATTGCTTTCCACAATGAATGGAATGTAGCTGCACGTACACGTGACTCACGTCTCAAAACAAAGTGCATGTAAGCTGATAATGGACGTGATTTGCTGTGCAATATGAAATGCAAGACGGTGGTCCTGTGTATAAAATAAATGGAATCTTATATCTAATATGACCATTTAAGAATTAAAAACACAACTAATTAACTCATTTATTAATAAGTCCTAGGTTTGCTTTAGATATCATTATATAATATACGCCTTTTGGCTCATTTTGAGATTTACAGCCTAATTCATGTACCAATATATTCTTTTCTTTCTGTTTTTAATTAATCGAATATATGTAGTAATACATTATATATGTGTGGGTAATAATACATGCAAGAACACCATTTATTTGTATAAAGATATTTATGTATTTGGAAGTCTGTTCAATCAGAGATCATTTCCTGGATTTATATCATTATATCATCTCTCCCTTTAAATTTGTGGACAGGAGATCATCATATACAAAAATATACAAACATTTTTTTACCCTCATATGCCTGTTGATTCAGCTATATTAAACAGGCATAAGTTTTTTGTTTTTTCCCGGATCAATCCGAGTTCATTTGCTTTTTATTCCAATTTTTATCATATTTTATACACCCAATATTAAGGATTTGTCCTATTTAGTTGTGTTTTTAATTCTTAAATGTTCATATTAGATATAAGATTCCATTTATTTTATACACAGGACCACCGACTTGCATTTCATATTGCACAGCAAATCACGTCTATTATCAGCTTACATGCACTTCGTTTTGAGATGTGAGTCACGCTGTACGTGCAGCTACATTCCATTCATTGTGGAAAGCAATGTGGAGCGCAGCGTGAGATGCCATGTGACGTGAATCGTCACTTTGACATCCCGTTCCGCCTACTGTCATTACCAGACACGGCGTATTCATGCCGTTACATGTCCGTCAGCGCGGTCTTACCCTGTGGAGCGCATTGTGGAGCGCAGCGTAAGAGGTCAGGTGACGTTAGTCATGACTCTGACGTCCCGCTCCGCCCAGTGCCTTCACACACGGTGCACACATAACCTTCCATGGAGACAGCACATTTTGTGGCCGCTGTATAAGGCGTATTGGGGGTTTATCTTTTACAGGGCTGTTGTAGTCATGTTTGGTTTGGCAGATTTGCGTCTTCCAGCCCCCACTAACCCTTTTGATGCTAATACCCTTTTTATGCCAATTATTTTTGATCCTTATGTGGAGCCACTACACACGTGACCCTACACGTTTTTATTCTATTGGCCAGTATGAAAGGTCAATGTCTCACATGACACATCACATGATCATCATGGACTCCTACTATTAAACATATTCGTGTCCATGATTGAGGTTTGCAAAGTTTTTTCCCTTTCAAATTTTTATATTATTTTAATATACAAATATACCGGCTTCTTAGCCTTTTAGTTTTGTTTTTTTCATTATCCCATATATATGTTATATCACATGACAAATCAACCCGGAAGTGATCTCGGATTGGGTGTACGCCCAGGAAATGGTTTGATGGGTCATAACTTATATTTAAGCATGGTAGCAACAGCAGAGTTTACCCCAGATGATGCAAACTATTGCGAAACGCGTCGGGACTCTGCTGCTGCCATGCACAACTGTTCATTTGTTTTCATCGGAACTGTAAGGCCGGGTAACTAACGAGCAAACATGTACGATGAAAGCGGTCCGTCGGACTGTTTTCACCGTACATGCCTGCCAGAGGGCTTCTGTACGATGGTTGTACTAACCATCGTACAGAAGTCCGCGCGTAAACACTACGCGGGGCGTGTCCGCGTCGTCGCCGCGACGATGACGCGGCGATGACGCGGCGACGTGGGCGGGCCTGCCATTTAAAGGCTTCCACGCATGCGTCGAAGTCATTCGACGCATGCGAGGGGACGGCGGGCGCTCGGACATGTACGGTAGGTCTGTACTGACGACCGTACATGTCCGAGCGGGCAGGATTCCAGCGGACGGTTTTAAAACACGTCCAGGAATATTTGCCCGCTGGGAAAAGGCCCGGCGGGCAAATGTTTGCTGGAATTCGGCCCGCTCGCGCCTACACACGACCGAACATGTATGCTGAAACTGGTCCGCGGACCAGTTTCAGCATACATGTTTGGTCGTGTGTACGGGCCTAAGTGTTTTTAACCGTTAATAAATTTCATTAATATTACGGTATCACACTATGCGACCTCGTTTTCTTTTATGTACCTTGGATATGATCTGATCCCTTGGGAGTTACCATCAAGACGTTGTTACTCCCCCTGTTCTGGTTTAAAGTGATGTTTTCAAGCCATCGTTTCATCGGTATATCCAGATCCGATTGATGTGGTTCCACCAACTCACATACAGTCTATATTGACCCTTTAAGCGTATGCTTACTAGGGTTCAATACTTCCGGTAAGCCTCCCCTCCCGGTGGTGGTTATTTTTCACAGATTCATTCATTTCATTTCACTGTGGTGTATAGAATCGTCCATCATAGGAGATCATTTACTAGCAGTGCAATTTTCAGTGACTCACTGCTTCTTTGATTTATTATATATGGACTTTTCATTTGTTCACATTGTAATGTGTTGTTGATTCACATTTGTTATAACACGTTTAACATCATCATTTTCAGCGCCACTTAATTGTTTTTGTATATTTTCATACTTTCTTGTTTCACTAGATTGTTTGTGGCTGCTTATTACACTGATAGCACCGATTTTTTCTTGTTTTTTGTAACAAATACTGCATCGCCTCGTTCAGTCACTGGGCTTTCATTCTTGACAACCAGAATGCGGCAAAGAAGATCCTGGCAGGATACCAAAGAGTCCACTCTCTGGTAATCTGTGAAATGTGGTGGGAAACTCAATTCAAAATTGCCCACCATGAATATTTCCCATTTTGACACAGCAAAGTTGACCCCTCTCTCTACTTATGCCCCTGGCGTAACACCCCCTGCCCATATCTTTTCCATAGGTTGTGGACCTGCCAATCAACTTCTACATTTTAGAATCAGACACCAACCTATATTGACAAGATTCAGCATTTTACTCTGCCCAAAGACCCTATGCTATGCCTTTTCAGCTGTGACACTCTTCTGGCTCATCATAGTGTCTCTCTCCCTCAATGAATTCACATCTGTCTCCTCACAGCTCACAGAATCCTCATGCAGGCTTGGATCCACCCCACCTCAAATTCCCTCAGTGACACAAGCACTTCAAACTTTATTTTTTATGGATAAAATGTCACTCAAAACATCAAATCCTTAAAATGTTTTATTTCCAGGTGACGTTGCTTTATCGAAAATTCCTTAATTCCAGAAAAAATCTCCCTTCACGTGATGTCCTTCTGTTTTATGGACTGGTATCTGCGTTCAGACCTAACCAACACCCTGAGAAAACTTGGGATCCGAGACACTTCTGGCTCTTAGACCTATGATACCCCCCAACAAGCATTCCATCTAGTTTATATGTTCCATCACTACCTTACTTGACTTGAAATATACATATAATTATAACCTTGCTAACCTTTTTTTCCCTCACTAGTTATAATTTATATCTGCTTCCACTCATCAGGGTATTCCTTTGGTAGAATCCACCATCAGGTACCTTTCTTAGGCCCGACACTATGATATCAGTTGTTCTACATCTACTCAATGATGTTAAGCCTAATGCTTTGTCTTGTCTATGACTTCTCATACTATTTTACACTGTGAAGGTTGTGTTTTTTTTTGTTTTTGTTTGGATACACCTCTGGAATAGGTAGTATGGGTAGAATGAAAAGCCCACCCAATCCAGGGTTTCTTCAATTCTACAAGGATCCTACAACATGTGTTTCTACCAGGACAATGACATCAATACGTTGACATTTCAGAAATGACTCATCTCTGAGACCACAGACGTTTCCAAATAAAAAAAAATAGGGGGCCATTGGAAAAACAGGGAAATAGTATATGGGATCAGTGGAGGTGGAATCCCCAGGCATAACCAACATAGACATGTAATAAAATAAAACAGCATAAGTAACTAAGGTGATTGTAAAAATCAATGCAATTACATTATGACTCAAATGCCTGGGTTGTACATAAGCAAAAGCCCCCAGTAAAAAAAAAAACTAACCCACCCATCTCTACATACACCCCGACTTTTGTGAGCATAAGTCCCAAACTGTGTTATAGTCAAAGCAGCAATAAACATACATCAGCATGATGTCTGAAGTAGGGAATGACAACGAAGCACTAGCTGGGGCATTATACTTGAAGAAGAGGAAAACTCTTTGGGGTAGATTCAGGTACAGCTGCGCGCTCCAGTGTACCCTTTTTTACCCTGCGCCTACGCAAATTATTTGCGCTACGCTTCATTCATGAAGCAGTAGCCACGTAATTTGCGTGGGCGCTCTTCAAAAATGCCCTGCGTAAGGGGGCGGGAATCATTTAAATTAGGCGCGTTCCCGCGCCGAGCATAGAGCGCATGCTCCGTCGGGAAACTTTCCCGACGTGCATTGTGGTAAATGACGTCGCAAGGACGTCATTTGCTTCAAAGTGAACGTGAATGGCGTCCAGCGCCATTCACGATTCACTTACGCAAACTACGTAAATTTCAAATTTTGCGACGCGGGAACGACGGGTATACGTAGCATTGGCTGCCCCTGCTAATAGCATGGGCAGCCTTACGCAAAAACCGCCGTACGCAAACAATGTAAACTGCGTACGCAGGGCTCGCGTAACTTTGTGAATCGGCGTTAGTATGCAATTTGCATACTATACGCTGACCACATCGGGAACGCCACCTAGCGGCCTGCGTAAGAATGCAGCCTAAGATATGAGGGCATAAGAGCCTTATGCCACGCATATCTTAGGCTGCAGTCGGCGTAACAAGCTCTCTGAATCAGGAGAAGTCGTTACGCCGGGACAAGTAAGCAATTGCGCTGCGTAACTATGGTTACGCAGGCGCAATTGCTCTTTGAATCTGGGCCTTTGTCTTTATTACTCCACTAGGAGGGCAAAAATCCTATGAAGGGCAGTGGATATAGAACTACTTAGGCTGCTTGCTGCAAGTGTTCGGTAGAGATGACACAAATCTGAGCATCAAACAGCATCAGCCCCGTCAGCATAAGTATAACAAGGTGTAATTCCAGTAATAGTAGCAGTGGCATCCTGATACAGACCTTCAAAACCGGTTATGAAAACAACAAAGGCCCTCATAAGAGGGCCATTTCCTTATGGCTAGGTATCCAAAAGTGTAGGAACATAAAACAACCACCATGTCACTTTATAGGTGAATATGAGAGGAAGAATAATCGCATACCATAGGCAGCCTCCCTGCACATGGGAGGGAGATGAAAGGGGTAGAAGTCCTCAAAGTGCTCACAGCTCAGGTAGGGTCTAGTCGATCCAACCATGCAGTAGCTGCCTCGGGTTCCTCGAAAAAGTAAAGTTGATCTTCTCCAACAGCATAGAGGCATTGCAAACTTGGTGAACCCGTAGGCGCCAACTGACTTCCGTGAAGCAGTTGCGTTGTCGATGGACCTCCGCATAAAAGTCTGAAAATGTCAGATTCTGGGTGTTATAAAAGGGTATAATACCTTTTTTCCCTGGATAAGTGAATTATGGCATCTCAGTCTTTATAGTTAAGGATCTTGGCAATAAAGACCTGTGGAGGCATTCTTTGTGGTGGTGGTTTGGCAGGCATGTAATAGACATTCTAGGGTCAGCAACTTACACTACTCAATGATGTTAAGCCTAATGCTTTGTCTTCTCTACGACTTCTAGTACTATTTTACACTGTGAAGGTTATGTTTTTGTTTTTGTTTGGATACACCTCTGGAATAGTTAGTATGGTCACTACAAAAGTTGCAATAAGGCCTCTCTACCATATGTAGCAATAAGAACATGCTCCAGAAATGTGGCAGGGAAGTTGAGCAGGGAGGGCGGCAAGGACCAGTACACCTGGAGCGAGAAGAGCTCTGAAGACCTCCCAGGACAGGCTGACTGGGGCCAGAAAACGAGGATGGGCAGGAGGTGCAGGCAGCCAGGGACCACTCCATCTCACAGCAAACATATCCTCTGGAAGGAGCAGAGAACTGTCCCCACCTAGAACGAGAATGGACTCTGCCTGCTGCTGGCCATCATAAAAATCCTGCTGCCATGAAAGATGCCATATCAAGCATCACATACAACTCCCATAGACAGGGACTGCAGACTGGGACATGGGTGCACTCTTTCTCTCCCTCCCCCTCTCTCTCTCCCCCTCTCTATCTCTCGCTCTCCTTCTATGAGTGTCTATGTCCCGGTCTGTGTGATGAGGAGGGGGGAGGTATTAGTAGTAGTCAGTCACATTTAGCTGGACTTGTTCTGTAATGTAGAAGATGTTTTGTAGTTCGTCCACTTCTTCAGGTATAATGAGTGATGGGAACATATCCCGGCATTTATACACACACATCTAGACCTGACACCTTCATCTAATCACCATGGAATGGGTCAGGGAAGATGTTGGTGGTCTATGAACAGGATGGGGGGAGGGGGTTAGGTTTTGTCTGGAGATGGGTTTAGGGACAAAACTAGAATGTTTCTTGTATAAGTTGTGGATCAGCTTCCCCAGTGTAACTCACCTTGTCTCCTTTCCATGATATTCGCTCTGGTTCTAGTGTAAGTTGCTGACCCTCTGAAAGGGACCCATCAAAGTGACCCACAAGCATACACTCAGTGATATTTATATCTTTAATTCTTGTAATCCAATTTACAATGTCCAATGGGCTTGGCAGTTCTCCTTTATCATTAAAAATCATGACCTCGCCATTCTGATCCTTGTACTGGACTTCTTTTACATAGCGGGACAGCTTAAATAATGACAGAAATGATTATAGGTAACAAGTATATAGAACGTTTATACATGTTTAACTATAAATTGTTCATCTAGTTATATCTCATTTAGAGAATGTCAGCAGGATGGGATGACCTGTTTTCTGAGAATTTATAATCAGATATATTGTAATGGGACTATTTCTATACAATTTGATTTGGGAATGAGAACGTTCCAGAGATAAATCATTAATTCTTTCCCTTTACAATACACTGGTTCAGCCTCATCTTGGATATACAGTTCAGTTTTGGTCACCAATCCTCAGGATAGATGTTGATGAATTCAGCAAATGGCAACAAAAGTAACAAGGAGGACAGAGGATCTCAGCTATTAGGACTGATAGATTACAGGTATTCACTCTGGAGAAGAGACACTTAAAGCAGTTGTATTGTCCGCTTGGTTATTTTTACCTACACGTCAGCCTATAATAAGGCTGACCTGTAGAAAAAATGTATATCTCCTAAACCCCCAGTGGTGAGCGGCCGGCCCTGTGGGAGCTCTGTTCTAAAGTATTTCATAATGAGATAGTATGCGGTGCTCCACTTGCTTTCATGCCTCTGGTCAGAACACCTCTGTGTGACATGAAGAGGGTCCCTTCGCACCCAAGCCCAGGCCCGAGGTCACCCCAACTATGGGGCACCCTCAAAAGCCACCGACAGCCTAAAACTCTATCTCCAACTTCCACACAAACTTCCCTGACCCAGCTGGGCTAAACCTAAGTATTTTAAGGGAACCTGCCCCCTGCCAAACCATCTGTTGGGGATTGGTCAGGGCCCTCGTGAATACTCCAGGCAGCTCCTTCTCACCTCCGCTCCCACTCTTATAGAATTTAAGTTTCTGCAGGAGGAGGTCTCAGAGATGCTGTGTGTGAGTCATCCAACCCTCCCTGAGTCACTCAACCATCCCAGATAATACAACACAGGCTTGGCTGCCAGCCAAGCCTGAAAAATGTACCTACACTACACAAATCCTACTCTAGCACACTAGAGGGTGCTACAATTATTAAACCACTCCCATTCACATTCACCCAGTACATGCACATAGAGAAACAAACAGCTATTTCTTCAGAGTAACAACAGGTAGGCATCTTCAACAAAGTTTGGTAATATCCATGCAATGTACATAGATCCCCCAGTAGGTAGGGTTTTTTTCTCAACAAAAGTGGAGTTACTTTTTAAGAGAGGACATGAATACAATGTACAAATATTGTTTAAAAGTGACTTCAGTTACTGTGATAAACTGTCCCTGAAGAGGAGGCATAACCTTAGATTGTGGAAAGAGTTCTTTACTGCTAGAGAAGTAAAAATTTGCAATTCACTTCCCTAGGAAGTGGTACAAGCTGAGAGTGATGAAAACTTCAAAAAACTTTTAGATGTCTTCCTCAGAAAGCAGAATATATGAGGCTATGGGAACTTTTAACCACTTAAGGACCAGCCCACGTATATTTACTGTGGCAGGGCAGCATATGATGGACCCCTGTCCTCAACAGAAGTATCTCCGCCGTATAAGCTTCCCTTGCCCGGTACCAGCACAATCCAAGATCCCTTAGCCCACCCAATCACTTGTTGAGACATCAGTGTAGGATAGTAAGAAGCATAAGACTGTTTATTCTCATGCAGGTACAAAGAGATATACAGGGCGGGGTAAACTCCACCTCCTCCAGTAACATGACACACAGACCGCCTTTAGGAAGGGCTTCATGAGAAATCCTCTCTCCCCTCTAGCAGCTAATCCACATCCACATATATATTCCAAATGATCTGGTAAACAGTCTACAGTCTATGAGACCAAGCTCATACAATATTCCAGCAGTCATAAAGGTGGAATTCATTTTTCTTCATATATATTTCTTGAGTGAGATTGTACAGAAACATTACTGTCCCAAGTAAAAGGACCCCTTCATTCTTTCAGCACAAGCCACACATATAGAACCCTGGATAACAGGGGTAACACGAAATGCTGAGTCCGGTGTGGTTGTACGGTGAGTCTGGTTAAGGCAGACCAGACTGGGGTTCTCAGTCACCCTGTGCCCCTAATAGCCACAGGGTTACTTACACATAAGTGAGGCCGGGGGAGCTGGACAAGGAGTTTCCTGACCTCTCTAAGATAAGCTGGGTTCCACAAGCCCTCTGCCAAAAGTTACTCCTGTCACACAGCCCCTTAAGCACACAATCACATACTTGTACCTGATTGGACAGAGTGGGTGCCAATAAATGGGTCCAGTGGCTGCGTCTGCCACCCGTGATCGTTTGCAGGAATAACAGTATGGCAGTCAGCCAACAAGGCAGATTGTTGTTCTGATAGACAGGAAGAGAGAGATCTATGATTCCTGCTAATCAGGAACACAGATGTCTGGTATGAACATTGGCTGTTTGGGCATTCAGACAAGTGGCCATATTTTGCCCATCCAACCTTCTTCTGGATTGGAGATGATAATAACATATAGAATAAATATTTCTACAGCTTCTATATATGAAAACCTCCTGCTGTCAGTGATGTTTGTGAATGAGTAGGGATACTATGTAGTCATTAAATTGGGCTTCTACATTCTGAAAAAGCCAACCCACCAAAAGACCCCCACAATCCCTGACCAGGGTTGTGGGGAAGAGGCTCTTGTTCCCCCCATGTTGAAGGCATGTGGCCTGGTATGGTTCAGGGGGGAGGTGCCTGCTCATTCCTCCCCTTTCCTGGCCAGCCAGACAAACTTCCTATTTCATGGGACATCAATGTCTATTAGATCATATAAGGATAGAATTATGCCACATTTATTAAATGCGGCTAAACTATTAATACCCAGACTATAGAAACAGACTAAACAACCAACTTTACTTGACTGGAAGAGAGAATTTAATTTAATAATGGAGGCCGAAAGATGGGTGCATTTGACTGAATGGGAACAACGCTCAGTAAAGATTGAATAATACATAGAGCTGCAGGCATTTTAGGTAAAATGCCCATGGGGTGGAGGGAAAAATGGAGGGGGCTTCCTTTCATTTTATTTTTTGTTTTTTCTCTCTCCCTTTACTTCCCTTTTTTCCCCCTTTTACAACTGCTCTTGTTGCCTCCCCTAGCCCCCCCCCCCATAGGTATGGGAGGTGAAGGAGGAAGCACTTGGGAGTTCTTTTTTTTTTTTTGCGTTTTTGTCTTGTTAAAAAAGTAGTTGGAAAGTGGAAATAGGAAAAGGAAGGTGGGAGGTGGGGAAATGGGAGGGATAGATTATATAGGGGTAATATAATATGGCTTTTTAGAAGCCTCATACACAATGTTTTTTTTTTTTTTTTTTATGAATGGTGGAGGAAAGGCGTAGGTGAAGCCTCTTAAAGGGGAAAAGCTTTTTTTCTTTCCTTGGGGGGGGGGGACTCTAGGGGGAGGGGGACAAAGGGAATAGAGAGAACCTTTTTTTTCTTCTATTAGGGAAGGATGTAGGATATTGATAAGGATGTATGTACCATTTTATTGTTTTGATATGTGACATAATGTTAAATGGAAATGGAAAAAAAACTAATACAAATTTTGATAATAAAAAATAATTAAACATGAACCTAAACTGGGTGTAATTTTTGTCTGGACACATTGGGGTTATTTACTAAAGGCAAATCCACTTTGCACTACAAGTGCAAACTACAAGTGCAAGGTGAAATTGCAACAGCACTTGGAAGTGCAGTCACTGTAGATCCGAGGGGGACATGCAAGGATAATAAAAATTGCAGCTTTTTTTTCATTTTCATTTTATTATGGATATATTTGATTTTCGCTCTAAGCGAGTTGTTAATCTAGAAGGGGTTTTTGACACCACCCCCAGTGCACCAGGGTCTGACGTGGGTGGCCTTTTTATGCGATTGAAAAACCTAATGGTAGCTGAAATACATACCCAATGGGATATCGCATTTCTGGAAACCGACATCAAAGCCACCATGGTACCTAGGAGTTTAAGATAGGAAGTGTCCCCTCAACAAGGGGACACCGATCTAGCCGGGTGGCACAAATATTTCAACGATTCAGGGGTTGCCTTTTTGCGATTCCTCCGGGACAGGAGGGTTGACAAATTGGACAAACTTGACGATGAAATTAAATCTGTTAAGGAATTACTCACCCCTTTTAAAAACAGTGATGAGTATAATAACCAATCCACCAGCTTACTTAAAACTCTAGACAAAGAGGAGAGGGAACAGAAAGCCAAAAAGAAATTAATCCGAGACAGTGATGACTACAAATCTAATCTCGTTTTCTTATGGCAAAAAAAGCATTCCCCTAACAACGAAGGTGACTTAGTGATGGACACCACACCTCAGCCATCTGGGGGTACCATACCCGCAGTCATTCCCTTTACCTCACAACAACGTGTATTAACACCACACC
Organism: Rana temporaria; assembly: GCF_905171775.1. Classification (NCBI taxonomy): domain Eukaryota; kingdom Metazoa; phylum Chordata; class Amphibia; order Anura; family Ranidae; genus Rana; species Rana temporaria. Next base: position 11,465,445 of record NC_053489.1, on the reverse strand, counting down.
CACCCCATCAAGGTGATCCAGCTTATGTGTTTAAAAACACCACTAAGAAAGGTAGGGGCCCTTTAAAGGGACCTAACCAGAAAGGGACTTCTTCCAAAGGGCGACCTTATGTTGCTAACCCAGGAAGGGGTGAGGCAAACCACGAGCAGGTCTCATCTCCCCGTACGTGGAATAGGGGCCCTGATTATCGCGGTTATCCACCGCCTATCATGGGGTTTCCTGGCCATAATTATGGGCCGCCACAGGATGTTGGCCATAGTGCTTTTGGGTTTAACATCCCTACCCACAACCGGTTTATGCCCATTTCTGACTATGATAATAGTAACGGGCTACTACCCAAAAGGGGGGGCTCTGGATTCACCCACCAGCCTAGGAATCCATTTACTTACCCCTTGGGTTACCCTGAGACATCTAGTGGCCAATATGGTTTTAACCAAAAAAAATTTAATCCACCTGGAAATGCATATAAACAAAATTGGGATTTTCGCAGGGCCCCTCTAGGCCAGGGCGGCAACACAAGACGAGGAGAGGCACCCGAGGGGGGAGGAGGGCCCAGTCGGCCAAAACGAAAAAGAATCTAGGAATTGGCATTTATAATCTTAGCCAACAAATGCTGACGGACACAGAGAAACAAATTCTGGACAAGGGACTGAAATATGCCCCTCCTAGAAACCTTAGTAAATTCCAAACATACATGGATGTGCATAAAGTTACCAGAAGGCTCAGCATTAAAAGGCATTTCCTTTCTAACCCTTTTTCCAGTTACCAGACCATTGGTGAATTTAAACATTCACCATTGGCCAATGCCTCTCTTTTTAACCCTCCAGGATCTTTGGCCCCTAGCATTAGGGTGTTCAGGGATGTAGTTCTGAAAGATCTCGACAGCCTCAAAATTAACAAGTCAAATATGAACAAGGACTTGAAAAAAGATTTAGAGTCTCTGTGTGAAAATAAATCTCTGGTCATTCGACCAGCAGATAAGGGGGGGTATTGTCATCCTCGACCAGTGCGACTATTTGAAAGAACTACATCGGCTGGTTGATGACACTGACACCTATACCCCTTGAAATAGGGATCCTCTAAGTGGGTATAGAAAGGATCTTGAGGCGATAGTGAAACGGGGGTCCCAACGTGGTATCCTGAACAGTAAGGAAACTCTGTTCCTGGTGCCTAGTGCCCCACGGACGCCCGTCATCTACTATTTGCCCAAGATACATAAAAGCTTGACTTGCCCCCCGGGACGACCCATCGTTAGTGGTATTGATTCCATCACGTCCCGGGTGGGCAAGTTCATAGACTTTTTTCTGCAGCCACTTGTCCAGAAGATTCCATCATACATTAGATATACTAAACAGGTGATTAATACTCTTGCTGGCATCTCTCCCAAATCAGGCATATGGATGGTCACAGCCGATGTGACCTCCTTATACACGATTATCCCACATCAATTGGGATTAGAGGCAGTCTTGTTATATCTGGACAGGGATTCAGGCCTTCCAAAACCCCAAATAGAGTTCATCATGGAACTGTTGAGGTATGCGGCCACCCACAATTACTTCCTATTTGACAACATGTTCTACAGACAAGATAGGGGCGTTGCGATGGGGGCGAAGTATGCCCCGAGCTTGGCCAACCTTTTCATGGCCAAGTGGGAGGAGGACGTCATCGATTCTTGCCGCCGCCCTGAGATTCTACTCTGGCGTAGGTATATCGATGACGTCCTCCTCCTATGGGACGGTTGTGGGGATGATCTTGTTAAGTTCATGGCCAAGTTAAATCTGAATGCTAGGGGTATCAGATTTAACTTTGAGTCCAGCCAACACTCCATACATTTTTTGGACCTACAGATTACTATTGAGAAAGAGGAATTTGTTACATCGACCTTTTTTAAGCCAACGGATCGCAATTCATTCATACCTTTGGATAGTTGCCATCTTCCGGTTTGGTTAAAGTCTGTACCCTTAGGACAATTCATGCGTCTCAAACGGAATTGTACCAAAAATGAAGTCTTGGAGAATCAGGCCTCAATTCTCTCTAAACGATTTGAGGAGAAGGGATATGATACGGTCTCCTTATCTCAATCTTTGGAGAGAACTAGGAATACAGCAAGGGCATCTTTATTGGCAGAAAAAATTCCAGTAGCCCAAAATGAGAGATTCTCCCTACCTTTCATTACAACCTTTTCTGCACAGCACTTTAGTGTGAAGAAACTCATACAGAAACACTGGCACATTTTAACAACAGACCAGGTTTTAGCGCCTATTCTTCCAATACAACCGAGTGTGATCTTTAAAGGGGCCTCCACGATTGGTAGTCGCATTGCACCCAGTGTACAGGACCCTCCAAGGGCTGTTAGGACCTTTTTGGAAAACCGTACTGGTTATTACAGGTGTAAACGCTGTCAAGTCTGTTCTTTGAACAGTTGTAGGGATAGGAGGTTGTGCTCCTTTCAATCTTCAGCAACCCAACAAACGTTTGACATTGAGCCCTTTATTACTTGTTCTACAAAAGGGGTCATATACCTCATCCAGTGCCCTTGCGGGCTTCAGTACATTGGCCGCACGAAGAGGGCACTATCTGTAAGGCCGAGTACTCACGGCAGGACATGTCCGATGAAAACGGTCTGCAGACCGTTTCCATCGGACATGTCTGGCCGGGGACTGCCCGGGGACTTCTGTTCGATGGCTATAGACACCATCGAACAGAAGCCCGCGCGTAAACATTACGCGGGGCGTGTCCGCGGTGTCGCCGCGTCGATGACGCGGTGTCGCCGCGACAATGACGCGGCGACGTGGGCGGGCCGCCTTAAAAATGCTTCCACGCATGCGTCGAAGTCATTCGACGCATGCGAGGGATGCGGGCGGCAGGACATGTACGGTAGGTCTGTACAGACGACCGTACATGTCCGGGCGGACAGGTTTCCAGCGGACTGTTTTAAAACAAGTCCGGGAAACAGTTGTCCGCTGGAAACCTGTCTGATCCGTCCCAAAATGGTCCGCTCGGGCCAACACACGGCCAAACATGTCTGCTGAAACTGGTCTGCGGACCAGTTTCAGCAGACATGTTTGGTCGTGAGTACGGGGCCTTAGGCTCAACGAAAACATTTCCAAAATTAAGAGTGGGTTTGACAAGCACTCGGTCTCAAGGCACTTCGATTTAAAGCATAATAGGGACCCTTCTAAGACCCTATTTGTTGGGATCGACAAATACCGTCCCCATTGGAGGGGCAGTAATCTTGTCCGGGAAATTTCCAGACAAGAAATGGCGTGGATTCATCGGGTTAAAACCTACACGCCATTTGGGCTTAATATCGATACAGATATTAATGCCTTTATTAATAATTCTTAGCATTCCCTTCCCTCTTTTAATTTTTTAATTTTTCATCTGGTATGATATGCATAATAAGCGTCATTCCTTTTATTAATAGATCCACCAATTCCATCAATTTATTCAGCTGTTAGAATACGATGCAAATATTGGGCCAAATTCTCAAAAGAGATACGCGGACTTAACTAACGTTTTCTAAATTTACACGGCGCGTATCTTTGCGCCCGATCTTCAAACGAGTTAAGCCTAGATTTCCGGATTTTCCGTCCTACCTAAAATAGTTACACCTGCGCATCCCCGGGCGCAAATTACGCTAGTCTCGCCGCTGTTTTTGATAGGCAAAGATGCAAATGAGCGAGTTAGGGCGATCCTCAAAATTAAGTGTGTGCGGTGTATTTTCCGCCCTGTGCGCACCTGTTAGTTTCCCTGTGTAAATTTCCACATTATAAAAGCAGCCCTAATTTTACACATGCCGTGGAAGGGTTTGCTGAAGGTAGTGACTAGAGCTATAGTTGTGAAGGATCTGTCTGGAAAAATGCCTGGGACATCAATGATTCTGATGGCACTTGCCACCTTACAGGCACAAAGGAGGAGGAGGGCACAGAGGAGGAGGATGAGGGCACAGGAGAGAGTTTATCGGCCACGGCGTGATCTGTTTCAAATGCCAGATTATGAAGTGTATGGCAACTACAGGTTTGATAGGGAAGCCATCCTGGAGATCACCCAACTACTTATGGAGGATCTTATCACCCCAACCAGACGCTCCCATGCCCTGCCACCTCTACATAAAGTTATGGCAACCCTCCATTTTTTAGCTACATGCTCATTCCAGCGTGCATCTGGAGGTCTGGCTGGGATGGTGCAGTCGACAATGAGCCGATGTGTCCATCAGGTGGTTCCTGCCATACTGCGGCGCATGACCAACCAATTTGTCAAGCCCACCCAGGAGGAGCAGCGTCTGCAAGTCATGACAGACTTTTACAGCATTGCTGGCTTCCCAAGGACCATCGGGGCGATAGATTGCACGTATGTGGCACTACAGCCCCCCCATGAAACTGAACACCTGTTCAGAAACAGAAAAGGGTGGCATTCCATCAACGTCCAGATGATTGTAGATGCCCATGGCCTCATCTGGCACGTTTGTGCCAAGTTTCCAGGGTCGTGCCACGACAGTTTTATTCTATGGCAGACCAAGATCTACCAAGACTTGGAGATGAACGTTTATGGAGACAGCTGGCTGATTGGTGAGTGACATTGGTGTCAGGTATGCCCCCCCCATGATGCAGACATCACAAGGGGCACATGCATGACTAATATCCTCCTGTCTTTTCCCTTACAGGTGACTCTGGATATGCGTTTAGGAACCCCCAAACACCCAGGGAACGCAAATTCAACGAGGTGCACATCCACACCCGGTCAATAGTAGAGCGGACATTTGGCCTTCTCAAGTCCAGATTCAGATGCCTTGACAAGACTGGGGGTACACTCTTGTATTCCCCAGACTTTGTCTGTCAAATTATTGGGGCATGTTGCATCCTCCATAATTTTGCTCTGAGAAGGGGCCTGCATGTTGAGATATGTCCTGACCTAACCCCCCACCCAGGCAATCCCCCCCCCCAACCACCTCTACCCAGTCTGCTGAGGGCCAGGCAATAAGGAGACAACTGGCTGAAGGCATCTTTGCCCAGTAAATGGACCTTAATTATCTTAATTTTTTTGGTTTGACAACAAAAAATCACAGAGATTATGTGACCTTTAAACATTTACTTTGCACATAAAATGCACATTACTTATATGCCAATGAGAATGTTTTTTTTATACAAAATGCACATTAATTATCTCACAATGAGAATGCATGAATGCACGCCACTGTGGTCCCTAGCACAGACACATCACATGCACATCGAATTGGATTAGATCCAAGTACCCCCCCTTTGGTACTTGGGAGCAGTAACGCCCCGCCACGGCTCCAATTATGTCACTGTGCATTCATACACCATTCAGGAACCTGGGATGACTTCTCCCTGGTCCTGGGGATCCCTACTCCACCAAAACTGAGGGTGACACCCTTATGTTATCAGGAATGCCACCCCCCCACATTCACACATCATTCACACACATAAACCAAATCATAAGTACAGTATAATAAAAAAAAAAAAAAAAGTACCCCTGCAACTTAGTGATGTTGCCGAGTGCTCCTTCTGGGCTGACCACGGGCACGGCCATGGCCACGGCCACGGCCAACTGGGGGATCTTCACGGGGGAGGTCTGTGCAGGGGAGGGAGTATCTTCACAGGGGGGTCTGTGCAGGGGAAGAAGGAGCCTCCCCTGGTGTCTGTCCTCCTGCTGGCCTGCCCTCCAAGGCCAGGGCTATCCTTGTCAGACAGGCAGTGATGTCAGCCGTATTAGCCTGTCCAGCCCGGGTATTGGCCTGCACAGCCCGGGTATTGGCCTGCACAGCCTGGGTCAGGGCAGTCACCTCCTGGGCCACGCCTGTTGTGGCGTTCCTCAGGTCCCACAAACAGGTGATGACCCCCACTGAGTTGGTGGCCACGTCACCCAGTGACTCCCTCATTAAACCCAGGCTGTGCTCCACCTTGGTCATTGTTTTTTTTAATTTCACCCAGACTGCGGGTCTGCCGGGCATTGTCCCTCAGCAGACTGACCGGCAGACGCTCAAACCCCCCCTGGTTTCCGGGGTCGGCCTCCTACTTGCCCCTGAGGCTTGTGGCCTTGGAGGAGGGGTTGGAGTGACCCATTGGGGCTGCTGCATGTTGGAGGAGGGTTGGGAGGGGCCACCCCTGATGGTGGCCTGACTGCTGGGAGCCTCTGGGGTACCCTCAGGGGATAACTCAAAGGTCCTATCTTGGCCCATCAGGATTTGCTGGCCAATAAAAATATTCTCATCTTCCTCCCCCTCATCCTCCTCCCACTCAACATCCAAATTAGGGGAGTTGTGGGCACTCCCCTCCCATGGCGAATCCTGCCCTTCTTGGGACTCAGCATCAGCCTGTCTTGGGGGTGGTGCAGCAGCCTGCCCTGATGGGCCAGCAACCTCCTGCCCTGATGGGCCAGCAACCTCCTGCCCTGATGGGGCTGCCACCTCCTGCCCTGATGGGGCTGCCACCTCCTGCCCTGATGGGGCTGCCACCTCCTGCCCTGATGGGGCTGCCACCTCCTGGGCTGATGGGGCTGCCACCTCCTGGGCTGATGACCCAGCAACCTCCTGGGCTGATGGGGCTGCAACCTCCTGGTCATCTGGGGAGGACACAAAACAATCACAGGTTGGTGGATCCACACACTTGGCACATCTTCCCTTCCCCCACCCACACATGCTAATCACCAGATAGAAAAAATAAAAAACTTACCTGTCCTCACAGGAGCATCAGAGTCAAAGCCAGGCAGGCCCAATACCTGCTGTGGGTGGAAACACTGGGCCACTGCCCATTCCTCCTCACTCATCCTGACTGGGCAGGGTCCCCCTCTTCCAGTGCCCCTGGTATGGGCATGCAGCGTTGCCAGCTTGTTCTGGGACACGCTCTTCAAATCGTTTATTTTTTTTGGACTCCAGCGATGGTCCTGGTCTCCCCCCCCGCCGCATTGATACGATCGGTGATCTTTTGAAGGATCTCCTTCCTCCTGGCCGGGGTGGTGTTGTGGCTCTCAGGGCCATGGAGAAAGCGCCCATATTTTATGATGCCCTGAGCAAGAATATGCTTCTCTGCCACAGTAAAATTTAGCTTCCTGCGCTTGGTGGCCATCACAGACACCACCCAGCAACAGGAAACTCACCCAAAAAACAATCAACAATACACACACAACAAAGAAAAAAAAACACAGCAAAAAAAAAAAAAAAACACAAACAGACAGCTACTATAAATGCAAAAACAAACAGGCAAAAAAGGGAAACAAAAAACAATCACACACCAAAAATCAAACACTTATCAAAAACAAACAGGCAAACAATCAAAACAAATAACAAATTATCAAAAACAAACACCAACTATACTCTACAACTCCTCAACAACTTTTCTCACAAACAAATCTTACCAACAAACACTGACAAACGTTCAAAGCAGAAGCAACTTGCTTTAGGAAGGGAACACAGGGAAATACTTTTGTAAGGGAAGTGTGTTTGACTGGGGCTATTTAGACACAGGGCGATCCTCAAACTAAGTACGCTTGGCCTTTTACCTATCTCACTGATTGCGATGAGCAAAGTTCTGCACATGCCCAGTGAGGTCCAGATTTGTGCGCGCATGCGCAGTACGGCCGGCCCTTCATTTGCATGGGGTCACGGCTCATTACAATGAAGCACGCCCACTTCATTCCCACTTGCCATAACCACGCCTTACGCCTTGCAATTTAGGTTAAGGATGGCGCAATTTTGTGCGCAAATGCGCTGTGGATACGGCACTTACGACACCAACTTAGGGCGCCGTAACTTAAATGACATAAGTTAGGTAATACTAAATTTGCACAGCTTTTTGAGAATTTGGCCCATTGTTTCTATAATGCTATTGATGCATGCTACTTTAGGGAGGTTGGCAGGGTCTATGTATTAAGGGACGCCTCGCATCTATCCATTTCTACATGTCTCAAATTTTAATGAATTATAGGACATAATGTATGTCATTCAGTATAACCATGTAAAAACGTTTTGGCAATATCTCGTTTATTATTTATATGTTCGCACATTAATGAGTTCTTTATGTAGAGCTGTTTTTTATTGTACTTATAATGTTTGTGCAATTTGGGGGCCTAAGAGGTCAATCCGGGGTTTATACCTGGTTTTCCCTCATAAGATCACCCAGATACGAGGTTTGTTTATGTTTTTAAATTTTAATTTTATTTTGGTCCATGGCGCCTCCTGTAGTTAGGCGCCATCGTCCAATCATTACACCCAGAGCGTGGTTTTGTTTTCCTCCTTCCATATGGAGGCTTGATCCGCACTGGGCTGTATTAAATTGGCCCATATTGTGACCAGCTTCCAATGGGCGCATCTCCACGCCGACCTGTGATGCCGGCGTGCGTGATGACGTCATACGGAAGTAACGCTTGTGCGTTCCAGGGCGGCTCACACCGGACCTCGAGGCTGACATGCCGGGATTCAAAATTGATACCCCGCATTGCCTTTCGCTCGGTCCACCAGCCCTGGAGTTCACATGGCCAGTTAGAGTTTGTTTTAAGATGGCTTCAGCCCGCGGGGCACAATGGATTATTGTGATTCACTGACAGCCCTGATCGAGGCTTGGTCTGCGCTGTCAGTGCTCATGCACGCCCGTAGCGCTGTTTTATCCCACGATAGGGACTGTTATTTAAGGGGGGTTGATCTGGTGTGTCACCCGTGCCCCAGAGGAAGCAATTTATCGCGAAACCGGTCGGGCGGAACGAGTGCGGCATCGGATCACCCCCCGTATTCTTGCACGACTTCTTCACCATTTGGACGGGTCATTTTGGACAGCTTCTGGCCGGAGCTCCAATTAGACATGCCCTTATAACATTGTTTAAATGTAAGTGTGTTTTTGACTTTTCTTTTTAAAATAAACGTATCTATGGTTTTACACTATTGCGGTTCCCATATGTTTTTCCATGGTACCTGATAATCGAGTTTGCAAGCACCGGAATGAGATAAAGATTGGTTTCCAGCTCAGCCCACCTGCACTCTGATTTCCAACGGTTCATCTTTATATGCTTTCTGGGGTCTTATTTTAATTAAGAGACCGCCGGTCATCCGGTAAGAGGCTAAATTTACTCTCGGTGGTGGATCACTGCTTTGGGATAGTCACCTTTAGAACCTTGGACTTATTTGTGGATCAATAAGGTTCATCTCCTCTTTTCACTACACGGGTGAATAGGAGCCTTGCCGTCCCTTTAAGGACTTTATTTCTTCTATTTCTTTACCTCCATTTATGGACATTGATTTGTCACATGCTGTTTGGTATTATATTTTGTATTATTTTATTTAGCGCATCTTGTTCTTTTCCCAAGGATAATAAAAAAACAGCATTTTAGCTTGCACATGATTGGATAATAAAATCATCAGAGCTTCCCCTCATTTCAGATCTACCCCTCAGATTTACAGCAACTTCACTTCCAAGTGCACTTTCACTGCAATTTCATGTGCACTTTGCACTTGTAGTTTGCACTTGTAGTGCAAAATGGATTTGCCTTTCGTAAATAACCCCCATTGTGTTCCAGTACTGAACTAACCGAGTATAAAAAGATACAAGTAAACTTTCATTGGACGCTCTCACCTTATACTTTAGTGTGTGTGGATTTATTTCAGATTGTTTGTTATTTATTTTTAAAGAGAAATCCATGTCATGTAATGCTTGAGCCAAAATGTAGACTGAGATATACACTCTATAGGATGTTTTCTCATCAGGATAATATAAATCAAGTGGAATTTTCCCCAAACTGCAGTTCCTAAGAGGACGTCTATGTATGTGTGGAATTAGGAAATTTTTCATTTGGTTTTCTGAAAAGCATTGAAATTCAGATATGAGAATATCTTCCATCAGGGGGTCATTTGGGCGACTGGATGGATAAATACTATAAAAATATTCCAGCAATTCCTTTATGTAGAGAGGGAGGAATGTAAACGCCAAGCTGCAGTTACTGAGAGAAAAAAATATTTCACTCATTGACCAAGAATCTGGTATAATAAATGTTTTCTCCGTGTAATAAGGGACATTATGATACAAAAACTTGTAATAAATCAGACTAAATGAGCCACAAATAATAAGAACTTCCGTGGTTGAGCTCCGCAGCTCTGGAGGAATTTTATTATAATTCTCTTTAGACACCAGAATCTTGAATTCAATACAAATTCCATGATCAGATAAATGTTTGCTGAGATGTCGGATCTCCCTCTCTCCGTATTCATCATCAGATGTAAGGATCCCGACCCAGTTCCACTTCAACCTTTCCAGTAACTTTGCTATGGCCACATATTGCATCTCATCATCCGGAACTGTCCGGAAAAAGTTTGGATACATCTTTCTATCACTCAGCAAAGTATCTCTGGCTCCATAACTAATCTAGAAAGAAAGAAAACTGTCTGTATAAATAATGTGGAACTCTTAATATCCAAATGGACAGAAGAGAACCTTAGAAAATGTTTAAATGTTTTTTAGAGAGCAACAAACATGTCCTCTCATCTGTCTATAATAGATGTATAAGCAGATTTTAGTGGTGCTTTTATTTCACCAGACCAACCAGATAAAGATACAAAAGTACATTTATTATTTCATAAATGATTAGAATCTGCAGTGAAAGCTGATAATATGGCATTAAAGGGGGATTTGTCAAAACTGGAGCAGCCAGAATCTGGAGCAACCAATCAGCCTCTATCTTCAGCTTGTTTAGTTAAGCTTTGAAGATGTAATATGGAAGCTGATTGGTTGTCATACACAACTGCCCAGATTCTGGCGGCACCAGTTTTGATAAATTCAACTCTAAGGCCCCGCTCACACGACCGAACATGTTTGCTGAAACTGGTCCGCGGACCAGTTTCAGCAGACATGTTCGGTCATCTGTACAGCCGAGCGGACAGGATTCCAGCGTACATTTGCCCGCCAGACCGCTTTCGAGCGGGCAAATGTTTCTAAACTTGCTTAGAAACATGCCCGCTGGAATCATGTCTGTCGGACATGTTCGGTCGTCTGTACAGACTTACCGTACATGTCCGAGCGGCCGCCATCCCTCGCATGCGTGGAAGCATTGAACTGCCAGGGCCGCGCACAGACGGCCCTGGCAAAGTATATTACATATTTGTTATCTGAAGAAATGAGAGTTCTGGTTGAATAGACAAACCCATAGTGGAAATGTAAACATTGATCTGGTACATAAAGGATATACAGGTTGAGGGACTGAGCTGGTAATTGTGTTTATACTCGGTTGTCCACCTTCAGCTAAAGCCAAAATCAGTCTTGCAGTGGGAGTGTCTGTCCAGAAAACTGATGATCAGGAGACCCCTAGGTGGGATTACAGGAGGAAAAACTCTTAGGCCTCATACAGACGGGCAAACATGTTTTCAGCGTACATGCCCGCCCGGAGATTTCTGTATGATGGCTGTACACACCATCATACAGAAATCCGCGCGTACACGATACGCTACGCGACCTCTCATTTCTTCAGATAACAAATCTGTAATATACTTTTTATACTGTGTATATATATATATATATATATATATATATATATATATATATATATATATATATATATATATATATATATATATATATATATATATATATATATTTTGGGCAAAAAATGCTAAACTGTCTTGCAAAAAATATTTTATTAAAGTTATAGACAAAACTAAAATAAAACACACTTCTATCTACTTTGATTGGTCTTCTCAATTCCTTCCTTGCACTGTGTACAAACATTATATCAATCCCCAAAAACAACTTTGACAGCAACTACAGTACATATAAGATTCAGACCTATAAGGCTTGATACTCTATATACTGTATACAGTATACATGATAGAATTATGCAGTGCTTCTACATTTACAATATATCAATAACATCACCATGTGCTCAGTAATCTCCCCGACTGTTCAATGGAATATAAAATAATACAATAATTCAATAACAAAACAAACTTGTGTTAAAAGTCCTCTTTCAATTATATGTGAGATTCAAGATCTACCAATAGATAGTTCTTCTCTCCACAACCCTGGCCTGGTGGTTGTGGGGGACTGCAGGCGGGAGGCTTTTAAAAACAAAGGGGCCCCCCTTATGTGAATGAGTAAGAGGGACATAGCACTACTACTCGTTGACAAAAAAAGTAACCTATAGATAAAGACACACAAATGTTTGACAAGTCTTTTACTTAAAAAAAAAAGAACCCAAGAAAAGCTCCTCATTGTAAATGCATCCTTATTTATGATGTCTGCCGCCTGAGAAATTGTCAACACTAAAAACCCAACAGACCCGGTACACTTGACAGGAAAGGGATGGGGATAGCAATGACACCATTGACCAAGTATGACCATGGCCAGGGATTATAGGTCATGTAAGCCAATGATATTGGTGACTTTGGTGGTTTCTAGCTTCCTGGAATATTACTTTTTTAAATGATCATCAGGGGGATGAATGGGCAAAAGTTCAGGCATTTTTCAAATGTTATAACTGCCAAAGAATAGACTGAACCATTGGCCCATCCCTACACAGCACTGCCTTCTTTTTTTAGAACAACCTTATACTTTACCAGCAAGGTTATTTGTACCCTTTTGACCCACCTCACCATAAGACGACTCGCTGTCCTAACGTTACATAATATAGGAAATTCTTCTTCTCTTACCTGGGTGTAACCATATAGATTCAGCAGCTGGGCCATTTGGAGAGTGGTGTCAGAATTGAGATCTCCAATGAAACCAGCCAGGGCACCCCGCTCCATACAGGAATAATTTGGAGCTTCCTTTGTATGTCCAGACAATATCTGTAGAACGTCTTTTATAGCTTTATTCACATGTCCACAAGAATCATACACATGATATCCCAGAGTTATGTTGGGCAGAATATCTGGACTGCGGTTTATCTCATCAATAGCAAATATAAAAGCCAGGAGATGTCTGTATTCTCTGTCATAGACCCTGCAGAAAATGGAGAGTTTTCCATTGGTCTACAGGACAAGGATTCAAGCGGAAATTATTTATGCAAAATGTATAACACATTTCAACTAGAGATCTATGGTGGGATTGGTGGCTGTGTGTATTGCTGCATGAAACATATAATGAAATTCAAATGTTTCTGAACTTATATGAGTTATAGCCGTGGTTGGAAATTTACGAGGTATGCATTTTAACCTCCCTGGCGGTATGATTCTTTCAGAAAAAAGATGCTGAAAGCGGTACCATTATTTGCAAGGAAATTTGGCGTTTTATACTGTAGGTCTGTCATTTTTAGGAATAACTCACTTAAATCTGACCAAACAAGAGACTAGTAGGCATCCCGGGTATGACATTTTTTTAAAAACAAAATTATCAATTATAATATAATAAATACTTATAAATAATTATAACAAATAATAATATAATTATAATAAAAATGATTCAATAATGTAAACAACTCAAAATCACTGAAATTTGCTCAGTTGCAGAATTGTTGCTGTCATTATTTTTTTTTTATGACGAATTTCCCCACAAATCGCTATCGCACAATTCTGCAAGTGATTGTAATTTATTATCGCTGTTTTTTAGCTGCTCTAAAACTATTTTTGACATAAAGGGACCCTTTTGGTTGCTATGGACAATCTACAGTTTGCAGGGAGAAAGAAATGTTTTTATTATATAAAAGTACATGCAGGACATTGGGCAGACCACTAGGGACAAGGGGGGGGTGTGTATTTTTTACATACAGTACTGTAATCTATAAGATTACAGTGTACTGTATGTATTGTGTTTGTTTACGTTTTTTAATTTGGCGCCGTTCTCCGCTCCCGTGCGTCGTAACGTCGCAGGGAACGGAGATCAGCGGCACAGGAAGACGCTGTGTGAATCGAGTGAGGTCCCGTTCGCTCACACAGCGCGGTGGCATCGCTGGATCCAGGGACAAGGTAAGTAAACACAGTCTGTGGATCCAGCGAGGCAAGCCCGAGTCTGACTCGGGGTTACCGCTTTTGGTATGAAAATCTCACCCCGAGTCAGACTCTGGAATACCGCCAGGGGGGTTAAGGTACCACAATAACATTATATAGTATTTCTGTGAGGGGAATCTCTTTTATGGAGCCCCAGATAGCAGTAAAACCCTGACAGGGATTCTTTATCCTTCCCAACTCTATTCAAAAGTAAAAAAAAAACAATATGGAGTCATTAAGGGCCAAACTCATTCAAGGTCCCATTCACACTTGTGTATTGTGGTAATAATGCACACCTTAACACATAACAATGCATGGCAAAGCACCTTCTCTATGGGCAGTGCAATGCAGTGTCATTCATTGTGAATTGCACCCCAATTCATTGTAACTCTAAGCTGTGCTGCCTTATTAAAAAAGGGGTCCTGCATGTTTTTTCATCCATTGTGTTACATTGGCAGCTATTCATAATAAATAAATGTGACCATTAACACCCGGCAATAGAATGGGGCATACGTGATTTTCATGAACACATTGAAGGATATACTTTGATTTTATATAAATGCCGTGTAACAGACTGAATGAGTCCTGCATATTATCACACATCTCTCCTAAAGACACAGCTCTGTAGATCAGATTGGAAGATTTACACTTCATATTTCACTTACCCTGAACACATGAGATTATAAATAAGACTTCCTTTCTGTTTCCACTGTGACACTGCAGAATGTACAGAGAATATCCCTCCTATAATGATGTCTCCATCCTGAGAATACTTGTACTCAAATGTATAATTCCTCATAGTCATATCACAGCGGTGAGCAGAGTTCTGGGTGTCAGATGTGCAGGGGGTCACACACAAAGACAACAACCACAATATTCTAAGTAGATATCTGAAGACAACATGGCCGAGTCTCTGATAGACTCCAATGAGTTCTTCCTCTTCTCCCGACCTCATCATCACTGACAGCAGCCCAGGATCCTGACACTGACTTCATGGATGAGCTGAAGGCTGTGAGAGTGTCAGGTTTATAAAGAATAATTCTGTTATTTATTACTGATAGACTGGAATATGAATCTACTTATAGAGTAAGAAAAACAAGGCCAAGCCTAAAATACACAGAATCCATCAGCACTGTAAAAAGTGAAGGTTATACAAATATAATTATGACATATTGTACATGAAACAGTAAAAAATAGAAGTTTGATGTCCAAGAATGTCATGTTTATTATTGTAAGTATTATTATTTTTATTATTATTATTATTATTATTATTATTATTATTATTATTATGCATAACATGAATTTGAATAAAATATAGATATAGGGATGAGGTGCAGCAGTTACAATAGATTTGTGGTGAATCACTGGGATTCCAAAAGTTTGGGAATCACAAACTTTTGGCTAAAATATTTCCAGGTTCACCACAAAAATACACAACAACCTCTAATGCAGTACACAAGGAATGGATGGAGGAATGGATGACCTATCGATGGACGGGTGGGGTCACAGCAGTTTTATTGTCTGTGTTGTTAGGGACAGCTGACACTTCTTTGTAGAGAGAGATTATTATTTTTATGTATTTTTATTTTTCATCAATGTGTCCCCCATGGCGGTGCATAAATCAGAACATTCCTGTCTTACTGCCAATCTGCTCTTCAAGCTGACTTTTGTTTGAAGTTGCAACTGGATCATTTTAAAGACTAAGTGCAAGAACAGTGTGCACCTAAACCGCCGCCAATCATTCACCAAACCCCTTATCCCAACTGATAAGATAAAAGTTGGAATATACCATTTAGGCCTATTATCCCTGATTAAAACTATCCTCCTGCTGGGCAATTTTACATTACTAATGAAAATTTGACAATTTGAAATCAATATAGAAACCTTTCTATGTGAAGCGCCAAGGTTTCCATATTGATGTCTGACTGTTTGTGTCTTCTCCATTTTTTATTTCATATCACATTGTGTAGTGAGACAAGGCAAGGTCCACAAGCTGAAATGTTCTGCTGCAGAGGCAGAAAAACATATTAATGCCAAAATAAAAAAAATCTCTCCTTACACAGAATTCACTCAAAGGTCCCTAACAATTCTGACACACACTGACAATATGGCTGCTGTAAGGCCATCCTAATATAAGAAGAGGTCTGGGTCAGATGAGAGGCTTTACACACTTTCCCTCCATCCGGTAACAGTTGCATGCTGATTTGCCAAGCGTATCCCTGACTGTCATTAAGGGAAAGGCAGGACTATAACAATATGCCCAATTCCAATTTACCTGCTTGAACAGCTTACCCCTCCAGATCGCATACAACAATACTCAATGCCGTCTCCCCTACATACACGTACAACCTGCATGCAGCAAAAGACACACCACAATTCCGAATCCTCATACAGCATGGTTCCTGGAACTAACTTTCTTCCATAATACCCGACATGGATACTTTAAGCACCCGCTATATGGAAGGAACACACGATAGGCAGAAACAACCAAAGATAAAATATACATCTTCCTCTGAAAGGTGACATTTTCATACCCCTCCGGACATCATAGGACTCTAAAGTTATATCTCTCTCCACCTGTTGCACTAGATGTTGGCGTGGAACATGTAATCCACAACGTCACTTGAAGGGTATCTTCCTTTCATCTCCCCTCGTACAGGAGTTTTCTCCCATTCAATTTGACGCGCCTCCCTGCATCCGCAATGAACCCAGAGTCCTCCCTCTCTTCAATATTCTAGAACTGTTTTGTTTCAATCTGAAGCAGAACCAAACCCACACGAGACCCGTGATAGTCCTCTCCCTTGCCTTTTTGGTGCTTGATCATCACCGCTAATTGGTTAGCACAAGACAAGCAGGCTATCTTGCACTCTGGCCTTCAGGAAAAAAAACTTAAGATTCATCTCTTCTGAAGGATAAGGACAACACTGGATGGAAATAAGCGACTTGAGGCGATTCAGTTCCCATTTGTAGCGCTGTTATTCACTCACGCATAAAAAATATTCCAGAATTGATAATTTCTTCATTATACAAGACGACCTTACATTACTCACAGAGGCCACAATTGAACCCATGTTACTCTCGGACCATTAGAGGCAAACTTATCTCCTTATCGGCCAAAATAAACAAATTCAGAAAGGCCCGTATTGAGGAATTGCCCGAACATATAAAATCACTCGAACGTGCGCACAAACTATCCCTAGCTAATAATTGTCTCCCTGACCCTTTGAAAGCAAGGGAAGAATTATTAGAGGAACTTCAAAAGACACTGAAATGAACGCTCTAACCCAAAAATTATTTTATTAATTTGGTAATAAGGCTGGAACATTACTGGTGAGAGCCCTACAAAAGAAAAAAAATGGCTTACACCATACATACTATCAAGACCCCATCCGGAAATAATATAGCCAATACAGAAGACATAGCTAGCCACTTTGTGACTTATTTTTCCAAATTGTATAATTTACCCAATGCACATTCAAGTGACCCCTCCCCTGACCAACCCAGGATCATAAATACATTTTTAGCCAGATATAGCCCGTCTCCACTTAACTCAGATGAACTGACAGACCTAGACCTATCTATCTCAACAGAGGAGGCCCTCAGGGCATTGAAACAGATAAAGGCAGACAAATGCCCGGGCCCGGACGGTCCATCGACAAGTTATTATAAATCTTTCTCTGAAATACTGATCCCTCAATTTGTCAACGCTTTTAATGATCTACCCTCCTCCCCCCTAAATAATATAATATAATATAACGATATCTTGGAAGCCCATATTACACTTATTCCGAAACTGGGTAAAGACACCACGGTGGTATCAAATTACCGCCCCATCTCCCTACTTAACGTAGACGTGAAGCTCTACACAAAATTCTTGGCAAACCGTCTACTCCCCCTGCTCCCCAGATTAATCTCAGTTGACCAAGTTGGCTTTATCCCTGGCAGAGAAGCAAGGGATAACACCACAAAGGCCATAAACATACACCATTGGCTAACATCCACTGCAACTAAAGGTTTCTTTATTTCCCTTGATACAGAGAAGGCGTTCGACAGGTTGGCCTTGGACTATATGTCCGCTGCACTACAAGCACTAGGACTTCCCACACGTCTTCTACAAATGATCATGGCTCAATACTCGTCAAAATTGTCGCTCTATTTTTGTTTATAGCACAAAAAATAAAAACCAAAGAGATGATCAAATACCACCAAAAGAAAGTTCTATTTGTGAGAAAAAAAGGACGTAAATTTTGTTTGGAAACCACGTCGCACGACCGCGCAATTATCAGTGAGCGACGCAGTGCCGAATCGTAAAAAGTGACCTGGTCATTTAGCAACAAAATGGTCCGGGGCTTAAGTGGTTAAAGACCCTCCAATCCATATATTTTCTGAAATCACATGACCTGTAGAATAAAAAGAAGGTGCTACTGATTTTAACGCACTTCGATATTTGCGCAAATGTATATCAAAACAATCTATTCGCAAAAAAATTCTCTAAAATCATTATTATTATCAAATTTTACAAACATCCCTGCTAAATTCCTACTAAATATAAAAGCTAAAACTTGAGTTAACCACTACCGGGCATTTTCACCCCTTCCTGCCCAGGCCAATTTTCAGCTTTCAGCACTGTCACGCTTTGAATGACAATTGCGCGGTCGTGCGACTTTGTTATCCAAACCAAATTTACATCCTTTTTTTCCCACAAATAAAGCTTTTTTTGTGGTATTTGATCACCTCTGCATTTTTTTTTTTGCGCTATAAACAAAAATAGAGCGACAATTAAAAAAAAAACACAATATTTTTTACTTTTTGCTATAATAAATATCCAAATTTTTTTTTTAAACAATTTTTTTCTCAGTTTAGACCGATACATATTCTTTTAATAAGCGTATAGTGATTGGTTTGCCCAAAAATTATGGCACCTACAAAATAGGGGATAGATTTATGAAATTTTTGTATTTTTTTTTTTTACTAGTAATGACAGTTATCTGGAATTTTTGTCAGGACTGCGATATTGTAGCAGACAGTTCAGACACTTTTGACACTATTTTGGGACCATTCACATTTATACAGCGAACAGTGCTATAAATATGCACTGCTTACTGTATAAATGTGACTGGCAGGGAAGGGGTTAACACTAGAGGGCGATCAAGGGGTTAAATGTGTTTCCTAGGAAATTATTATAACTGTGGGGGGAGGGGACTGACTGGGGGAGGTGACCGATCGTTGTCCCTATGTACAAGAGACACACCATCGCTCTCCTCTCCCTGACAGGACATGGATATCTGTGTTTACACACAGAGATCCACGTCCCTGGCTCTGTGCCTGCCGATTAATGGTACGCATGCGCATCGGCACCCGCGGGATACCCCCTAGCGGCCGGGAGGCCCGAGGACGTCATATGACGTCCACCCAGGATGGCAGAGTCACCTTGTGGACGTAATTTGACAAAACGCCATTATTGAAGTGGTTAATAAATAACAATTATTTGTAATCTTTAAATGATGGCAAAAATGGTGAAAATTTCATGTACGCAAAAATGTAAATGACCACATTTCTCAAAAACATTCTCATTATTCCTTTACAGCTTTCAGAGTTTGTAAAAGACACCCCAAACCATATATTTTATGAAAGTATAGGACCAGTAGAATTAAAAGAAGGGCTTACCGATTTGACTTTTAAGGCCCCACGATATTTGTGCAAATGTTTACAAAGCAATATTTTTGCTAAAAAGACACTAAAATAATTATTAGCTGAAATGTTACAAAATTCCTGCTAAATTCCTACTAAATTTTAAAACTCAACCTGTATTGAGTTAATCAATAATAAATATTTGTACATTTTAAATTGCACTTTTTTGCAAAATGGTAAAAACTGAACGTACACAACATGATAAATAACATTTCTCTAAAAATCTGGAGGTTTTATTTTTTCACTTACAGCTTTCTGAATTTGTAAAAGACCCCCCAAGCTTTACGTTTTCTGAAAGCATAGGAGCAGTAGAAACAAGGGAGTTGCTACTGATTTTTAAGGTCCTGCGATATTTGCGCAAATGTTTACCAAACAATATTTTTGTAAAAATGCACTAAAATCATTATTAGCAGATACAAACACAGCACATTTTATAACATCCCTTCCAAGTTCCTTCTAAATATAAAAGCTAAACTTGAATTGAGTTAATAAATAACAAATATTTGTAAATTAAAAATGTTGCCTTTTTGAGAAATAGTGAAAATTCTCAAAAAATCTGGAGGTTTTTCTTTTTTCATTTACAGCTTTCAGAGTTTGTAAAAGACCCTCCAAACCATACATTTTCTGAAAGCACATGTCCAGTAAAATAAAAAGAAGGTGCTACTGATTTTTAAAGCACTGTGATATTTGCACATATAAACAGTCATAAAAACTCAAGAATAAACCAGAGTCCAAAATATCACTGTAGCAGCGCTGCAATCAAACCATCGTTTTAAAGATTCAGAACATGTAAACCAGAGGTAATCTGTGCAGTAGAAAGGGATGATTTGTGAGGGATCGTAAAGTCTTTAAAGTAGTGCTTCTTTCACCACATGGGGGATCGAAAAATCCCCTTTTGGGGATGCACTCACCACAAAGATGTAAATAAAATGCTCATCAAATCAATGTCACCTCCGCTGATATCTCTGCAATATCCACCAACGCTACCAGATCCGCAGTACATATGAGGGAATAAATGGCCACATAGAGTAGTACCGTTTTAAAAGTTTATTGCCACAAACCCTTGATACCCCCTTAATAATATGCGTACCATGAATAAATCATAATAATGCAGACAAAATGAATAATGAACGCTCAGACCGTGACCCTGAGGACATCTGGGCCCGGATTCATGTAGGAGATACGACGGTGTATCTCCAGATACGCCATCGTATCTCTGAGTCTGAGGCGTCGCATCTTGGCGCCTGATTCAAAGAATCAGATACGTCAGAATTAGTATAAGATACAACCAGCGTAAGTCTCCTACGCCGTCGTATCTTAACTGCATATTTACGCTGGCCTCTAGGGGCGTGTACGCTGATTTACGCCTAGAAATATGTAAATCAGCTAGATACGCCAATTCAAGAACGTACGCCCGGCCGTCGCATTACAGATACGCCGTTTACGTTAGGCTTTTTCCGGCGTAAAGTTACCCCTACTACATGAGGCGTATATGAGGCGTACCAATGTTAAGTATGGACGTCGGGCCAGCGTTGAATTTTCAATCGATTACGTCATTTGCGTAAGTCGTTCACGAATAGGGCTGTGCTTAATTTACATTCACGTCGAAAGCATTGGCTTCTTGCGGGTTTATTTGGAGCATGCGCACTGGGATACTTCCACGGACGGCGCATGCGCCGTTCGTAAAAAGCGTCATTTACGTGGGGTCACAAGAAATTTACATAACACACGCCCACATCCTCCACATTTGAATTAGGCGGGCTTACGCCAGCCTATTTACGCTACGCCGCCGCAACTTTGGTTTGTGAATACTGCACCTACCTGTCAAAGTTGCGGAGGCGTAGCGTAAATAGGATACGTTACGCCCGCACAAAGATGCGCTCTTCTACATGAATCCGGGCCCTGGTGTCTAGTTCCTCCAGCGTCTTCCTGGTTCCCAGTTCGTGGAGCGCTCGCGTCACTTCCGGTTGTCCGATGTGTATTCACGCCCTGACACGTTTCATCACTTCCTGACTTTGTCTGAGGGCATGACTATTCCCCATGACAACCGGCTTTAAGCATCTGTCCCTCACTGCCATTGCGTTACGTCAGACGCACTCATGTGCGCTCGACGGTATCACCCCTCCATAGTATAGACATTTAACTTCCTATGGTAGTGGACGGGAGAAGGACGGTATGCAAACTTGTGAATCAGGCCAGTCACCATCCCCACTTGCTATGGCTAAGCAGTGAGCAATATTACCGGCACCTTACATCATAAAATCATTACTTAGAGCACCAATCTGTTGTAAATCATAAATATAAATATAACCAGCATTCGCATGTATAAAAAACATATGAAACGATTATATATATACAACATACACAATTATTAAAATATTAAAATATTAAACGCCTGTCCATCCCGCCCTAATGGGATTATCGACAGTTTAATGCTCATTTTAAAATGTGAATAGTGTTTGATGGGAGCATATTAATAACATTTTAACACCCCTTTGTACACAGACTAATATTAATCTTTTCATGCTGTTTTGTTACTGCATGTAATAAGTCGCCTGTTGATAGTGTTACTGCGGTGAATGTTTTATAGCATCACATATTCCTTACATAAAACATATGTATATCTGTATACACATGTCAAATAGTATGATGTTCTATCCGGTATTACTAATGCCCCTAGAGAGTAGTATATTGACCTCCACCCACCCGATGCTATTTAAAGTTTATATTAAATCATTAAAAGCACTTAAACTAGGTAGGCTGGAATAATTTACAGTAAACCGGGTAGACTAGGATCCGATAAAACATTGGAAGAAATTCAGAGGAATTTCTCCAAAAAGTTAGTCGATGAAGGACACAAAAGAGAGGTAGAATTTCAATTAAACTTCCATATCAAGTGTCACTGATGAAACAGTTAATGTCCAACTCTACATTCAGCCCTTTGGGTACTAAAACATCAGTTAAAAAGATCCATTTTGTTTCTCGCTTAGATAATTCTCGAACTCTGTGAGAGCCTCTCCAATGTTTCTCTAGATGCTCTATACCCCAAAACTCCAGACCTGAAGCATCTTAGTTGTGTTTTAGTTTAAAATGAAGGGATACGTTATGGTCCTTGAAACCTATATTAATGTTGTGAATATGTTCCGCTATCCTAATTCTCAACAGTCTTTCCGTACGTCCAATATAGAGCAGGCCACAGAGGCATCTTAAAGCATAAACTACAAAGTTAGTGTTGCATGTAATAAATTGTTTGATATCAAATTGTTGATTATTCGAAGGGGAGATTAAATTCTCCAAACCTCTCATCAGTCTGGCTACTTCTCTGCATGGTTTGCTTTTCCTGCAGGCAGAAAAACCATTGCGGTCCCAGAAGGATTGAGGTCCAAGATTTTTTTGATCACTACATCCCCATTATTGGGAGCTTTCCTGTATATAAATTGAGGCCTTGGTAGTAATACTGTACATAGTTTTTTGTCCATCAATAGGATGTGCCAATGTTCATTGAAGACAGATTCTACTTCCTTATACTGGGTATGAAACTGTGAAATGAAACCCCATCCCTTCGAATTTCCTGCTACCGGTGTTGATTTCTGCTTCTCTTGTAAACACACTTCCCTCGACATGCCCCTACGTCTTCTACGCCGAACGTCGGTGCGCAGGCGCCGTATAGCGCCATATAGAGCCGACCCGACGTTTGGTTTCTTTTGGCAAGTCGTGACGCGCTGTATGCGCCGGTCGGAAAACCGTCAATCACTTACCCTGTGAATAGCAACGCCCACTCCCGCGGGAAATCCGGGGAGAAAATACAGATAAAATAGTATGTATGAAAAAAAAAAAAAAAAGACCAGCATTATGTCCGTGTCACAGGTCAGCTCATTGTAATGTTAGAATTTTTTTTTAGGGTGAACCCCCGCTTTAAGATGCCTCTGTGGCCTGCTCTATATTGGATGTACGAAAAGACTGTTGAGAATTAGGATAGCGGAACATATTCACAACATTAATATAGGTTTCAAGGACCATAACGTATCCCTTCATTTGAAACTAAAACACAACTAAGATGCTTCAGGTCTGGAGTTTTGGGGTATAGAGCATCTAGAGAAACATTGGAGAGGCTCTCACAGAGTTCGAGAATTATCTAAGCGAGAAACAAAATGTTTTTTTTTTTTTTAACTGATGTTTTAGTACCCAAAGGCCTGAATTTAGAGTTGGACATTAACTGTTTCATCAGTGACACTTGATATGGAATTTTAATTGAAATTCTACGGAAGCATACCTCTCTTTTGTGTCCTTTATCGACTAACTTTTTGGAGAAATTCCTCTGAATTTCCTCCAATGTTTTATCGGATCCTAGTCTACCCGGTTTACTGTAAATTATTCCAGCCTACCTAGTTTAAGTGCTTTTAATGATTTAACATAAACTTTAAATAGCATCGGGTGGGTGGAGGTCAATATACTTCTCTCTAGGGGGCATTAGTAATACCGGATAGAACATCATACTATTTGACATGTGTATACAGATATACATATGTTTTATGTAAGGAATATGTGATGCTATAAAACATTCACAGCAGTAACACTATCAACTATATAAAATGTTATTAATATGCTCCCATCAAACACTATTCACATTTTAAAATGAGCATTAAACTGTCGATAATCCCATTAGGGCGGGATGGACAGGCGTTTAATATTTTAATATTTTAATAATTTTGTATGTTGTATATATATAATCGTTTCATATGTTTTTATACATGCGAATGCTGGTTATATTCTCTATGATTTACAACAGATTGGTGCTCTAAGTAATGATTTTATGATGTAAGGTGCCAGTAATATTGCTCACTGCTTAGCCATAGCAAGTGGGGATGGTGACTGGCCTGATTCACAAATGTGCATACCGTCCTTCTCCCGCCCACTACCATAGGAAGTTAAATGTCTATACTATGGATGGGTGATGCCGTCGAGCGCACGTGAGTGTGTCTGACGTCACGCAACGGCCGGGAGGGACAGATGCTTAAAGCCGGTTGTCATGGGGAATAGTCAGACAAAGTCAGGAAGTGATGAAACGCGTCAGCGCGTGACTACCCATCGGACAACCGCAAGTGCCGCGTGCGCTCCACGGACTGGGAATCAGGAAGACGCTGGAGGAACTAGACACCAGATGTCCTCAGGGTCACGGTCTGAACGTTCATTATTCATTTTTTCTGCATTATTATGATTTATTCATGGTACGCATATTATTAAGGGGGTATCAAGGGTTTGTGGCAATAAACTTTTAAAACGGTACTACTCTATGTGGCCATTTATTCCCTCATATGTACTGCGGATCTGGTAGCGTTGGTGGATATTGCAGAGATATCAGCGGAGGTGACATTGATTTGATGAGCATTTTATTTACATCTTTGTGGTGAGTGCATCCCCAAAAGGGGATTTTGGATCCCCCCACGTGGTAATTAATCCCCTGGTGAAAGAAACACTACTTTAACCTCCCTGTTGGTATGATTCTTTCATAAAAAAGGTGCTGAAAGCGGTACCATTATTTGCAAGGAAATTTGGCGTTTTATACTGTAGGCCTGCAATTCTTAGGAATAACTCACTTAAATCTGACCAAACAAGAATCTAATAGGCATCCCGGGTATGACATTTTTTTTAAAAACAAAATTATCAATTATAATATAATAAATAATTATAAATAATTATAACAAATAATAATATAATTCTAATACAAATTATTCAATAATGTAATCAACTCAAAGTCACTGAAATTTACTCAGTTGCAGAATTGTCGCTGTAATTTTTTTTTTTATGACGAATTTTCCCACAAATCGCTATCGCACAATTCTGCAAGTGATTATAATTTATTATCGCTGTTTTCTAGCTGATCTAAAACCATTTTTGACATAATGGGACACTTTTGGTTGCTATGGACAATCTATAGTTTGCAGGCAGAAAGAAAGGTTTTTATTATATAAAAGTACATGTAGGGCACTGGGCAGACCACTAGGGACAAGGGGTGTGTGTTTTTTTTACATACAGTACTGTAATCTATAAGATTACAGTATACTGTATGTATAGTGTTTGTTTACCTTTTTGAATTTGGCGCCGTTCTCCACCCCCGTGCGTCGTAACGTCGCAGGGAACGGAGATCGGCGGCACAGCAGGACACTGTCTCATATCCACTTACTCCCTTAACAGCAATCATCTTTTGCTGCTCGGGGATTTCAATCTGTGGGCCAACTCCTCACAGGATCCCATCGCGGATGCCTGCATCGACCACCTGGAAGGGTTAGGACTACAGCAACTTATATGCGGACCCACGCATGCTTCAGGTCACACACTCGACCTAATTTTCAGACAAAATCTGAAAATAAACATTTTGGGTAATGAACCTTTGCCATGGACAGACCACCATGCAATTAGCTTCACAATTCCCAAAATTCCACTAGTTATAAAAGCACCCAAGCCGGTGACAATACACTGGGCTAGATCTCAGAAGAAGCTCCACTCAGAACTCTTCAAATCTACCCTGGGAAACCGAATTGGGGCTATTCCTCCTCAGCTAGCAGCCTCGGATACACTGGATGCCATAAATGCAGCTCTGCTACAATCAGCCGACTTAGCAGCACCAAAGCGCAAAGTCCGCATCCGGGAAAAAAAGTCCAGCTGGTTCAATAACCAGCTGTCGCTACTGAAGCAAGAGCGCAGAAGGGCGGAAGCCGCCTGGAAAAGAAGCCCTTCAGAAGACCGCCTCAGCATCTACAAAGCAATAACAACACGATATCACAAAGAAATCTTCAAAGCCAAAAAACATCACTTTTCCATGGTGATTAACAGCGCCATGAATCGCCCACGAGAACTCTTCAGGATGGTCACCCAGACCATGAATCCGGGATGTCTTGAAGTCCCCACTTCAGACACCCAAGAGCTCTGTAATGAACTATCGGATTTCTTCATCAACAAAATTGAAAGAATTCGGGTAAGTATTCTGCAAAACAATACTCCGCTCAGCCCCCTCTTCAATCAACTACAAAACACCGACAGAAATCTTCTACAATCAACTAAGTTCATTCTGGAACCAATCTCCGTCAATACCACCAAAAATATCATTGGTGCGTTGCGGAACAGCACAGCACCCAATGACATCATTCCCACCAAGCTACTGAAGGAATGTGCCGACATCCTGGCACCTCCAATCACACAGCTTATTAATCAGTCATTTAAGGAAGGCATAGTGCCTTCCCTGCTGAAAGAGGGCACAATCCAGCCCATCTTGAAAAAACCTAATTTGGATCCCATGGACCCAACTCACCGCCGTCCCATAACAGGTCTAAATGTTCTCTCCAAGATAATGGAGAAAGTGGTGGTACAACAGCTGCAACAGCATCTGGATACCCACAACCTACTTGATCCATTTCAATCCGGTTTCCGTCCCGGACACGGGACGGAAACGGCCTTACTGAAAATATGGGACGATGCGCTCGAGGCCGCAGACGAAGGAGAATCTTGTCTCCTGGTTCTGCTGGACCTAAGCGCAGCCTTCGACACAGTAGACCATAAATTGTTACTGAGACGACTAGCAGAAGTCGCCAGAGTCGCAGAAGATGCTTTACCATGGTTTTCCTCTTTTCTTGGAAACCGATCACAAACAGTGAAACTGGGATCTTTCACGTCGGAAAAACGCACGGTGCCATGTGGGGTCCCCCAAGGATCCCCCCTGTCACCGGTACTGTTCAACATCTATCTTCGTCCTCTCTTTGATATTATCAGTAGCCAAGAACTACTCTATCACTCTTATGCAGACGACACGCAACTGTATTTTCGCATCTGCAACAAAAAGGATCATCATCTCAGATTAGAGAAATGTCTCTCTTCAATAGAAAACTGGATGACTAAGAGTTATCTTAAACTCAATAGCTCTAAAACAGAACTTTTTATGTTTAACGCCAGTCGGAAGAGTCAACTGGCAACAAACTGGACACCATCGCCCATTCTGGGACAAATCATCTCCCCTAGCTCCAAAGTCAAAAGTCTAGGAGTCACTTTTGACACCTTCATGACAATGGACGCACAAATAGGGTCAGTAGTCAGCGGATCGCACCATTTGATGCGCCTACTACGCAGACTTATTCCATTTATCCCCAAAGAAGACGTAGCAGTCGTGGTGGGAACAATTGTGAATTCCAGACTGGACTATGCAAATGCCCTTTACCTCGGGCTCCCTAAGTACCAAATCGCTCGTCTACAAGTCGTACAGAATACGGCCGCAAGACTTGTGACTGGGAAAAAATCATGGGAATCAATCTCACCTTCACTGAGATCCCTTCACTGGTTGCCAGTGAAAGACAGAATTGCATTCAAAGCACTCTGCCTGACACATAAGTGCATCCATGGGAAGGCTCCAAGATATCTATGCGACAAGTTCAAACCTCACAATTCCAACCGCATTCTGCGATCCACCGACCAAAATCTGGTCAAGGTTCCAAAAACCAAATACAAGTCCAAAGGAGAAAGAAGGTTTGCTTTCCAAGGTCCCAGGCTATGGAATGCTTTACCAACCAGCATTCGGTTGGAGCAAAACCACCTGTCTTTCAGAAAGCAGATCAAAACCCTGCTCTTCTGATGACAAGAGACACGAACAACCAGCGCCCAGAGGCGATTCAGTTCGCATGTGCCGCGCTATATAAGTTTTTCATTCATTCATTCATTCATTCATTCACTGTGTGAATCGAGCGAGGTCCCGCTCACTCACACAGCGCGGTGGCATCGCTGGATCCAGGAACAAGGTACGCCAGCGCACGCTGCAGGCTCTGCATAGCTACCCCGAGCGTGACTCGGGGTTACCGATTTCAGCCTAAAAAATCCACCCCTAGTCACGCTCGGGGATACCGCCAGGAGGGTTAATTGAGATATTTATTATAGCAAAAAGTAAAAAATATTGTTTTTTTTTTCAAAATTGTCGCCCTATTTTTGTATTTTGTTAGCGCAAAAATAAAAAACTGCAGAGGTGACCAAAAACCACCAAAAAAAAGCTTTATTTGTGGGAAAAAAAGGATGTCAATTTTGTTTGAGAGCCACATCGCACGACTGCGCAATTGTCATTCAAAGCGTGACAGTGCTGAAAGCTGAAAATTGGCCTGGGCAGGAAGAGGTGAAAATGCCCAGTAGTGGTTAACTCAATACAGTTTTATCTTTTATATTTAGTAGGAATTTAGGAGGGATGTTTGTAAAATTTGCTGTGTTTACATCCACTAATAATGATTTTAGAGAACTTTTTGCGAATAGATTGTTTTGATACATTTGCACAAATATTAAAATCAGTAACACCTTCTGTTTATTCTACAGGTCATGTGATTTCAGAAAATATATGGATTGGAGGGTCTTTAACCACTTAAGCCCTGGACCATTTTGTTGCTAAATGACCAGGCCACTTTTTGCGATTCGGCACTGCGTCGCTCACTGACAATTGCGTGGTCGTGTGACGTGGTTTCCAAAATTGACGTTTTTTTTTTCTCACAAATAGAACTTTCGTTTGGTGATATTTGATCATCTCTGCTTTTTTTGTGCTATAAACAAAAATTTTGATGAGTATAGAGTCATGATCATTTGTAGAAGACGTGTGGGAAGTCCTAGTGCTTGTAGTGCAGCTGACATATAGTCCCAGGCCAACCTGTCCAATGCCTTCTCTGTATCAAGGGAAAGAAAGAAACCTTTAGTTGCTGTGGATGTTAGCCAATGGTGTATGTTTATGGCCTTTGTGGTGTTATCCCTTGCTTCTCTGCCAGGGATAAAGCCAACTTGGTCAAATGAGATTAATCTGGGGAGCAGGGGGAGTAGACGGTTTGCCAAGAATTTTGTGTAGAGCTTCACGTCTACGTTAAGTAGGAAGATGGGGCGGTAATTTGATACCACCATGGTGTCTTTACCTGGTTTCGGAATTAGTGTAATGTAGGCTTCCAAGATATCTTTATTATTTAGGGGGGAGGAGGGTAGATCATTAAAAGCTTTGAAAAATTGAGGGGTCAGTATTTCAGAGAAAGATTTATAATAACTTGTCGATAGACCTTCCGGGCCCGGGCTCTTGTCTGTTTCAATGCCATGAGGACCTCCTCTGTTGAGATACATAGGTCTAAGTCTCTCAGTTCGTCTGAGTTAAGTGGAGACGGGCTATACCTGGATAAAAATGTATTTATGATCCTGGATTGGTCAGGGGAGGGGTGACTTGAATGTGCTTTGGGTAAGTTATACAATTTGGAAAAATAAGTCACAAAGTGGCTAGCTATGTCTTCTGTATTGGCTATATTATTTCCGGATTGGGTCTTGATAGCATGTATGGTGTAAGCCATTTTTTTTTCTTCTGTAGGGCTCTCGCCAGTAATTTTCCAGTCTTATTACCAAATTAATAAAATCATTTTTGGGTTAGAGCGTATTTACATTTGAGCGTCTTTTGAAGTTCCTCTAATAATTCTTCCCTTGCTTTCAAAAGGTCAGTGAGACAATTATTAGCTTGGGATAGTTTGTGCGCACGTTCGAGTGATTTTATACATTCAGACAATTCCTCAATATTTCTGAATTTGTTTATTTTGGCCGATAAGGAGATAAGTTTGTCTCTAATGACACATTTATGGGCGGCCCATGTAACAGTAGGTGAGGTATCCCCAGTGACATTTTCTGTGAAATATTGAGAAAGGCGTTCAGGTAACTTTGGGGGATTTTCCATATCTAACAGTAGAGAATCATCTAGGCGCCAGATCTTAGATCTAATGCGCCTCAACGGGAGTGTCATGCCGCGTACAGACAGTTGTTTTTTGTGATGAAAAAAAATGACGTTTTTGAAAACGTCATTTAAAATGACCGTGTGTGGGGAAAACGTTGTTTTATGTCTTCTGAAAAACGACAAAAAAAAATTTGAACATGCTCAAATTTTTGGTGTCGTTTTTCAAAACGTCGTTTTTTGTGTCAATGAAAATGATAGTGTGTGGGCAAAACGACGTTTAAAACGACGTTTTTTAAACCCGCGCATGCTCAGAAGCAAGTTATGAAGCTAGTTTCAATGGAAAAGAGTGCTGAACGTAATCGCGCTTTGCTAGAGCATTTTGAAAAAACGATGGTGTGTAGGCAACGTTGTTTTTGAAAATGAAGTTTCAAAAACGTTGTTTTATTTCATGATTTAAAACGGCCTTTTTTTTCATCACAAAAAATGACCGTCTGTACGCAGCATAAGAGTCATTGTTATGAGGTGATGGTCCGAGAGTACCATGGGTTCAATTGTGGCCTCTGTAAGTAATGTAAGGTCGTCTTGTGTAATGAAGAAATTATCAATTCTGGAATATTTTTTATGCAGAGGGGAGAAGAAGGTGAAATCTTTTACGTTCGGGTATAGTGTGCACCAGGTATCATGGAGGATCAAGGTGCTAAGTTGGGATTTTATTGCGCGGAGGGCTCTATATGTTAGACAGGAGGACCTGTTGGATGTGTCTTGGGAGGGTGTCAGTGGAACATTGAAATCCCTGCCTACAGAGTGCCTGATTGAAAGGCGGTAAGTTGATGAAAGGTTTAGCGAAAGAAGGTTACTCGTTGCGAGTTTGAGGCATATATGTTTGTGATGGTGATGGGTCTGTCATGAAATGTTCCTTTAAGGAAGAGATATCTACCCTGGACGTCTCTTTGAGATCTGACTAGGGCAGTGGTTCGAGATCAAGATAGAGACACCTTTCGATTTTGCTGCCTCATTGGGAGCGTGATAAACCGTCGGGAAATGATGGTTATGGAGCTTGGAGATACTATCCCTTTCGGAAGTGAGTTTCTTGTATAAGAGCAATATGTGTCTTGGTTTTCTGTAGAGTAAACAGCAACTGTGATCGTGTTCAGGGGTGTTGAATCCGCAAATGTTTAATGAGTATAGTTTAATTTGTAAGGGGGAAGGGTTGGTGTTGTCCATCATGGTTAAGGGAAGGGGATAGAGGGGGGCTGAGTCAGGAAAGGGGGGGAAACTATGGGTACGTAGGGAATCAGTAGTGTATTGTAGTTGCAAAGGATATACCGATGAGGGGGAGGAATTCATCCAACTTCCTCAGAGGGGGGTTCAAATCGGAGAGGTACAGAGCGTAGAGGGTATTCACACACATGCCAGAGCACCAGCACCACTATACGCTATTGTGTGGGGGTTGCCCAGTACCAAGCTATAAAGAACATCCAAAGATATGTGAGGTGGCCTGCCACCCCAAGTTGTCCTATTTGGTTAAAGAGGAGGTACATCCCCTGGTAGAGATAAGGGAAGGGGGATATACAGTGCGAAACTAGAATATATCAGGTAAGGGGAGGGGTGAGCTATTACAGATTTGGTTCAATTACATTCCTGTGGTGTTTGTCTCAATGTTGGAGCACCGGCCGTATATCGGCATTCGGTAGACCAGAATGGGGACAGGGTGTCTAAGCAGTGTTAAAGTCATGGATCATAGAACCATGTTAAAGAGTTCAACATAAACATATAAAAGATGATAAACTTTGAACAAATAATCGAAATAATAAAGAGTAAAGAGTAACCAAGGTTCCAAACATTCCCTATCAAATATTAACGCACAGATTATATACCAACTGAAAAACTCCCTGCTTCAAGAACTGAGAAAGTCTTTGAGCCTGCTTGTCTTGTGTTAACCAATAAGCAGCTCCAGGTTCACCTCTAATGATTAGGACATCAAAAGAGATTTCATTCCATAAAATAGTACAGAATGAGATTCCTTGTGACGTCATCACTGCACACCACCTGACCATTTCCTGACCAATCACATCACACCTCCATAATATAGAAATACAACATTCATCCTACAAATGTGCGCCATTTCTTCTACAATATCACCTTCATCACTTTTACTGAAGATTAGTTACCCCCCTAAACATTCTATATTGTCCGATAGCAGAGACCCCGGGGAATAAAATGTTGGTGGGTTTTATGTCACTTTATGTTTTTAATAAAACAGTTTATCCAATACATATTATAAAAACACAGTTAATTAGATCTTAGTGCACACAGATGAAATACATTTCCCCAATTGTTAATAAAATATAAAATATGAGATTGTGTTGAGTAAATACCCAACATGTCACTATAAAACATTTTGTGTGTCCCTGAAATTAGACATGTGCACTGCTGAAATAAATTGTAGTTTTCATTTCAATTTTTTTTTTCCGGAGATTCTAAAATTCCAAAAATTCATAAATTAGAAAATTCGGAAATCAAGAAACTTGGAAAATTTGAAAATTCATAAATTAGAAAATTTGGATATCGTAAATCATTAAATTTGGAAATTAGAAAATCCAGAATTAATAAAAAAAATGTGCTAAGGTTGACTTAAAAAATTAGAAACATCATAAATTCAGAATTCGGAAATCCATAAATTTGAAAATTTGGAAATTTTTAATTCATAAATTTGAAAATTTGGGGTTCGGACAATTGGTAAATTTTGTAAAATTTGAAAATTCAGAATCCATAAATTGGTAAATGTAAAAATGTGTAGAAAATTTGTAAATTCGTAAATTCTAAAATTCGGAATTAGAAAATTTGAAAATTAGGAAGAACGAAAATCCAAAAACCTAAAAATTTGAAATAATTAACTAACTAATAATAACTATTAAATTACAGGTATTGGAATTTCCTTTCAAATTTGGCTGTTAGCGAATGTAACAAATACAAATGTATCCAAAGTTACGAATTAGCCGAGATAAAGAATGCTGTATCTAAACAAAATAATAAATAACAATAATAATAATAATACATTTATATTATTTTTTTTTATTATTAATTTGTTACTTTCCATTTGTTTAGATACGGCACTCATTATTACGGATAATTCGTAACTTCAGATAAATTTGTATTTGTTAGATTCACTAACAACCACATTTTAAAAGAAAATTGTGATACCTATAACTTAATAGTTAGTAATAGTTAAGTTATTATTACTAGGTTAGTTCATTATATAATTATTTCAGATTTTCAAATTGTCAGGTTTTTGAATTTTCAAATTTTCATTCTTATTTTTCGATTTCCGAATTTCTGAGTTCCAGATTTTTTGATTTACGAATTTTGAATTCCCCAATTTTCAAATTTCAGATATTAATATTACATCAAATTAAATCTGAATTTGAACTGTAAACATATTTGTGAAATAAAGACTGTGTGCGTTATTACATTATTGATTCGACCAATTTAAAATTTGGCGTTTCAAATTGAAAAAAAATCTGTAAATTTGAAGAAAATTTGATAAAACACATAAAACAAATTCTGAATATGAATCCCAAATATGATATTAATGAAACAAAATAGCTAGAATAACAAATTGAAACAAAAGGAAATGAAACACAATTTTTATCATCTCTACCTGAGACAAGCACAAGATTTATTACTCATTGTCCATAATTTACACTTTACAAGTCTTTATTTCTCATCAGTTTAGTTACTTTTTTGTCTTTATTATTTGTTACTTTTTTATTTATTTTATCACATGTATCTCTTGAATTCCACAGAAGAAAGCAATCAGCCCTGCAGAGTTTAGCAATTTTAACGCTTTGTTTGGAGGGACGCTTGGGTATCGGTTTCCCATCCCTTGATTTGTCAAGCAAGAAATGGAAGGCGGTGTTAGAGTTTATTGGGGGTGTAGTATGAGACAAAGGTGTACAGCTCTCCGTCAATGTGACCAGAGACCAGGATGTAGCGCCCTTGCGGGTCAACAACAATCTCCGGTTGAGAGAGATTAATGTGTTTAGCAAAGCAGGTGGCCACCCCTTTTGTCTTGTTATCTGCCGTAGCTAAGAAAAATTGAGGGTAACGCTGATTTTTCCTGTAACAGGAGAATGTCTGCATGCATGAAGTGGTATTGCTGGAAAAGTTTCCTGCGTTTAACGGGAGAGTTAAGACCCTGAGCATTATGGGAGAAAATCTTGAGAGAGGGTATAGAAGGATGTGCATTAGACATGGATCAGAGTGGTTAGGACTAGAACAAAAAATGTAGACTCACCTTGATCTAGAGAGCGGTACTCACCAGGATGCCTGAAGTGCGAAGATGGCGGATACCCAGGCCCTGGGATGTGAGGCCGGTGACAGCTGCGGAATCCGTGGAGACTCAGGCGAACAGTCACAAGAAGAGGAAGGAAAAAAGGTGTGAAAAAAGAGAGGAAGAAAGAGAAGCTGGTTACATAATTGCAAACCAAAAAAAATAACTTGACTATCAAAGTGAATACATAAGAACAATGAACCCGGGGGTCCCCTGACTAGTGATGTCGCAAACCTAAAATTTTTGGTTCGCGAACGGCGAACGCGAACTTCCGCAAATGTTCGCGAAAGGGCGAACCGGGGCGAACCGCCATAGACTTCAATGGGCAGGCGAATTTTAAAACCCACAGGGACTCTTTCTGGCCACAATAATGATGGAAAAGTTGTTTCAAGGGGACTAACACCTGAACTATGGCATGCCGGAGGAAGTTCCATGGCAAAACTCCCATGGAAAATGACGTAGTTGTCGCAGAGTCCGTTTTTAATCCATAAAGGGCATAAATCACCTAACATTCATAAATTGTTTGGAATAACGTGCTTTAAAACATCAGGTATGATGTTGTATCGATTAGGTAGTGTAAGGGTTAGGGTTATGGTTACAGACAGGGTTAGGGTTAGGGTTACAGATAGGGTTAGGGTTACAGACAGGGTTAGGGTTAGGGTAACAGATAGGGTTAGGGTTAGGGTTACAGATAGGGTTAGGTTTACAGACAGGGTTAGGGTTAGGGTTACAGATAGGGTTAGGGTTACAATCTGTAACCCTAACCCTAACCCTGTCTGTAACCCTAACCCTAACTCTAACCCTATCTGTAACCCTAACCCTATCTGTAACCCAAACCATATCTGTAACCCTAACCCTGTCTGTAACAGGGTTAGGGTTAGGGTTCACAGTGACAGACCAAACTCTGACAGACCAAACTCCCCGTTTTACGCACAGCAAACAACGGCAAACAGTCCATTTGCACAACCGCAAACTCCCCATTTACACAAGGTTGGATACCAAGCTAGCCATGTCCAATTCCTTGTCCTCACTGACGTCATTGAATGTCTCTTCCTCCACCCAGCCACGTACAACACCAAGGGTCCCTGAAAGGTGACAACAAGCCCCCTGGGACGCCTGCTATGGTTGGTCTTCCACTTCCTCAAAGCCACCTTCCTCCTCTGACTCCTCTTCTTCAGACTCCTCTCTCTCAGAAAGAAGATTTGCGGTCCAAGGACCTAGACTATGGAATGCTTTACCAACCAGCATTTGGTTGTAGGAGAATTACAGTACTTGGCCTTTAGGAGAAAGATCAAAACCCATCTCTTTTGAGGACAAAGGAGAAAGGGACAATGAGCGCCCAGAGGCGATTCAGTTCGCATGTTGCTGCGCTATATAAGTTTCTCACTCACTCACTCACTCACTCACTGTGCGTTGCCGCAGGTCCAGCAATCGACAATGACAAGGCTGCTTCTGGTGGTGATGGTGAGCACAATTCTTCCTCTTCATGCTCATCTACGGCCTGATCCAGCACTCTTCGCAGGGCACACTCCAGAAAAATCGCATATGGGATGGAGTCGATGATGTTGCCTTTGGTTTGACTGACCAGGTTTGTCACCTCCGCAAAAGGATGCATGAGCTTATAGCCATTGTGCATGAGCGTTCAGTAACGCGGCCAAAAAATACCCAGCTCCGCAGATGCTGTGCTCTTTTTTTTTAAATTAACAAAAATCTGTGCGTGCGCAGTGTAATGTACTGTGCAATCCCAATATGAGTGCTATGTTAAGTAGTACTATTCCTATCAGTTTAATCCCTGTTACGTCCCCTATCAGCAGACGTGTATGGAATAGAATTTAGACAACCGCAAAGAGTTGTCAATAGTTGACACACTCATGACATAAATGTTATTCCTCTATGCGTCAATCTTGGTATAGTGATGACTGTGCTTGTGCGCACATTTGGGAGATTGCAGGCGATGGGGGTTTTTAAAAGCCTATGGTTGTGCTGAGGTAGTTCAGTGACAGTTAAGTGACCCAGAAAACAATGATTCTGCAGTGTGGGCCCATTGTTGGCCTAGTAGGCTTTAATGATCTCCTTAGATGATCACAAAGAAAATTAATGTTTTTTTCTATGCACAATTATCCAGCCGATCGCTTTTGGTCTGTTCGCAATGAAGCAACGACCTTATCATCTGCGGTGTGCCAACATTGCCATTGCCAACACACTCATAGATGTGGTCGCTTCATTGTGATACGCAAGCCCCTTCACCACAACAAGGTAACGATCATGAAGGGGAATTGACACATGTATGTGCCTTTTTTTTGTTTTGTTTTTGCAGCCACAGTGCAGCACCAGAGGCCAGAAAAATTAGGCATGTACACATGCTTGAAAAAGCAGGTATTGTTGCAGCCGCTGCTGTAGCAGTGGCCAGAAAAATGTATGTTTTCCAGACAGAAAGTGCACTAAAACATTGTGACTTGAACCGTAGTTGGTGGCGGGTAAGTCACGCAAGTCATCCGGCATGCAGAGATAAAATACAGCAGCTTGTGGACCATTTTTAGCCCAAGGAAGCTCATCTCATTAGGCCTTTAGTCAAATGTATCGCCCACTGTCAGTCCCTTCGGGATCCATGCCTCATTCATCTTAATAAAGGTGAGGTAATCTAGACTTTTTTGACCTAGGCGAATTCTCTTCTCAGTGACAATACCTCCTGCTGCACTGAAGGTCCTTTCTGAAAGGACACTTGAAGCGGGGCAGGCCAGAAGTTCTATCGCAAATTGGGATAGCTCAGACCACAGGTCAAGCCTGCACACCCAGTAGTCAAGGGGTTCATCGCTCCTCAGAGTGTCGATATCTGCAGTTAAGGCGAAGTATTCTGCTACCTGTCATTAAAGTCGTTCTCTGAGGGTGGACCCCGAAGGGCTGTGGCGATGCGTAGGACTTAAAAAGCTCCGCATGTCCTCCATCAACAACACGTCTGTATAGCGTCCTGTCCTTGCCGGCGTGGTCATAGTAGGAGGAGGATTACTTACACCTCTTCCACTGTTAGAATCCCGTTGTGCTGTGACATTACCCTTGTACGCTGTGTAAAGCATACTTTTCAATTTATTTTGGAACTGCTGCCTCCTTTATGACTTCCGGTAATTTGGTAACATTTCAGGCATTTTCTGCTTTTACTGGGGGTCTAGTAGTGTGGCCACCCAGTACAAGTCATTCTCCTTCAGCCTTTTTATACGAGGATCCCTCAACAGGCACGACAGCATGAAAGAACCCATTTGCACAAGGATGGATGCCGAGCTACTCATGTCCCGTTCCTTGTCCTCACTGATCTCACCGAAGGTCTGTTCTTCCTCCCAGCCATGTACAACAACACGGGTACCAGATAGGTGACAACGAGCACCCTGGGATGCCTGCTGTGGTTGGTCTTCCTCCTCCTCCTCAAAGCCACATTTCTCCTCTGACTCCTCTTCCTCACACTCCTCTTCCGGTGTTTCTGCAGCTCCAGCAAGCGATGCTGATAAGGCTGTTTCTGGTGGTGATGGTGACCACAACTCTTCCTCTTCCTCTTCACGCTCATCTACGGCCTGACCCAGCACTCTTCGCAGGGCACGTTCCAGGAAGAAAACAAATGGGATGATGTCGCTGATGGTGCCTTCAGTGCGACTAACTAGGTTTGTCACATCCTCAAAGGGACGCATGAGCCTACAGGCATTGCGCATGATCATCCAGTAATGTGGCAAAAAATTCCCAGCTACGCAGAGGCTGTCCTAGCACCCCGGTCATACTCGTTGACGGCTTTTTCTTGTTGGAGCAGGCGGTCGAACATTAGGAGTGTTGAATTCCAACGTGTCGGGCTGTCGCAAAATTAAGCGTCTCACTGGCATGTTGTTTCGCCGCTGGATATCTGAAAAGTGCGCCATGGCTGTGAAGGAACGCCTGAAATGGCCACACACCTTCCTGGCCTGCTTGAGGACGTCCTGTAAGTCTGGGTACTTATGCACAAGCGTTGTACAATCAGATTCAACACATGTGCCATGCACGGGACATGTGTCAACTTGCCCAAATTCAATGCCGACAACAAATTGCTTCCGTTGTCACACACCACTTTGCCGATCTCCAGTTGGTGCGGAGTCAGCCACTGATCCACCTGTGCGTTCAGGGCAAACAGGAGTGCTGGTCCGGTGTGACTCTCTGCTTTCAGGCAATTCAACCCCAAGATGGTGTGACACATCGTATCCGGGATGTCGAATAGCCCCTGGGGAGCTGAGGGGGTGCAGTTGATGTGGAGCAAGACGCAGCAGCAGAAGAGGACTCAGCCGAGGAGGTTATCAAAGAGGATGGAGTAGGAGGAGTAGAGGAGGTGGCAGCAGACCTGCCTGCAAGTCGTGGCGGTGTCACCAACCCCTCTGCAGAGCCACGCATTACATGCTTGGCAGCCGTCAGCAGGTTTACCCAATGCGCAGTGTAGGTGATATTCCTGCCCTGACCGTGCTTTGCAGACGAGGTATCAGTGGTCAGATGGACCCTTGCCCCAACACTGTGTGCCAGGGATGCCTGGCCTCCTTTTGCACAATAGAGTAGAGGTTGGGGATTGCCTTTTGTGAAATGAAATTTCGGCCGGGTACTTTCCACTGCGGTGTCCCAATAGCTACAAATTTTTTGAAGGCCTCAGACTCCACCAGCTTGTATGGTAAAAGCTGTCGGGCTAAGGGTTCCGACAAGCCAGCTGTCAGACGCCGGGCAAGGGGGTGACTCTGTGACATTGGCTTCTTATGCTCAAACATGTCCTTGACAGACACCTGACTGTGGGCAGATGAGCAGGAACTGCTCAAGGTGAGAGACGGAGTGGCAGATGGTTGAGAGGGGGCAAGGAGGACAACAGTGGTTGACGTGACTGAAGATGCTGCACCAGGAGGAGGATGGTGGCTTTGAGCTTGTGTGCTGCTTGTACTCATCATCATGTGTTGATCCCATAGGCGTTTGTGATGTGAGATCATGTGCCTTCGCAAAGCAGTTGTACCTAGGTGGGTGTTGGATTTCCCACGACTCAGTTTCTTTTGGCACAGGTTGCAAATGGCATCACTGTTATCAGAGGCAGACACACCAAAAAAATGCCACACTGCTGAGCTTTGCAATGATGGCATTCTGGTGGTGGCAATAGCATGCATTGATTGGCGTGCTGTCTGGCTGACCCCGGGTGCTGATACATGCTGTCTGACTGTGCCACTAGCTCCTTGCAACGACCTCCCCCTGCTTCCAACTCGTCTCCTCCTCCTCTCTGTCTCCCCATCTTAACTTTCCCCCTGTTGTTCTTCTCTTCGAGCGGGCACCCACGTGACATCCCTGGACACATCGTCATCATCAACCGCTTCACTTGTATCTGACAACTCAGCAAAGGAAGCAGCAGCGGGTACATCATCATCATCATCACACCATACGTCCATGTGTTTAATGCTGCCTGACTGAGTCATATCCCTTTTCGATTATAATTCTTTTTTTATTTTAAAACAAATCAGTACAACACATATATATATATATAAAAAAAAAATTACATAACAGAACATTATTACAAAACAACAGTCACAGTCCATCTTATTATTATACATCCCCTTTTACCTTGTTGTCAAAATCAAACATATATCTCCTTCTTACGTATCTCTCCCCTTCCCAAACATCCCTGAGAGAGAGAGAGAAGAAGAAAGGGAGAGAAAAAAAAAAAAAACAACAACCCACCCTACTTCCCTCTCCTCCGACCCTTCTCCATATTCCTGTGGTTTCTCATTAAATCCCACATATACCCAATCCAAGTTCCCGGGCTCCTTCTATACCATTCAGCCTTATCCCCCTTAACCTTTCCCCCTGTGGTCCATATAGGACTTCCAGGGAATCCAAGTTCTTAAATATTTTTCCTTTTTATATTGTGTTGTCAGGACTAACTTTTCTAATTTGCTTATTTCCCTAACTTTACATATCCACATCTCCGCTGTTGGTGGAACTGGTGACTTCCACCTCTTCGTTATACAGGCCTTAGCGGCATCTAATAGATGGCATATAATCATTTCCCTATAGGCTTTTTCTGGTATTTGGTTTAAATGCAGAAGATAGAATTCCGGATCTTCCGGAATCTCATAATCTTAGCAAAACTGTAAAGCACTTTTAATCTCTGCCCAAAAACTCCTTAGCATTGGGCACTCCCAGAATATATGTAGCATTGTTCCTTTGCTTCCCTGGCACCTCCAGCATTTATCTGATACCTCTGCAAACATTTTGCTTAACTTTTCTGGTGTCCTATACCATCTTGTGAAGATCTTATAGTTCGTCTCTTGTATTCTCACACATATTGATGTTTCGTGTGTTCGCCTGTATATGCATTGTCGCTGTTCCGAACTGAAGGACTTCTCCAATTCCCTTTCCCATTCCTGAACGCACCTCAGAGGGCAACACATTTTAGAGAAGACAAAACTCCGACATTAAAGAATAGGAAATACCCAATAGCATACCATGCGACAAATCAGGAGGCAAAGTCAAGGGGGGTGTCTATTCTGATAGCAGGGAGAATCCAATGGACATATGTAGACTCCATGAAAGATCCGAAAGGGAGATATTTATTTGTGAAGGGTAAAATAGGAGGAATAGGGGTAACATTCACCACAGTGTATGTCCCAAATGAACATCAAGGAACCTTCCTAGACAAAACAATTAAACGCCTAATAGAATTCACAGAAGGACATTTGATCATGGGAGGAGACCTGAATATTCCCTTAGATCCCAAAGAGGATACCTCATCGGGAAAGTCATCCACATCTTTCAGTGTGAGAAATCATATTATGCAAACTCTGTATACAAGTCAACTGATTGATATATGGAGGTTGCTACACAATAAAGAAAGAGACTACACGTTCTACTCTGCTCCACATAAAATATACTCCCGGATAGATCTTTTCCTCATTCCACATGCCCAATTACACTCTGTACAGTCGACTAAAATTGGATCAATTACATGGTCGGACCATGCCCCGATCTTCCTGGTATATGAGTTAAAAGATTTAAGACAGTCCAGACCAAACCAGTGGAGACTAAATGAAAGCCTGTTGGAAGATAAGGAGGTCCTAGAAGATGTAATTAAAGAATTGAGGTTTTATTTCAATTCTAATGACACACCAGAGTGCGACCCTGGAATTATATGGGAAGCACACAAGGTGGTTATTAGAGGTGTGTTAATTAAACATGGATCTAGGATCAAAAGGAAACGTACTGAAAAGTTAAACAGGCTATTAAAGGAGCTAGCCATCTTGGAAGGCAAACATAAGCAAACATGGTCAACAAATGTAGAGAAAGAACTAGATAGTAAAAGAACTGAAATCACAGATCTCCTGTACTATAAAGTAAAAGTGGCAATGCAGAGATGCAAAAAGGCTGAATACGAGTCAGGGAATAAGTGTGGGAAAAGACTGGCGAGGCTACTAAGAGAACAGAAGCTGAGTAACTATATTCCACATATTAACTCACCCAAGAAACACAGGGTTACAAAACCAAATGATATAACGAAGGAGTTCCAGGAATACTATAACTCTCTTTACAATATACAGAGCAAGCCCCCGACTAGAGAACAAATTGATTTGTATCTAACAGAATCTGCAATACCAAGACTATCAGAAGAGGATAGACAGAAATTAGAGGACGTTATATCCGAGGAGGAAATTAAAGTAGCAGTAAGCATAATGAAAAGGGGGAAAGCCCCGGGACCCGATGGTTTTACAGGTCAATATTATAAAATTTTGTTTCCCTCGATATCAGGATACATGGTTAAACTATTTAATGCCTTAGGGACATCGGGCAGTTTAGCCAAAGATACCCTGCTAGCGTATATCTCGGTGATACCAAAAGAGGGGAAAGACCCAGCCCTCTGTGGACGCTACCGACCAATTTCGTTATTAAATTCGGATGTGAAGATTTTTGCCAAGGTCTTAGCAAACAGGATACAACAACATATCCCAGACTTAATAAACTTGGACCAGGTGGGATTTGTCCCTACCAGGGAAGCACGAGACAATACAATTAAGGCAATTAACCTGGTGCAGTTCGCCAACTCAACAAAGACGCAATGCATATTTCTCAATACGGACGCAGAGAAGGCCTTTGACAGGGTGAGGTGGAGTTACATGAGGGCAGTCCTAAAATACGGCGGCTTTGGGAACAAAATAATACAGTGGATATTTTCCATGTATTCAGGCTTAACAGCCCAGGTACGGGCCAACGGAATTCTGTCCGAGCCCCTCACAATCTCAAATGGGACAAGACAGGGCTGCCCTCTGTCTCCACTTCTATTTGCCCTGTCACTAGAGCCCTTTTTGTGTACGCTACGAGCAAACTCTAATATTTCA
Source organism: Rana temporaria (assembly GCF_905171775.1). NCBI lineage: Eukaryota > Metazoa > Chordata > Amphibia > Anura > Ranidae > Rana > Rana temporaria. The sequence goes on along the minus strand of NC_053489.1, from coordinate 11,422,423 downwards.
GGCATACAAATAGGGAAGAACCACTGTAAAATTACAGCCTATGCAGACGATATGTTGTTCAGTCTTACAAACCCGTTGATTACAATTCCAGAATTAATGAAGGAATTTGAGAGATACGGATCTTTATCGAACCTCCGTATCAATTTTAATAAATCGGAAGCGATGGGGGTAAACGTCCCACATATAGCGATAAACTATCTAAAACAAAAATTTAAGTTTAAATGGACTGACAATGCTCTGACATACCTTGGTATACAATTAGCAGGGAAGGTGGAGAAGATCTTTGAGCTGAACTTCCCACCCCTCTTACAGAAAGTAAAGATCCTATTGGATAAGTGGAACCAGGGTTTTCATAGCTGGCTAGGACGCTGCAATATTATTAAGATGAACATACTCCCGAAAATCTTGTATTTATTACAAACATTACCAATACATATTCCATCAAAGTATTTTAAACAGTGTCAGAGAGTGATCTTTAAGTTCATATGGGCACATAAGAACCCCCGGATACATAGGAAACAACTAATGAGCACTAAGCAGCAGGGAGGACTGGGAGTCCCAGATATAAGGAAATATTATTACGCAACACATCTGAACAGGCTAATAGACTGGAATAGGCATTCAGACACGAAGCTATGGGTACAAATCGAACAGGCGCAGTTCAAAACACCTCTAGAAAGAGCACCGTGGTGGTTTGCCTCACTCCCTAAAGAAATGAATAAAAATCCAATAGTGGGTAACACAGTGAGGATCTGTGCAGCAGCATTACCTATGATGGGCATCGAGCCCAGGACCTCCCCACTATACCCAGTGATAGGTAACCCCCTCTTCCCATCGGGATATGAAGACGGAGCATTCCGGCAGTTGAGAAAAAGAGAGTGTATACAAGTAGAAAGGTATATCCACATGGGAAGATGGGTAACCATAGCGGAACTGATGGAAATTGGAAATGTATTCCGTTTGAAATTCTGGAATGCACTTCAGATAGTTCACTTCCTGAACACTTTGCCAAATCCAGAGAGCTTTGAAAGACCACTCATGAAATTCGAGAAAATATGTAACGAACAAGGAACATTACTACATAGTCTTTCAATAAGCTATGAGTTATTAGTACGAGTCATATCCCTTTTATCTACATCCTCTGACAATAATGGTTGCGCATCACTCATTTCCAACTGATGTGTAAATAACTCCTCTGACAGATCAAGTGAAGCAGCTGTGATGCTAGTGTTGGTGGTGGCGGCAGGCGGGCGAGTGGTAACTTGAGAGGTGCCCGAAGCTGAGCTGGAGGAGGATGGTGCATCAAGGTTTCGAGCGGAAGCTGTAGAAGATTGGGTGTCCTGTGTTAGCCAGTCAACTATGTCCTCAGAACTTTTCCAGTTCAGGGTACGTGGCCTCTGAACACTGGGCATTATTCTAGGGCCAAAGGAAATCACAGCACCACGACGGCCCCTGCGGGGTGGCCTGCCTCTGCCTGTCATTTTTTTTTTATTTGCTTAGTTGTACTATGCGTATAAGCTACTGTGACACCAGATATGAGTGGCACTATGCACTGGCAGAAGTTGGCAGAGTAGACGCTGTAGGCCTGAGGCCTTGTACTCACGAGCAGACATGTCCGATGAAACCGGTCCGCGGACCGTTTTCATCGGACATGTCTGCCCGGGGACTGCCCGGGGACTTCTGTTCAATGGCTGTACACACCATCGAACAGAGGTCCGCGCGTAAACAATACGCGGGGCGTGTCCGCGGTGTCGCCGCGTCGATGACGCAGTGTCGCCGCGACAATGATGCGGCGACGTGGGCGGCCTGCCTTTAAAATGCTTCCACGCATGCGTCAAAGTCATTCAACGCATGCGAGGGATGGCGGGCGGCCGGACATGTACGGTAGGTCTGTACAGACGACCGTACATGTGGGGGGGACAGGTTTCCAGCGGACTGTTTTAAAGCAAGTCCAGGAAACAGTTGTCCGCTGGAAACCTGTCCGATCCGCCAGAAAATGGTCCGCTCGGGCCTACACACGGCCAAACATGTCTGCTGAAACTGGTCTGCGGACCAGTTTCAGCAGACATGTTTGGTCGTGAGTACGGGGCCTCACACACACGCAAGCAGACAACTAACTGCTATTCTATTGCTGTCAAAATTGTGTATTTTTTTAATAATCTACTGTGCCACCAGATATGAGTGGTGGCACTTGGCAAGTGGGCACAGTATACGCTGTGAGCCTGACACACACTGGCAGCCAGGCAACTGACTACTATTCTATTGCAGTCAATTTTTTTTTTATGTTATCTACTGTACCACCAGATATATGAGTGGTGTTGGCACTGGGCACAGTATAAACTGTGAGCCTGACACATGCTGGCAATGGCAAACAACTGACTACTATTCTCTATTGCAGCCAAAATTATTATTTTTTTTAAATGTTATCTACTGTGCCACCAGATATATGAGTGGTGAGTGGCACTGGGCACAGTAGTATACGCTGTGAGCCTGACACACACTGGCAATGGCAAACAACTGACTACTATTCCCTATTGCAGACAAAATTATTATTTTTTTTTTTTAATGTTATCTACTATGCCACCAGATATATGAGTGGTGAGTGGCACTGGGCACAGTAGTATACGCTGTGAGCCTGACACACGCTGGCAATGGCAAACAACTGACTACTATTCTCTATTGCAGCCCAAAAAAAAATATTTTTTAATGTTATCTACTGTGCCACCAGATATATGAGTGGTGGGTGCGGCACTGGGCACAGTAGTATACGCTGTGAGCCTGAGACACACACACAATGCCTGGCAGGCAACTGCAATTAGATTACAGAGAAAAAAAAAGCAGACTGATATACTAGCCCTAAAAAGGGCTATTTGGGGTGCTGTCAGGACGCTGTCCTTACAGCAGAGATCAGATGAGTCTTTCAGGACTGGAGTGGACACTGAAAACACTGGTCTAGCTAAAGATTTCCCTATTAAAACAGCAGCAGCTACACTGTCCCTCCTCTCACTAAGACTGCAGGTTCCGAATGATTCTAAAATGGATGCTGTCCAGGAGGTGGGAGGGTCTGGGAGGGAGGGTATGCTGCTGATTGGCTGGAATGTGTCTGCTGAATGCGAGGTACAGGGTCAAAGTTTGCTCAATGATGACGAATAGGGGGCGGATCGAACATCGCATATGTTCGCCCGCGGCAGGCGAACACGAACAAGCAATGTTCGCCGGGAACTATTCACAATTGGCGCTCTCTGGTCCTAAAATGAGGTGCACTGGGTCCACTGCAGCCCAACCACCCAAAAAAACGAGTGAACTGAAGGCTCGAACTTGAGCCTACGATGAGCAAAAGAACAGAGTGTCCCAACAATTAACACAAAGTATTAAACTAAAGACACCAGACACACCCTTCAAATCCCGCCCCCCTGACCAACCCCCACTCAAAGCGCCATGGACCGCGGGGGGAGAGCAGGAAATGAATGGAGCGCAAACCGTTACAGTCAGTCCAGTATGTTGGACACCCCCGGGGGCATCTTATAAACCATCCTCTGACCAACGGGAGGTGTCACCTCAGCCGGTTGTTCAGAGGATCCTGTCAGTAAAACACTTTCAACATCAGAACAGTTACCTTAATACGAGAGAACAAATTGTCAATGCAAAAAAATTGAGAACAGAGAGATTCCACACAGGAAACCTACAGAACGCCAAAGGGGAAAGACCACAATAGGCGGTCTGGCACCCGTGCAAGTTCCCTGAGCATAGAATGGGCAAAAAACACCCACCCCCACCCCAGTCCAGGAGAGAAGGCCCGGCAGAGCAACCTGAAAATGAAAGTGGTTAAATAAAACATTAGTCGAGTCACTGTAGGCAGGATTTCAGCTCCAGCAGGGACCCTCAAAAGGGGAAGGAGCAGAGAAGTCACACCAAAATGTAGACAGAGTGGAAACGTCACAGAACAGATCCCTGATCCGATAAAGGGGAAAAGACCATCAAGGCGGGAGATTTTCCTTGGAGCGCTTGGAGCCTTGTTTCAGCCAGGTGTGCTGCAGCGGGCTCGCTGGCGGGGGTCTCTTTGTAGAGGCTGGATTGCTTCTGCCGGTCTGCATGGGTGGGGGGTCCTGGGATAGAATCCCCAGATGTATCAGAAGGCGCTCACCCTCAGCCAGAGAAGCCAAAGCTTTTGTTCTTGTAGGAAAAGTTCAGGCGGAGGGGGAAAGACCATCTATAAGTGATTTCCTTCTCCATCAGAAGCTGCAGTGACGGTTTAAGTGATCGCCTTTTCTGCACCGTGTATAGGGAAAGATCGTCAAAAATCTGAATTTTGTGTCCATGCAGAGTTAGGTTATCCTAATTCCTAGATTTCCTCATCACTTCCTCCTTTACTGAATAATAGTGAAGTTTCACTATGATGTCTCTGGGGGGGCCATCTGAGCGGGGGGGGGAGTTGCAGGACTCTGTGAGCTCTGTCTAGCTCCAGGAGGTGTTCAGCAATATCTGGGATAAGGCTTTTTTTGAAAGATTTCACATCTGCCTGCACCTCCTTCTCCGATTCGGGGAGCCCCCTGATGCTAAAGTTTTAGCGTCTTGATTGGTTCTCGAGGTCATCGATCTTTGCAAAGGCAGTTTCTAATTGATCCTGAACATCTTGCAGCCTGGCTGTGTTTTGATTAATTCGAGCCACTGATTGATCAGCCTTTTTCACAATTGTGTCCATTCTCATCTCAATTTGCTGCAGATCTGCATTGATGGATGAAGTAATCTGGCCTGCATTAAGGGCTAGGGTTTTGGAGAGCATTTGCGCAAAAGCCTCCATCATGGATGGAAAGTCAGTGGGGATGGGAGTAGATTCAGCAGCATCACTGACCTCCAGCAGTAGGCCTGTATGTGGATCCAGCATGGGGGTAGAAGGGGGGCCAGAGCCCAGTCTTCCCAGCAGGGATTCCGTGGACGCTGATGATGTGGCCTGGGGCAGGGGGGGTAATCAGTACCTGGGAATGGCGGAGGAATCAGGTCCTCATCAGCGATGGAATCCTCTGTGTCTTCTGCCGAATGCAGGCCTCTCTGCACCACCGCCATTTTAGCATAGATGAGGGGGCTGGGAGATGCTGTCATCTGACGCGACAAGTCCCTCCGGGCCGGCGCCGTTGACATCCGCACATTCCCGGGGGCTTCCCCCACTCAATTATCCTGGTGAGGGTGCTGGGGTGCCCTGAGAGCTCCAGTGGCTGTTACAGGGCCATGGTGGAGCGGAGCTCTAGAAGCCGGTGGCCATCTTGGGAGCTGCCGTGCATGCGCCTCCTGGAAGCCTCAAATTTTGAGGTTGTTACTGCTAGAGCGATCCTCTAAATCTGCCTTTTTTGTAGTGATGTGTTGTAACTCTTCAGCTTAATGTTGGTGAGTATCAACCAATTCATTGTATGCAGTGGCATATTTACTCAATTGGTGTTCAAGGGTATCTATACATTCCCCTAGTCCATAAATTTGAGATTGTAAGTGACAGATGGATTTATTGATATATTTTCTAAGATCTTTTCTGAGATATTTTTGTATGGAGAGGAGCATATGTTTTAGCATGTTTTCAAAAACAGGGTTATTAGTGGTTGGTAAGGCATAAAGGGTGGCTGTTTGATCTTGGCCACAGTCAGGGTCCTCATCATCATCTGATGCCTGCTGAAAAGTGAGGTGTTTTTTGATTATTGGGCCCTGGTGAGATGGTGAGGAGTGTGGAGAAGATGCTACACTCTTGGTGCTGTCTCTGGGTCTGTTTGTCTTTGATGCAGAGCAGTCCATATCCTCTGTAGCTGCTCTATGAGAGATGCACTGTTAGGCTGCAGGCGCCGCTCTGTGAGGTGAGCCTGGCACTATTTTGCCTGTCTGCGCACCCGGAGCTGTTAGAGAATTCAATGAGCTTGCAAGGCTTTGGCTGGTGAATTTTCTTCCCTGTCATGTCCTGCATTGTCTCCGGGAGCTGGGCTGCCATTCTTTGTCCGTGAATTGCGGCCATGGTGGGTGTACTGGGTGAAATTTTCCCCGTGCTGGCAGAGAGGAAGATCTATGCAGCCATTGCAGTGCGCCTCTGTAAGGAGAGCTTTTTTATTTTGTGATTGGTACATCCTTTGACCTCTGCCGCAGAAAATTTCAGCTTGTAGACCTTGCCTCTTCCCACTATACAATGTGATATCAAATAAAAAAACATGTCTACAATACCTTCTGCTGGATCACAGATTTATTGTCAAAGTAGAAGTCACAAAAGTCAGACATCAATATAGAGACCTTGGCTCGCCTTACATGGAAAGTTTTCTATACTGATTTCAAATTCTCATTAGAAATTAGGATACTAATCAGCACACAGCAATGTAAAATTGTCCCGCAGGAGGATAATTTTAATCGGGGATAATAGGCCTAACCGGTGTATGCCTAACTTTTATCTTATCAGTTGGGATAGGGGGTTTGGTGAATGATGGGCGGTGGATTAGGTGCACACTGTTCTTGCACTTAGTCATTCAAATGATCCAGTGGCAGTCTTCAAACAAAAAGCAGCTTAACGAGCAGGTTGGCAGTAACACCCTCGTGTTCTGAAATATTCACTGCCATTGGGAACATGTACAGATGAAAAATAAAAAATAATAATAATAATCTCTCTCTACAAAGAAGTGTCAGCTGTCCCTAACAACACTGATAAAAAAGCTGCTGTGACCCCACCCGTCCATCGATAGGTCATCCATTCCTTCATCCATTCCTTGTGCACCGCATTAGAGGTTGTTCTGTATTTTGGTGGTGAACCTGCAAACTTTTCAGCCAAAAGTCACAAACTGTACAAATCCCAGAGATTCACCCCAAATCTATGGTAACTGCTGAACCTTATCCCTGCACAGTGTGATAATAATAATAATAATAATAATAATAATAATAATAATAATAATAATAATGATAAACATGACAGTCTTGGCCATCAAACTTCACATTTTTACTGTTTCATGTACAAGATGTCATAATGATATTTTTATAACCTTCACTTTCTACGGTGCTGACAAAGATGGATTCTGTGTATTTTATGTTCGGCCTTTTTTTTCCTGCTCTATAAGTAGATTCATATTCCAGTCTATCAGTAATAAACAACAGAATTATTCTTTATAAACCTGACACTCTCACAGCCTTTAGCTCATCCATGAAGTCAGTGTCAGGATCCTGGGCTGCTGTCAGTGATGATGAGGTGGGAGAAGAGGAAGAACTCATTGGAGTCTATCAGAGACTCGGCCATGTTGTCTTCAGATATCTACTTAGAATACTGTGCTTGTTGTCTTTGTGTGTGACCCCCTGCACATCTGACACCCAGAACTCTGCTCACCGCTGTGATATGACTATGATGAATTATACATTTGAGTACAAGTATTCTCAGGATGGAGACATCATTATAGGAGGGATATTCTCTGTACATTCTGCAGTGATACAGTGGAATGAGAAAGGAAGTCTTATTGATAATCTCCTGTGTTCAGCGTAAGTGAAATATGAAGTGTAAATCTTCCAATCTGATCTACAGAGCTGTGTCTTTAGGAGAGATGTGTGATAATGTGCAGGACTCATTCAGTCTGTTACATGGCATTCATATAAAATCAAAGTATATCCTTCAATATGTTAGCTTCACATTTAGGTGTTCCATTGCCGGGTGTTAATGGTCACATTCATTCATTATGAATAGCTGCCAATGTACCACAATGGATGAAAAACACACAATACCTTTTTTTTTTAATAAGGAAGCACAGCGCAGAGCATGGTATGTGTATTATGGAGCCTAGAGGTGTGTTGTGTGTTGGGATCTACTGTACAATGCATTGGGGGGAAATTCACAATGAATGACACCACATTGCACTGCCCATAGAGAAGGGGCTTTGCCATGCATTTTTATGTGTTACCACAATGTACAAGTGTGAATGGGACCTTCAATGTGTTTGGCCCTTAATGACTCCATGTCTTTTGTCAGGTATTTACTGCTATCCAGGGCTCCAAAAACAGATTTCCCCTCACTTCCTGTCCTGCAGATAACTTTCTACTATAGAAAGTGAGGGAATCTCTCCAATAGCAGCACAGAAATAAACACAATTATTAGTAAAGTCTTGGAAGGCTGGAATCCCTGTCAGTCTTGTATTTCTGTCCCTATTGCAGATTTTTCCTCTCTTCCTGTCTGGTAGAATGTTATCTGCAGGACAGGAAGTGAGGGGAAATCTCTCTAATGGAGCCCTGGACAGTGTCTGTCCAAAGAAAAATAAAGGTTTTGGTAGGACATGAATTTTAAGGCACCACAATAACATTATATAGTATTTCTGTTTCCGGAATTGCATTTCCCTTTTCACCGGCATGAACAATTTTAAGGCTTTACATGTTGGGTTTCTATTCACTCGGAACAACTTCATATTTTATATTTTACCAAAAATTTGAGTAATGCATCTCATTTGTGTGCAGTAACATTACTTTTATTGTATTTTTTTTTCCAAAAATATGTATTTGATAAACAGCTCCTCTCATATCATAACAATTTTAAACTACCAACATTGTATTCTGCAGGGTCTTTGTTTTCAGAAAATATATCATGTTTGGGGGATTTAACTAATCGTCAGGCATTTTAATATTTCACACAAAAGCTGCTCTGGCAGTGAAAGGGTTAAAGACAACGCAGTCACAGAACAATTCCCATCGATCTGTTCTTGTTGTGGACTGACAATACCGTTCTATTTGTTAAATGAAATAACAAGTAATGGTGTCAGCCCTGCCAAGTTTCTTTCGTTAAACTAAAGAATAACAGTATGTGTTATCCCGCGCTGTCTCCTTCAATGTCAAAATATATTTGTGTGACAGCCGAACAACCAAAATATTGTGTCCCCACCACTGAAAAGTGTTGGCTGCGCTTATCAAAATAAAAACCCAATCCTGCATTAGTGAAATATAAGAAAAAGTGATAAGCGCAATAAATACAACAAGTGCTAAATATGATGCGGATCATATAGTGCGGATAATATATACTATATGGCTATAAAAAACTAAAGTAATATAAAGTCCCATAAATCAAGTGATAAAGGCAATCTTCATGAATACAGACAGGTTCTTCCAAAAATCTTCTGAACAGTTCTTCAAGGAATGAGCTCACAGAGCGCTTACCTTCTTGTAAAGAAAATGACTCCTTGAATGTGCAGCTCTCTGTTTACAATGGTGGGGGATGGATGGATGTCTCCCACATGCCAAACCGAGTCTCTCCCCGATGTCCAGTTATAAAGGCCAAATCTTCAGTGTGTTCCTCGATCATTAGTAGAATAAATGAAAGAAGCTTCTCATGGTGAAGTACGTTTTTAAAATTGTTAATAAAGAATAAAAAATCTGCTTACAAGCGGTGAAATGAATATGTACGGTTCTCACAATACTTCCGGGTGCTGTTCCTGATACTTCCGTCCCTTACATGTTACGCCAATCAGAAGATTTTTGGAAGAACCTGTCTGTATTCATGAAGATTGCCTTTATCACTTGATTTATGGGACTTTATATTACTTTAGTTTTTTTATAGCCATATAGTATATATTATCCGCACTATATGATCCGCATCATATTTAGCACTTGTTGTATTTATTGTGCTTATCACTTTTTTCTTATATTTCACTTGGGTATTTAGATATACACATATTTATTTACATTTAGATTGAGCAGCAATTCTTTACTTTACTTTCACCTTTTCACTTGGAGGTGCGAGAGCCCTTTATATACACAATCCTGCATTAGTGACATCAGTACACATTACTTCAGAGTGTAACAAGAAAACATATAGAGCTAGATTCAGGTAGCTTGGCGCTTCTTTTGGCCGGCGTAGCGCATCTCATATGCGCTACGCCGACGTAAAACAGGGAGCCCAGAACAGTATTCTCAAAGATCTCGTGCCGTACGTTGCGCCGGCATAGTGTAAATAGGCTGGCGTAAGTCCGCCTAATTCAAAATAGGCAGGTAAGGGGCGTGCTTCATTTAAATGAGCCGTGACCCCATGTAAATGAATGGCCGTTTCTACGGCGCATGCACGCGCATGCTCAGAATCACGTTGCATATACTCCCTAAGAAACGTCGGCTCAATGCTTTCGACGTGAACGTAACCTACGCACAGCCCAATTCACGTACCACTTACGTAAACGACGGCTGTTCCGACGTCCATACCTTAACATTGGCTGCGCCTCATATAGCAGCGATAACTTTACGCCGGACGTAAGTTTTACGTAAACGGCGTAGCGGGCGCAAGTACGTTCGTGAATCGGCGTATCTAGCTCATTTACATATTCTACGCGTAAATCTACGGAAGCACCCCTAGCGGCCAGCGTAAATATGCACCCTAGATACGACGACGTACTAAGACTTACGTCGGTCGGATGAAGCAGGAATTCAGGCGTATCTAGTTCCCTGAATTGCGCGCATAGATACGACGGCACATCTTTCAACTTACGCGGCGCATCAATAGATACGCCAACGTAAAGTGTTTGTGAATCTAGCTCAATGTTTGTAACAAATTTTCGTGCTCCTTAAATATGATCCTCTGTAACCTTCACCCTACGTGGGTTCAATACGGCATACATGTGCGTCAATGCCCGGCACCGATTCACCACTGCGATCACCTCAATAATAGACCTGTGTAGGTCCGATCTCATCTTCCCCAACTTGGGTATGTGTGTCTTTCTCCTCCTTTCCCCTCTCCGAGTTATGTTAGAGGCTTTATGTGAGCTGTGTGGAGTAACTTATTTTTTTATATGTTTCCATCAATCAAAGCAAACAAGCTCCCAATGTGAAGTGTTTAAAAACACACGGAATTTATTGAAAATATCCACTTGCATCTAAGATAAAAAACTGTGCATTCAATCTCTATCTCCAGCGGGGTCGTGGCTCCCGTGTGCTGCCTGCGCTATGTCACCCGACTCTGCCCAAAGTGTATCACCACTACCATGTGATTTCTTCTGGGGTCAAAGATCAGGTGACCACGCATATGGGTTTTAAAAAGCTGACACTCAACACCTGACCTTTGACCCCTGAGGAAGTCACCTATTGGGTCTTTACATTGGATCATGTTGGTAATTGTTGCTTTTTCATAGAACATGTTATGTATCCGCTCCTGAAGAAGTGGAGTTGATCCACAAAACGCACCAAGCTTATGGGATGCAGTCATGTCCCTAACATCCAGTATATTTTTCACCTTCATACAGCAATTTTGTTTTTCCAATTGATCTTATGATATCCGGTATTTATGGTGTACATTACCGGTACTGCAATATGTCAACATATGATCTATGTCCATATATGAACTTCATTTATGTGCCACTACATTTATGTGCCACTACATGACCCGTGTGTACATATATGAATTGCTGTTATGTCATTTTGTGATGTGTATATATATATGTGAATGTTTTACTATCTAGTTATGTATCAATTACTACGTGCCATGTCATGTTCTGATGATAATAATCATGTTTACATTTTTTTCAAGTTGCTGGTTCTATGGAGCAATACACACGGCCACCAATCCCACCATAGATCTGCAGTTGAAATGTGTTCTACTAGGGATGAGCTTCGAGTTCGAGTCAAATGTTCGCCTATTCGGCGAACAACGAACAATTAGGGGTGTTCACGGCAAATTCGAAAAGCAGCAGCGGAACACCCTGTTAAAGTCAATGGGAGAAATCTAAAGTGTTAATTTTAAAGGCTAATATGCAATTTATTGTCCTAAAAAGTGTTTGGGGACCCGGGTCCTGTCCCAGGAAACATGTATCAATGCAAAAAAAAGTGAAAGTGAAAGTGAAACAATAAAAGTGTAATATTACTTTAAATACCTGGGGGGGGGGGGTGTAAAGTCAGCATGTGAAAAAGCGCATGTTTCCCGTACATAGAACTGTCCCTGCACAAAGTGTCATTTCTGAAAGAAAAAAAAGGCATTTAAAACCGGCTTTGCGGCTCTAATGAATTGTCGGCTCTGGCAATTCAGAGATGATTCATTCATAAAAAAAAAAAAAAAAGCTGGGGGTCCCCCCAAATTCCATTAACAGGCCCTTCAGGTCTGATATGGATATTAAGGGGAACCCCACTGTCAATTTAAAAAAAATGACGTGGGGTTCCCCCCAAATATCCATACCAGACCCTTCAGGTCTTTCCCAGTGATATACGAGGGTGCGTCAGAGGGGGCGGGGTCACGTGACGGGTGGCCACTTCCCCTATATAAGAAATGTCAAAGATCCAGCGCGTCATTCCGCTGGGCTGTGTCCAGCGGAGAGTGGAGCTCGCCTGCTGCGCTCTGGACGGATGGATCTTCTCATCGCTGGACCGGACCACTGATCATCCGTCGCTGGAGAGATCATCCGTCGCTGGATAGAAGAAAACGTTGGAGCAGGGAGCCGCATCGACAGTGGATTACCACCGCTGGATTTTTTTTTTTATTAATAAAGGAATTTTTTCTACGGTGTCTGTGTGTCTTTTTTTTAACTATTTACACTTCCTTCGTGAAATGGTAGAGGTACAGTGTACCCCATTACCAATTCACATAGGGGGGGGCAGGATCTGGGGGTCCCCTTTGTTAAAGGGGTCTTCCAGATTCTGATAAGCCCCCCGCCCGCAGACCCCCACAACCACCGGGCAAGGGTTGTGGGGATGAGGCCCTTGTCCCCATCAACAAGGGGACATCCTCCCCATGTTGAGGGCATGTGGCCTGGTGCGGTTCAGGAGAGGGGGGGCCGCACTCTGTCCCCCGTCTTTTCTGCGGCCGGCCAGGTTAACGTGTTTGGATAAGGGTCTGGTGTGGATTTTTGGGGGAACTCCACGCCATTTTTTTTTAAATTTGGGGTGGAGTTCCCCTTAAAATCCACACCAGACCTGAAGGGTCTGGTATGGATATTTGGGGGAACCCCACGTCATTTTTTTAAATTGACAGCGGGGTTCCCCTTAATATCCATATCAGACCTGAAGGGCCTGTTAATGGAATTTGGGGGGACCCCCAGGCTTTTTTTTTATTTTTTATGAATGAATCATCTCTGAATTGCTAGAGCCAACAATTCATTATAGCCGCAAAGCTGGTTTTAAATGCCTTTTTTTCTTTCAGAAATGACACTTTGTGCAGAGACAGTTCTATGTAAGGGAAACATGCGCTTTTTCACATGCTGACTTTACACCCCCCTAGGTATGAAATTTAAAGTAATATTACACTTTTATTGTTTCACTTTTAGCATTAAAACAAAGTATCAAATAGTAAAAGAACCGTAGTTCAGATGATAAAACAGCGCTTAAAAGTAGTGAAAGAAAGCTCCATAAAAGAGCTTAAAAACAGGAATTTTGGGCCAGATTCACAAAGCACTTGCGCCGACTTAACTCGAGATGCGCGGCATAATTGAAAGATGCGCCGCGCAGTAAACACACACATTAATTTGGCTGTGGAACGCAGTCTCACTTCCTTGTTGCGCCGTTGTAGCCACGCCCTGATGCGTTTCGTCACTTCCGACTTCGACAGAGGATGCCCTCTGTCCACAGCCAACCAGCCGGATCTGACCATCTATACCAGCTTCACAGTACTCGTGCGGCCTCTGGTGTGCAAAGGACGGCAGTAACAGCGGTGAACCTATTGCTTTCTTTACTTGCTCATTCACAAGTGTTTTTCCTGTACGGACATCATTAGAGGGAGTTTTTTCCTGACACATTTGGGGGTACTGGTTATAGGCATATTACACTATTATCTGTGTTTGTTTTCCTTATTTTCATGTGCCCTCATTGAGATCAACCGTGATTTGGAGGATTGTGGATGGTGTGTTTAAAAGGAAAAACAGCTGTCTTTTCCTGTTTGTGGTAAGCCTGCACCCCGGAGGGGGGAGTTAATCCACTGTTTGGGTGAATCAATTTGATTGGTGTAGGGTGCACTAACACCTATTATATGATCATCCAGCACATCACCCTATATTCCTGTTTTTAAGCTCTTTTATGCAGCTTTCTTTCACTACTTTTAAGCGCTGTTTTATCATCTGAACTACGGTTCTTTTACTATTTGATACTTTGTTTTATACTTTTAAATGGGTTCATTCATGTATTTAAATAGCTGCTGCTAGGATCAATATCAATTAATTTATTTATTGATATTTCCTCTACACTCTTTTGACTTATACACCGGTTTCTGCACTTAGGAATAGTTGATACATTGTTCTCTGGCGCCGGAAGTGCATTATAGGCCTTGTTTTATGCACCGTATCTGTATCACTTTTAGCATTATTAAATTCACTGCTCCTGAAAAAACTGCCATTTTTAAAACTTTTTTTGCATTGATACATGTCCCCTAGGACAGGACCCAGATCCCCAAACACTTTTTAGGACAATAACTTGGATATTAGCCTTTAAAATTATCACTTTAGATTTCATATGTTCGAGTCCCATAGACTTTAACGGAGTTCTAAAGTTCACACGAACATTTTGTGTGTTCGCAAGTTCTGATGCGAACCGAACAGGGGGGTGTTCGGCTCATCCTTATGTTCTACATTTTGTCATGAATAATTTCGGCTTGAATCCTTGTCCTGTAGACCAATGAAAAACTCTCCATTTTCTGCAGGGTTTACATGAGAGAATACAGACATCTCCTGGCTTTTATATTTGCTATTGATGAGATAAACCGCAGTCCAGATATTCTTCTCAACATAACTCTGGGATATCATGTGTATGATTCTTGTGGACATGTGAATAAAGCTATAAAAGACGTTCTACAGATATTGTCTGGACATACAAAGGAAGCTCCAAATTATTCCTGTATGGAGCGGGGTGCCCTGGCTGGTTTCATTGGAGATCTCAATTCTGACACCACTCTCCAAATGGCCCAGCTGCTGAATCTATATGGTTACACCCAGGTAAGAAAAGAAGAATTTCCTATATTATGTAACGTCAGGACAGCGAATTGTCTTATGGTGAGGTGGGACAAAAGGGTACACATAATCCTTGTGGCAAAGCATCGTAAAGTATAACATTGTTCTAAATAAAGAAGGCAGTGCTGTGTAGGGATGTGCCAATGGTTCAGCCCAATATTTGGCTGTTATGGCATTTGGACAAATGCCTGAACTTTTGCCCAGTCAGTCCTATGATGATTATACCCTATATTACCAAAAGTATTGGGACACCTGCCTTTACACACGCATCAACTTTAATGGCATCCCAGTCTTAGTCTGTAGGGTTTAAAGCGGTAGTTCACCCCCCCCCCCGACACATTTTACCATCGAGACAGGCATTGTAGCGCGAGCTACAGTATGCCTGTCCCGATTTGTTTAACCCCGTACTCACCTTGTAGTCGTCCATCGTAGATTTCGGCTCCCGCGGGGAATGGGCGTGCCTATGGAGAGGGAGGATGATTGACGGCCGGCCCTGGCACGTCACTCTCCCCGAAGACAGCCGGAGTAGGTCTCGGCTCTTCACAGCGCCTGCGCACAGGCTATGCGCACGCGTCGTGAAGACCAAGCCTATTTCGGCTATTTCCGGAGAAGCGTGACGCGCCAGAGCCGGCCGTCAATCATCCTCAGTCTCCATAGGCACGCCCATTCCCCGGTATCTTCGATGGACAACTACAAGGTGAGTACGGGGGTAAAAAATGCAGGACAGGCATACTGTAGCTCGCGCTACAATGCCTGATTTTAAGGTAAAAGACATTTTTTTTTTTTTCCCGTCGATAGGGTGAACCCCCGCTTTAATATTGAGTTGGCCCACCCTTTGCAGCTATAACAGCTTGAACTCTTTTGGGAAGGCTGTCAACAAGGTTTAGAAGGGTGTCTATGGGAATGTTTGACCATTCTTTAGGAAGCACATTTGTGAGGTCAGGCACAGATGTTGGACGAGAAGTCCTGGCTCACAGTCTGCACTCAAATTCTTCCCAAAAGTGTTCTATCGGGTTTAGGTCAAGACTCTGTGCAGGTTAACCAAGTTTCCCCACCCCAAATTTGCATATCCATGTATTTATGGACCTTGCTTTGCACACTGGTGCACAGTCATGTTGAAACAGGAAGGGGCCGTCCCCAAACTGTTCCCACAAAGTTGGGAGAATTGAATTGTCCAAAATGTCTTGGTATGCTGACATCTTAACCGGTTAATGCCCGCCCCCTGTATATATACGTCCTGTTTTTAAAGATGGATATCTCGGTAACGGCAGCATCTGCTGCCACAACCGAGATATCCATCTCTTCAGTGAGCGGTCGTGTAAACGAATAACATCGGTGTCCGTGGCGGATTCGCCGCGAGATCGCCATTATCGGTGGCGGGAGAGGGGCCCTCCCGCCGCTCTGCCGCGCCCTCCGCCGCTTACTGGAGCCGTCGGTAGCGGCGGAGGCGATCAGGTGCTGCTGCCTACTGTGTGAGGATGCGAGTGAGGGCAAGATGGCCCCCACCCGTCCTCATTGCATTGCTTTTTTGCATTTAAGTCTAAATATGAGATGTGAGGTCTTTTTGACCCCAGATCTCATATTTAAGAGGACCTGTCATGCATTTTTCTATTACAAGGGATGTTTTCATTCCTTGTAATAGGAATAAAAGTGATACATTTTTTTTATTTCAGTGTAAAAAATTATAAAATCAATAAAAATAAATAAAAAAACAAAAAAAAATTGCTTTAAAGCACCCCATCCCGACGAACTCGCGCACAGAAGCGAACGCATACGCGAGTAGCGCCCGCATATGAAAACGGTGTTCAAACCACACAAGTGAGGTATCTCCGCGATCGTTAGAGCGAGAGCAATAATTCTAGCCCTAGACCTACTCTGTAGCTTAAAAAATGCAACCTATAGAATTTTTTAAACGTCGCCTATCGAGATTTTTAAGGGTAAAAGTTTGACGCCATGCCGCGAGCGGGCGCAATTTTTAAGCGTGACATGTTGGGTATCATTTCACTCGGCGTACCATTATCTTTCACAATATATAAAAAAATTGGCCAAAATTCATTGTTGTCTTATTTTTTAATTAAAAAAAGTGAATTTTATCCAAAAAAAGTGCGCTTGTAAGACCGCTGCGCAAATACGGTGTGACAAAAAGTATTTCAATGACCGCCATTTTATTCTCTAGGTTGTTAGAAAAAAATATATATAATGTTTGGGGGTTTTAAGTAATTTTCTAGCAAAAAAAAATGTTTTAGTCTTGTAAACGCCGAATCTGAAAAACAGGCTCGGGGCTTAAGTGGTTAAGAGTTCCCTTCACTGAAACTAAGGCCCAACCCCTGAAACACCACCCTGCACCATAATCGTCCTCCACCAAATGATTTTGACCAGTGCACAAAGCAAGGTCCATAAAGACATGGATGAGGATGTTTGAGGTGGAGGAACTTGACTGACCTCAACCCGAAAGAACACCTTTGGGATGAATTAGAGCTGAGACTGTGAGTCAGGCCTTCTCATCCAAAACCGGTGCCTGACGTCTCAAATGGGCTTCCGGAAGAATTGTCAAACATTCTCCTTGGACACACTCCTAAATCTTGATGACAGCCTTCCCAGAAGAGTTGAAGCTATTAAGATTTTGTTCTTTCCATTTGGATATTAAGAGTTCCACATTATTTATACAGACTGTTTTCTTCCTTTCTAGATTAGTTATGGAGCCAGAGATACTTTGCTGAGTGATAGAAAGATGTATCCAAACTTTTTCCGGACAGTTCCGGATGATGAGATGCAATATGTGGCCATAGCAAAGTTACTGGAAAGGTTGAAGTGGAACTGGGTCGGGATCCTTACATCTGATGATGAATACGGAGAGAGGGAGATCCGACAACTCAGCAAACATTTATCTGATCATGGAATTTGTATTGAATTCAAGATTCTGGTGTCTAAAGAGAATTGTAATAAATTTCCTCCAGAGCTGCGGAGCTCAACCACGGAAGTTCTTATTATTTGTGGCTCAGTTAGTCTGACTTATTACAAGTTTTTGTATAATAATGTCCCTTATCACACTGAGAAAACATTTATTATACCAGATTCTTGGTCAATGAGTGAAATGTTTTTTATTTTCAGTAACTGCAGCTTGGCGTTTACATTCCCCAATCTCCACATAAAGGAAATGCTGGAATATTTTTATAGTATTTATCCATCCAGACGCCCAAATGACCCCCTGATAGAGGATATTCTCATAACTCAATATCGATGCTTTTCAAAAAACCAAATGAAAAATTACCTTATTCCACTCACATTTAGACGTCCTCTTAGGGACTGCGGTGTGGTGACACGTCCACTTGATTTATCTTTTCCTGATGAGAAAACATCCTATAGAGTGTATATCTCAGTCTACATTTTGGCTCAAGCATTACATGACATGGATTTCTCCTATAAAATAAATAACAAACAATCTGAAATAAATCCACACACACTAAAGTATAAGGTGAGAGCGTCCAATGAAAGTTTACTTGTATCTTTTTATACTCGGTCAGTTCAGTACTGGAACACAATGTGCCCAGACAAAGATTACACCCAGTTTAGGTTCATGTTCGGTGCCGGTGCAAGGATTTTTGACACCCTAGACAAATCTACATTTTGCTGCCCCCACCTTGGCTCCACCCCTGACTCCACCCCCTTTGGCCTGCCCATGTATACAGTGACATCACGCAGCGCATGTTAACGTGCAAAATAAAGCATATCAACGCGGATAGGTTACAGCAGTTCACAGTGTGAAGAAAAGAGCTCCCAGGACTACAAATCCCAGCATGCCTGGGCTGCTATGACATTGTCAGTCATGGTCACCCCAGGATGGTGCTGGAAATGAATAGAAGGAAGGTTGTAATATATTACCCACTTGTTTGGTAAAATATAAAAGATGAGGTTGCGCTGAATAAATAGATAGCCAGTATGTCAAGCCAAACAATGACCGGGACCTCTGAAATGGTGACAAACTTTAGTACCTTCACTTTTCCATAGGTAATGCTTTTAAGGCTAAGTTCACTTTTTGGAACATGTTACGTGGCACATCAGTATTTAGGGTGTAACATATTCCAGCACCCGTTCCCTCACCCCCCAAACCCCACATGCCAGTGCCAAAACCACAGCCACATTTAAAACCAGCATGGCTCCACCCACACGACTGTGTTACAAGAATCTGTGAATGAATAAACTACAAGTCCTGTCTGCCATCGTGGCAGACAGAATTGTAGTATCAATGGACAATGGTTGTGCCCACCAGTGCACTCATAGTTACATTAAAGTTGAATAAAGACAATAATCCATCCAGTTCAACCTGTGTAGGTGTGTGTATGTCATTGTCTATATTTTTTTCTCAAATGCCTGTATGTTGTGTTCTTTAACCGTTTGCCAACCACCGCACTATGATATACGTTGAGAGAATGGCACGGCTGTGCAAATGGACGTATATATACATCCCCTTTAAAAAGCAGCATTGTGGAGGGGGTGTGGGAATGGCGGTGTGAGAGACACGCTGGCTTGGAGCTCCGGACCCTCTCCATATCCCCATGAGGAACATGAGGAACATAGCGTGAATCCAGCAAGCTAGCATGCACCCTACCCCACTCTAACGACCAGCGGTGTGTTATTGGCAGCAGACGAAGCAGCACAGCGCGGTATGCATAGCGGCCGCAGACGTATAACGCGAGCAGAGTCAAGGAAGGCGGACCCGGCTGCCGATACTATAGCAAACAGTGTGGGGAGAAGCAAACAGGGAGACATCCAGCGTTACTTTACCTCAGCGTCCCCTATACCAGCGATTGGATCAGCTAACAGCGGTGCCCGACGGAGAAGCGAGTGTCACGTCAGCGGGGGGAGGTCAGCTCCACAGCGGAGCTCTTCCGGAGGGAGTCCCCAAACACGCACGCCGACAAGGACACAGACCTCGACGGACGCTCTGAAGGTGGGAACCGCGGAGATGCAGGCGGCGGAGGTCGCAGAGATTAAAGCTATGCTAGCAGCTCTCCCCACTCGTTTGGATATCGAGAGATTACCTACTCGGCAGGAGATCGAGGCACTGATACTGCGGGTGGAGGAGATGCAGCGCCAGGAACTACAGGCGGTAAGACATGATTTAAATACGCTGACAGAGAAGGTGATGCTGAGAGAAGACACAATAGTTTCCATAGAGCAAAGAGTGGGGGCCATTGAAAAAGTAATGGAAGCAAAACAGGACACTGAAGTAGAGTGGGTAACAGAAACAATCATTGACTTACAGCTACAGATGGAGGTTTTAGAGGATAGGAGCCGTAGGTGTAATTTACGGCTGTGGGGTGTACCTGAAGCGGCAGACAACGAGGACTTGGACAAAAAAATTAAAGTGATCTTTGGGGCTATATTAAAATCTACACAAACAGAGATCGAAATAGAGAGGGTACATAGAGCCCCTGGCCCCAAATCCTCTAACTTGGAAAGACCAAGGGATATAATCTGTCGAATGCACAGATATCAGCAGAAAGAAATGATCTTGAGGATGGCTTGGGACTCGGGAGACATAGAACATGAGGGTGCACACATAAAAGTTCTCTCTGACTTGTCCTGGGCAACACTACAGCGAAGAGCACGCCTGCGACCCATATTGGACCTAGCTAGAGAAAAAGGGTTCACATACAGGTGGGGATACCCACTTGCGGTGACATTCCGTAAGTCTACGGTTTCGTTTATGCTCAAAACCCCATCAGCCGGACTGAGGCAATGAGATACACCTGCTTCTTCTTTTTTTTTTTTTTTTTTGAACCTTAGCCTCTGAGTCGGTACGGAAGGTCACCCCCCCCCTTTTTTTTTCTTTTTTTTTTGGGGGGGGTGCTTGGTTTGAGGGGGGTGTACCCCTTTAACCCCTCTCTCTTTTTTTGGGGGGGAGGGGGGAGGAGGGAAAAATAAAATGGCCCGAGGAGGTCTGAATTAGTGATCTGAATATAAGATAGAGTACAGGACCTAAAAAGAGGAGCCAAATATAGAGACTGTGGCATGATGTTAATAAGCCAATAAGTAGATAAAGAGTTACGTAGCATACTGCCTAATATGTATGGGTGGCGGAGAGTATGAAGAAGGCCTAATAATGGGTAACATTATGTAACCGGTTGGGATGGTAGGGGAGAAGGAGGGAAGGGTTTATGGAGGCCCCCTTTTTTTTTTTTTTTTCCTTTTTACTTTTAATGCATTTTTTTTTTTTTTTTTTATGGGATAAGACACCTCAGGGATGTGAATCATATCCCTGCTTAGGGCACTAAGATACTAATTATAAGGAGATGTTACAAACACAAACACTAGGACAGACACAACAGTACTGTTAACACAATATATAATAACAACACACACATTATCTCATTGTATATTACAGAATATAACACTGACAGAGTGTATTAACTTAATCTTTATAAAATATTCTTTCTTTTTTTTCTCTCGCATGACCGCTCTATAAGCGGCAGATGGGGGACAATGTCCCACAGTATAATAGTGGGCAATTTGGTGCTAACGGGGAGGGAATCCCCGGGGGGGGGGCACTGTTCACAGTACACACACTTTACTTTTTCTCTTTTAATTCTCTTCTTCTTTGTTAGCACATCTCACTTTTTGCGGGGCTTTCCATGGACCGGACTACACGGAAGATAATACCCAGTTGGGAAGGAATAATGTTCCCCCTCACCCCCCCCCTTGGTTTGCTTGTTCCCCCCCCCCTTTTTTTTTTTTTTTTTTGGGGTGGGAGAAGAGCTAAAGGGTAAATGTAAAGGCTAGGGGCCAGATTCACAAAGGTTAGCGGATCTTTAGATCCGTGTAACCTATGTGAATTAAGATCCGCTCTCGCAAGTTTGTGAGGAAAGTGTCAAATTCACAACACACTTACCTCCAAACTTGCGACAGCGGATCCTAACTCCCCCAGCGGAATTCAAATTCCGCGGCTAGGGGAGTGTCATATTTAAATCAGGCGCGCTCCCGCGCCGATTTAAATACGCATGCGTCGTCCGGGGAATTTCCCGGCGTGCATTGCTCCCACTGACGTCAATAGGACGTCAGTGGTTGCGACGTGAGCGGGACTTGCGACGCGCGTGTTCGTGAATCGGCGTACGCAAACGACGTAGGAAAATTCAAAATCGACGCGGGAACGACGGCCATACTTAACAATACTTACCCCTGCTTTTAGAAAGGGTAAGTATACGACGGAAAACCGCTACGGAAACGACGTAAGAACACAGCGTCGGGTCCGCGTACGTTCGTGAATTTCGCGTATCTCGCTGATTTACATATTATTCAGTGTAAATCAGCGGGAACGCCCCCGGCGCCATTTTTAAATCAAAAAAAAGATCCGACAGTGTAACACAGTGTGACACTGTCGGATCTCAGCCCTATCTATGCGTAACTGATTCTATGAATCAGGTGCATAGATAGGACCAGAAAAAATCCGAGATACGATGGTGTATCTGAGATACTCCATCGTATCTCTTTTGTGAATCTGGCCCTATAGGTTTAAGAAATGCATATGATTATGTGTATGATAATATATGATAAAGTACAACCAAATGTTTATGGTTAAGGGTGTAAATGTTTTATTTCTTGAATGGGATTTTTTTTTCTTTTTCTTTCCTTTGGCCCTGTTTTGTGGTAAGTCTGGACGACTAAAGAGGGGCTATGGAGAGACCCGAAGCTTCAAGCTTTCTATTTTTGTATTTTTTCTTAATTATTCGATTTTGGGAAAATTGCTTTTTTTTTTTTTTTTTTTGTCTCTCCCAAAAGGGAATATCTATGTCCTGAGATTCTTTTTTTTTCCCTTATCTTTTTTTGTACTGAATCTTTATAAGACAAAGGACACGGGTGTAATATAGAAGCTACCCAGGGTACACGCCCCTACACATAGGACGACGCTCAAATACCGTTAATACGGTGAGTGTTTAGTAGCAAGATAGCTAACATTAGTAAGGGGGGATCTCCCATTCGAATACAGGGGAGACTACCCCCCCTCTTTTTTTTCCTTTTTTTATTTTTTTTTCCCCTCCTTGTTTTTTTTCCCCTCTCCCTTTCTTCCTCTCTCTCTTCCTCCCCCCATATCCCCCCGCCTTCCTCTCGTTGTAGGCCTTTTTTTCTCATTCGGGTATAGTAAAGTATAGGTGTAGAAATAGGAAAATAGGATGGATGCATTAAACATACTATCATTGAATGCGAAGGGACTAAACACACCCGAAAAAAGAAGGGTACTTATGGAGGATCTGCAAAGATCAGGAGTAGATGTGGCATACATACAGGAAACACACTTTAGAGAAGATAAAACTCCCACTTTAAAGACTAGAACATATCCAATAGTATACCACGCGACAAACCAGGAGGCTAAGTCAAAGGGGGTGTCTATCCTTATAGCAGGGAGAATTAAATGGACGTATGTAGATGCTATAAGAGATCCGAAAGGAAGATATATATTTGTGAAAGGCAGGATAGGAGGAGTGGGGGTAACATTTGCCACTGTATATGCACCAAATGAAAAACAGGACGTTTTCATAGGCAAAATGATTACGCGCCTGCAAGATTTTACAGAAGGTCACCTGATTCTGGGAGGGGATTGGAATATCCCGCCAGATCCTAAAGAGGATACATCAGCTGGAAAGTCTTCTATTACGTATGGGATGAGGAATCGTATCACTCAAATTTTGCATAAAAATCAGTTGATCGATATATGGAGGCTGCTACATAATAAAGAAAGGGACTATACGTTCTATTCCGTTCCACACAAAACATATTCTCGCATAGACCTTTTCTTTATCCCACATGCCCAACTGCATTCAGTACGATCAGCTAAAATAGGACCTATTACATGGTCAGACCATGCACCGATCCTCTTGGAATACGAGATACAAGACCTAAGACAAACCAGACCAAACCAATGGAGACTAAACGAAAGTCTCCTACAAGATAAAGAGGTCTTGGAAGATATAATCAAAGAGTTGGAGTTCTACTTTAGCACTAATGATACCCCAGAGTGCGACCCAGGAATTGTCTGGGAAGCACACAAGGCGGTCATTAGAGGTGTGTTAATCAAACATGGATCTAGAATAAAGAGGAAACGAATGGAAAAATTAAAAAGGTTATTGGAAGAACTAGTTACGTTAGAAGGTAGACACAAGGGGAGCTGCGGTGGCTCAACGCGATTGGCACTGCGCTGACAAGCCATTCACCTCTGCAGCTAGAGGTTCGGATCCCGGTCTCGGCTTCATGTGAATTGAGTTTGGTGGTCTCAGCCCGGCTCCCGGTGGGTGTGCTATGCGAGGTAAGCATGCGCTTAGTACGCCCACCCCCCTCCCACAAAAACCACCACACCTACACACGCACTCTAAATTGGGTTAACACACTCACATTGACCACGCGGTCTCTAAAAGAGAGGCGAAGGACTAATGGGGCTGGTTGAGCGGGCTAATCCTCTCACTCCCTTATAGGGAGTCCCTCTGCCCCGTTGGGCTTCAAAGCGGAGCAGGTAGGGCGGGCTGTGTGGGAGGACCCCCTCACACACCCGCCATTGCCACCCGGGGCATGGAGAAAGGTGGCAGATTGCCTCTGGGGGAGGCCTGCCTACTCCCAACTCCTGCAGTCCGGCTCCTCTCTCGAGCACACGCACAAAAATACACTTTAAAAAAAAAAAAAAAGGTAGACACAAGAAAACTAGATCAACGATAGTGGAGGAAGAGATGGTGAGGAAAAGAACGGAAATCACTGACCTTCTGTACTATAAAGCAAAAGCAGCAATACAGAGATGTAAAAAGTTTGCATATGAATCAGGTGACAAATGCGGGAAAAGACTCGCTAGATTATTAAGAGAACAGAAAATGAGCAATTATATTCCACAGATTAAGCCAGCGAAGAAACCAAAGGTTACTAAACCAAATGATATAGCAAAAGAGTTTCAGAAATACTACTGTTCTCTTTATAATATACAGAGTAAACTCCCGACCCAAGACCAGATTGACCAATACCTCATGGAATCAGATATTTCAAGATTATCAGAATTAGACAGAGAAAGGCTAGATGCCCCCATAGTAGAAGAGGAACTAAAAGTGGCAGTAAGTTCAATAAAAATGGGGAAAGCCCCGGGACCCGACGGATATACGGGTCAATACTATAAAATCTTGTTTCCCTCACTATCGAAATATATGACTAAATTATTTAATGTATTGGGGACAGCGGCAAACCTAACGAAAGAAACCTTACTAGCTTATATTTCGGTGATACCAAAAGAAGGGAAAGATTTGGATTTATGCGGAAGTTATCGACCGATCTCCCTATTAAATCTAGATGTCAAGATCTTTGCCAAAGTTCTAGCAAATAGGATACAACAATATATCCCAGATCTGATACATCTGGACCAGGTGGGATTTGTCCCCACGCGGGAGGCGCGCGATAATACTATTAAAGCCATTAACCTGGTACAGATAGCAAACACAACTCAGACGCAATGCGTGTTTTTAAACACAGACGCAGAGAAGGCCTTTGACAGGGTGAATTGGAGCTTTATGAGGGCAGTCTTAGAATACGGAGGCTTTGGAAACAAAATAATAAAATGGATATTTTCGATGTACTCAGGATTAACGGCCCAGGTACGGGCCAACGGAATATTGTCAGAGCCATTACAGATTTCGAATGGGACTAGACAGGGCTGCCCTCTGTCCCCACTCCTCTTCGCCCTGTCATTAGAGCCATTTCTGTGTATGGTGCGCAAAAATCGGGATGTTTCAGGAATACAAATAGGGAAGAACCACTGCAAAATTACAGCCTATGCAGATGATATGCTGTTTACCCTCACTAATCCGTTGATCTCAATCCCGAATTTGATGAGGGAATTTGAGAAATATGGATCTCTCTCGAACCTTAGCATCAATTTCAATAAATCGGAAGCAATGGGAGTTAATGTCCCACAAACATCTATAACACACCTAAAACAAACATATAAGTTCAAGTGGACAGATATAGCATTGACATATCTGGGTATACAATTACCAGGGAAAGTGGACAAGATCTTTGATTTAAATTTCCCACCACTACTGCAAAAGGTGAAGTTGCTACTTGACAAATGGAACCAGGGCTTCCATACTTGGTTGGGCCGATGCAACATCGTTAAGATGAATATACTTCCGAAAATCCTTTACTTATTACAAACACTACCAATACACATCCCAGTGCAGTATTTCAAACAATGTCAGAGAGTTATCTTTGAATTTGTGTGGGCACATAAAAACCCAAGGATACAAAGGAAACAATTAATGTATACTAAGCAACAAGGAGGACTGGGGGTTCCAGATATAAGGAAATACTATTATGCTGTACACCTAAATAGATTAGTAGACTGGAATAGGCATTCAAGTATAAAACTATGGGTACAAATCGAACAGTCACAATCTAAAATACCATTAGAAAGGGCGCCATGGTGGTTTGCTGCACTGCCTAAAGAAACAAATAAGAACCCGATATGGGGAAATACGGTGAAGATATGCGCAGCAGCATTCTCTATGATTGGTATTGACCCTAGGACCTCCCCATTATACCCGGTGATAGGTAACCCTTTGTTCCCGATGGGATACCAAGAGGGTGCTTTCCGACATTTAAGAGATAGAGAATGTATAGCGGTAGTTAATTATATCCAAATGGGAAAATGGGTTACAATAGCAGATTTGATGGAACAAGGGAATGTATTCTGCCTAAAGTTTTGGAACGCACTCCAGATGGTTCACTTCCTGAATACATTACCAAATCCAGGGGCTTTTGAGAGACCACTTAAGAGATTTGAGAAAATGTGTAGTGAAAAGGGAATACTGACACACACCCTATCAATGAGTTACGAATTACTAGCGCAATCAGGGAATTGCCCTCCGAAGTGTGTCCAAGACTGGGAACAGGAACTAAAAAAGACATTTAATACGGAACAACGACAACGTCTATATAATCGAACGCATGAAACATCAATTTGCGCAAGAACCCAAGAGACAAATTATAAGATCTTTGCAAGGTGGTATAGGACACCAGAAAAATTAAATAAAATGTTCCCAGAGATGTCAGATAAATGCTGGAGGTGCCAGGTAAGCAAAGGGACGATGCTTCATATATTCTGGGATTGTCCCCTGTTAAAGCACTTCTGGTCAGAGATCAAAAGGGTCCTTCAGTTCTGTTCAGAATATGAGATACCTGAAAATCCAGAATTCTATCTTTTACATATGAATCAAATCCCAGAGAAAGCTTATAGGGAGACAAGCATATGCCACTTATTAGATGCGGCAAAAGCATGCATAACAAAGAAGTGGAAGTCACCAGTCCCACCAACTATAGAGATGTGGATAAGTAAAGTGAAGGAAATTAGCAAGTTAGAAGAACTAGTATTGACAGCACGACACCAACAGGAAAGATACTTAAGAACATGGAAATCCTGGAAATCATTTTTGGACTCCAGGGTAGAGATGTAAGGAGGGTAGGGGCAAAAAATTACAGAGACCACTTCAAACATAGAGGGTCGGTGGGGGGGTGCGGGGAGAGGATAACGGGGAGTGGTTGGGGCGGGGGTTTTCTCTTCCTTCTTTTTTATCCTTTTTTCTATCCCTTTTTTTTTTCTTTGTGTTTGTTCGTTTTTTTTTTGTTTTTTTGGGGGGTTTTTTAGGTATTGTTTTGGGTGGTGTCGTTGTCTCTCCCGGATAACCAGGAGGAGCGGTGGGAAGTAAGGCTGCGATGACTAAGGTTAAAAGGGGAGGCTCGATAGTATGTATTGTATTATTGTATATTGTATGCTCAGTTGTACCACTTGTATATGTATTATTATTTTGTTTTAAATAAAAAAAGGAAAGCTTAAATCTAAAAAAAAAAAAAGCAGCATTGTGGACGCGCGTGTGCCCGCCGGTGGCACGCACCTGCCGCGAGCTCCATGACTCCGACCACAGGTCCCACAGACTCGATGTCCGCGGACATACCCGCGATCGTTTCACGGTGAAGAAGAAGGGGAAAATCTTATGTAAACAAGCATTTCCCCAGTCTTTCTAGTGACAGGACAGTGATCACAGGTTCCTGTAATCGGAAGCGGTGATCACTGTCGTGTCACACACAGCCCATCCCCCCTACAGTAAGAAGCACTCTCTAGGGCACACTTAACCCCTTCAGCGCCACATAGTAGTTAAACCCCTTCACTGCCAGTGTCATTTTCACAGCACTGATTTTTATAGCACTGATCGACGGGAAAATTACAATGGCCCCAAAAATGTGTCAAAAGTGTCCGATGTGTCCGCCATAAAGTTGCAGTCACAATAAAAATCGCGGTTCGCCGCTATTACTAGTAAAAAAATAAATTAAAATGCCATAATTCTATCCCCTATTTTGTAGACACTGTGGGACCAGATTCACGTACTTGTGCTGCGGCGTAACGTATGTCATTTACGTTACACCGCCGCAAGTTTTAAGCGTAAGTGGTTGATTCACAAAGCACTTGCCTGTAAACTTGCGGCGGCGTAACGTAAATCCGGCCGGCGCAAGCCCGCCTAATTCAAATGGGGCGTGTACCATTTAAATTAGGCGCGTTCCAACGCCGAACGTTCTGCGCATGCTCCATTGGGAAATTTCCCGCCGTGCTTTGCGTGAAATTACGGCACCCCGATGTGTTTTTTGAACGGCGACATGCGTTACGTCCTTTCGTATTCCCGGACGTCTTACGCAAAAAAATTAAAATTTGACGCGGGAACGACTGCCATACTTTAACATGGGTTGTCTAATATTACACCACCTAAATAGCAAGTGCAACTTTACGACGGGAAAAAACGACTAGCGACGACATAAGAGAATGCGACGAACGCGCGTACCTTCGTGGATTGCCGTAAACAGCTAATTTGTATACCCGATGTGGAAAACGACGCAAACTCTACCCAGCGGCCGCCGAAGTATTGCATCCTAAGATCCAAAGGCGTATGAAGCCGTACTCCTGTCGGATCTTAGCCAAATGCCGTTGTATCTTTGTTTGTGAATTACAAATTAAGATACGACGCGGCAAATTTGAAAGTACGCCGGAGTATCAGCAGATACTCCGGCGTACTTTTTCTGTGAATCTGGCCCTGTAACTTTTGAGCAAACAGATCAACAAACACTTATTATTTTACCAAAATAATGTAGAAGAATACGTATCGGCCTAAACTGAGGAACAAAATGTTTTTTTTATTATTTTTTGGTGGATATTTATTATAGCAAAAAGTAAAAAATATAGATTATTTTTTTTAAATTGTCGCTCTATTTTTGTTTATAGCGCAAAAAATAAAAACCGCAGAGGTGATCAAATACCACCAAAAGAAAGCTCTATTTGTGGGGAAAAAAGGACGCCAATTTTGTTTGGGAGCCACGTCGCATGACCGCGCAATTGTCAGTTAAAGAAACGCAGTGCCAAATCGCCAAAATGGCTCTGGTTTTTGGCCAGCGAAATGGTCCGGGCCTAAGTGGTTAAGATGCACATCTAAGGCCGCGTACAGACGAGCATACATGTACGATGAAACCGGTCCGCCGGACCGTTTTCACCGTACATGTATGCCCGGGGATTTCATTCAAAGTCATTCGACGCATGCGAGGGATGGCGGGCGCATGCGAGGGATGGCGGGCGCTCGGACATGTACAGACGACCGAACATGTCCGAGCAGGCAGGATTTCAGCGGGCTGTTTTAAAACCAGTCCAGAAATATTTGCCCACTGGGAAAAGGCCGGCGGGCAAATGTTTGCTGGAATCCTGCCCGCTCGGGCCTACACACAACCGAACATGTCTGCTGAAACTGGTCCGCGGACCAGTTTCAGCAGACATGTTCGGTCGTCTGTACGGGGCCTAAGAGTCGTTTAAAAATATACATCCACCACACTGACAGCACCAATTGTGGAAGAGAGTTCCACATCCTGATTTCTCTGACAGTGAAAATACCCCCTGGGGAGTTTAAGGTTAAACCACTTCTCCACCAATCTCATTGTGTGGCCCCGTGTTCTCTTACACTGCATGAGACTGAAGAGTTGTTTTCCTATGCTGGGATCACCATTGAGGTATTTTTAAATCTCTATCATATCTCCTCTCCTGCAAGAATAAATGTAGTGTTTGTAGGTGTTTCTTATATTTGAGGGCATCCAGTCACCTTATTAGTTTTATTGCCCTTCTTTGAACTCTCTCCAGTTCCAGCACATCCCTTCTGAGGACTGGTGACCAGAACTGGACAGAATACTCCAGATGTGGTCTAACCAAAGATTTATAAAGTGGTAGGATTATAGTTTTATCTCTGGAGTATATCCCTTTTTTATGCATGTTAATATTCTGCCGGCTTTGGTAGCTGCAGCTTGACATTGCAGGCTATTGCTCCTTGATTCCCCCAGAGGTTCTCCCCCTAGTGAGTAGTTAAAAAAGTTTAAAACATTTCTATATTCTGATGTGAAGTTATTGCCCTGCTTATTTTTGTGTTGTCCGCAAAAACTGAGATTGAGCTATTTTTATCCCATCCTCTATATCATTTATGAATAAATTGAATATTATTGGTCCCAAGACAGAACCTTGGTGTACTCCACTTACCACTCTGAATACACATTATTTATCACCACCCTTTGGACACGCCCCTGTAACCATTTTTTTACCCAAGAACAAACCTTATGTTCCATGCCTACAGACCTCAGCTTGTAGATTAAGCACTTATGGGGGACTGTATCAAATGCTTCACAGTCCTTCCTCTGTGTAGATGGCAGCTCACTTCCTCATAGAATGGTAGCAGATTGGTCTGGCAGGAATGACCTTTCGTAAACCCATGCTGATTACTACTAATGATATTTTTTCTCCAGTACATTTTTAGATACAGTCCCTTATCATCTCCTCCAATAATTTTCCTACTATTGATGTTAGGCTGACTGGCCTGTAGTTTACAGGGATTTGTCTCTGCCCTTTTTTTGAATATTGGTACCATATTGGCTTTTCTCCAATCAGTTGGGACAATTCCTGTCAGTAAAGATTAGGAGCAATGGTCTGCCTATAATCTGACTGAGTTCTATGAGGACTCTCTGGTACAAGCCATCTGGCTGGTCCTGGGGATTTATTTGTATTAAGTATATTAAGTCTTCCCTTCACTCCGGCCTCTGTTAGCCACAAGGGTGTGTCCTGCATTGTGTTACTAACAGCAATGTCACAATATACCTCTTCTTTTCCTGCATAAAAGCTGAGGAGAGGAAGGAATTTTGTACAGTTGCCTTCTCTGTGTCATCTGTAACCATCCTCGTCTTTTATGTTGGCAATGTGCTCTTATCTCACTTTTTTACTGTTAATATATATAAAAAAATATTTGGAGTTTTTTTACTCTGCTCTTCTATGTTTCTCTTGTGGTCTTTTTTTTAACCACCCTAATTGCGTTCTTACAATTTTTATTGCATTCCTTGTAGTGTGGGCACCTCTCCCACAACCGATAAAAGTGATCTCACGGCGAATCTGCCATGGAGATTATTTTTATCTTAAAAAGAAATGCACAGCATCCCCAAAAATACCAGGGTTATCTCAGCTAGCTGCTGGCATAACCCTGGTATTTAGCGTCAAAATACCAACGTACGGGTACATTGTTTTGCGTGAAATGGTTAATATGCTCCTGAAGCATTGCCATTTTTCTTCAGTGTTCAATGTTTCTAGGATTTGATGCTAATTTATGTCATGTAGTAATGACCGCAGTTCAGAAAAATTGCCTCGTGGGCGGTAAAGCGTTTCAGAGCATGTATGGCTCCTTTGTCAGACCTGCATCCATGCTTGCCTGGTGGGCGTATGAGAGGGGAGGGGGGAGGAGAGGGGAGGGGTTGGTGTCTGCTGATAGGCTGGAGGAAAGAGAGGAGGAGTGTAGACCTGTGGATTGGATGGATCTGGAGCCAGGGATATGTAGCCGAGACTCGATCGGGATGTAGTCTGTCAAGGGCATATACATAGAGATCACATTGTGGAAATGAGAAAGATTGGTGATACAAGTCTGGGTGCAGCTCCGGGGCATTGGAAGGTGGTGAAGAATATATATGAGCCAGTGCTCATGGAATATAGTATTAATCATAAACTGCAGCATGCTGAACATAGGAGTATTACGTTTAAATTGATGGATGTTGGTTCCATACAGGGACATAGTCATGTGACTGGGCATGTGACATCGTAAGCACATTAGATTTAGTGTGTGTCTGGTCTTAAAGGGGTTGTAAAGGTTCATGTTTTTTCACCTTAATGCATCCTATGCATTAAGGTGAAAAAACACCTGACAATCACGGGCCCCCCAGCCCCCACATTTTACTTACCTGAGCCAGTTCACCTGCTCTGCACGTCCCCGGCATCCTCTTCTTCATGGAGTCTCAGCGTTGATTAGATAGATTGATAGCAGCGACACCATTGGCTCCTGAACGCCGAGTGTATGACACGGGAGCATGCCCACAAGGTAACTCCCCTCGGGAGAGAGCTTCCCAGAGGGGGTTAGCTATTGTGGAGAGGAGCTGCGAGACCCGCTGTGGGACCCCAGAACAGGAGGATCGGGGGCCACTCTGTGCAAAACAAACTTCACAGTGGAGGTAAGTATGACATGTTTGTTATTAAAAAAAAACTTTATTGGTCCCGGAAGGGACAGACAGGGTTAGAGCATGATTGGTACAATGTAACAGCATAATGAGATTGAGGCGTGTGCATATTTATATATATTGTGACAGTAGGCAGGTAAAATCACCTGGTTGCATCCAGGGTGGAATATATATATATGTCCCAGATTCAGGCTTTATGCCAATTTATACCACTAGGGGGAGTGCTGTGAGTCCTCCAGGGGAAGAGTTAATGAGCCCAGCTGAAGTAAGTGGGCTCATTAAGACCTCTACAAAAACTCCCAGCATGCTAAGGGAGAGGCTCCAACCTGGAACCAGTTATGTGTTGTGTAGACTGGGGAGTGTGCTTTCTGTGGATCGCAGTCTATTTGGTAGGTTCGATAATGAAGTCTTCTTGGGGGCATCAGTACATTTTGATTATACTGGACTATGCCACCCGCTATCCAGAAGCGATTCCTCTGCAAAATATCTCTATTTGTAAGAAACTGCTTACGGACCAAGCTACACCCCTTATGTCCCAGGTTATGAAAGAGCTGTGCAAGTTGTTCAAAGTGACACAATTGTGTACATCTGTGTATCACCCCCAAACAGATGGGTTGGTTGAACGATTCAATAAAACCCTAAAACAAATGTTGAAGAAGGTGGTGGATAGAGATAGAAAGGATTGGGACTGTCTAATACCCTATTTGATGTCTGCCATTAGGGAGGTATCTCAATCCTCTATGGGTTACTCTATGGGAGACACTTAAGAGGGCTGTTGGATATCGCCAAGGAAACTTAGGAAAGTGAGAGATCTCCCCACAGGATTGTGATTGAGCATGTCGCCCTGATGCAAGATGGAATTGCACAGGTAATGCCAGTCGTAAGGGAACATTTGACCCAAGCGCAGTTAGCACAACAGAGAATGTATAACCATAGGGCCAAGACCCGTACCTTCTTCCCGGGGGATAGGGTATTGGTACTAATCCCTGCGGTTGAAAGCAAATTCCTCGCCAAATGGCAAGGCCCCTACGAGATAATGGAAAAAGTGAGCAAAGTGAATTACAAGGTCAGACAACCAGGAAGGCAAAAGCCCAAACAGATTTGTCACCAGCTCAGTCTGATTGCATGATTCCTGAGGTTGGAATAGCAGTTACCTTGTCAAAGCCCCAACAACAGGAGGTTAAGGAGTTTTTGCTTCGCAACAAAGAGGTTTTTCTTTGAGCTGCCAGGACAAACGTTTGGGGTATTATCACCCCGCCTGGAGAAAGAGTGAAGCTAAAACCCTATTGCATCCCAGAGGCCCAACAAGAGGCAATATGTGAGGAAGTACAGAGAATGCTTAAGTTGGGGGTGATAGAGGAATCCCAAAGTGATTGGTCCAGTCCCATAGTCTTAGTGCCTAAACTGGATGGGAGCTGGCGATTTTGTAACGATTTTCGACAGCTGAACAAAGTTACAAAATTTGACACCTACCCCATGCCACATTGAGATGAGTTGATCGACCGGCAGGGAACAGCCCGATACATGACAACTATCGATCTCACCAAAAGGTATTGGCAAATTCCCCTTGCCGAATCGGCCAAGGAGGAGACCACTTTTGTAACCACAGATGGGGCGTTCCAATATAAAAGAATGCAGTTTGGGTTACAAAATGCACTGGCAATATTCCAGCGGAAAATGGACCAGATTCTGAGGCCCCATCAGAAGTATGCTGCAGCTTTCCTGGATGATGTAATTATCCATAGCACAGATTGGGTCTCACATCTGCCAAAAGTGCAATAAGTCTCAGACTCTATCCGGGAAGCTGGGTTTACGGCCAACCCAAAGAAGTGCACCAATGGACAGGAGGGGGCCAAATATCTTGGGTACACCATTGGGAGGGGAGTGATAAAACCCCGAGTCAATAAAGTCGAGGCCATACAGAGTTGGCCATGTCCCAACAGCAAGAAGCAGATGCAAGTCTTTCTGGGAATCGCTGGCTATTATCGGCGAATCATTCCCCACTTTGCTTCTCAGGCTGTGCCCCTAACCAACCTGACAAAAGGGAAAGAGTCTGTCATGGTTAAATGGACCCAAGAGGCTAAAGCAGCATTCCAGTCCCTAACCACTTAAGACCCGGACCAAAATGCAGGTAAAGGACCAGGACCCTTTTTGCGATTCAGCACTGCGTCGCTTTAACTGACAATTGCGCGGTCTTGCGATGTGGCTCCCAAACAAAATTGGCGTCCTTTTTTTCCCACAAATAGAGCTTTCTTTTGGTGGTATTTGATCACCTCTGCGGTTTTTATTTTTTGCGCTATAAACAAAAATAGAGTGTCAATTTTGAAAAAAATGCAATATTTTTTACTATTTGCTATAATAAATATCCCCCAAAAACATATAATTTTTTTTTTCTATGGACCCGACGGCAAAAGGGTTAAGTGGCTCTTCTCCAGAGTGAATACCTGTAATCTATCAGTCCTTATAGCTGAGATCCTCTGTCCTCAGTTTTAATTGTGTTGCCCTTTACTGAACTCTTTCTAATTCATCAACATCTTTCCTGAGGATTGGTCACCAAAACTGAACTGTATATTCAAGATGAGGCTGAGCCAGTGTATTGTAAAGGGGAAGAATTATTGATTAATCTCTGGAGCGTTCACATTCACAGAGCAAATTGATTATAAATACTCCCATTACAATGTATCTGATTATAAATGCTCAGCAAACAGGTCATCTGATCCCGATGACATTCTCTGATTGAGATTGGGGATGAGCAAGTTCGCTCCAGAACATGCGAACAGGCAAAAAATGTTTGTTCTAACACATGAACATCATTAAATTCTATGGAACATGAACATGAAAAATCAAAAGTGCTAATTTAAAAAAAATGTTTTTTAAAACAGCTGTTTTTTTTTGGGTAGCAGTGAAAAGTGAAATCTTCCTTTAAATTTCATACCTGTATTGCTGGGACCGACAATTTATTTATATCCGCAAGTAGTTTTAACCACTTGCTTACCGGGCACATATACCCCCCTCCTGCCCAGGTGAAATTTCAGCTTCCGGCACTGCGTCGCTTTAACTGACAATTGCGCGGTCGTGCGACGTGGCTCCCAAACAAAATTTACATCCTTTTTTTCCCACAAAAAGAGCTTTCTTTTGGTGGTATTTGATCACCTCTGCGGTTTTTATTTTTTGCGCTATAAACAAAAAAAAGCAACAATTTTGAAAAAAAAATCAATATTTTTTTACTTGTTGCTATAATAAATAGCCTAATTTTTTTTCCAAATTTTTTTTTTTCTCAGTTTAGGTCGATACGTATTATTCTACATATATTTGGTATAAAAAAAAAAAAATCGCAATAAGCGCTTACAAAATATGGGACAGAATTATTATTTTTATTTTTTTTTTATTTATTTTTTTACTAGTAATGGCGGCGATCTGCAATTTTTTTTATTGGGACTGCGACATTATGGCAGACACATCGGACACTTTTGACACATTTTTGGCACCATTCACATTTATACAGCGATCAGTGCGATAAATATGCACTAATTACTGTATAAATGTGACTGGCATTCAAGGGGTTAACACAAGGGGGTGAGGAAGGGGTTAAATGTGTGCCTGTATTGTGTTCTCACTGTGTGTGGAGGGGGGGTGACTGGGGGAGGTGACCGATCTATGTCCCTATGTACAAGGGACACAGATCGGTCTCCTCTCTCCCCTGACAGGACGTGGAGCTCTGTGTTTACACACAGAGCTCCACGTCCCTGCTGTCACCGCCAATCGCGGGTACCTGGCGGACATCGCGACCGCCAGGCACGCGCATCGGCATCTCAGGGACGCGCCGGGCGCGCTCGCGTGCCCCCCAGTGGCCGGAGGAATCCAGGACGTCAATTGACGTCCTGTTGGATATTCAGAGCCACCGTGAGGCCGTCATTTGACGATGGCCCGGGGCTCAAGTGGTTAAATGACTTTTTTCCTTTAGAAATGTCATTTTGTGCAGGGACAGTTCTAAACATAGGAAAAATGCGCTACTTTACAGGCATACTATACACCCCCCCCCGTTACAAAATTTAAAGGAATATTTCACTTTTTTTGTTTCACTTTAAGCATTATTAAAATCACTGCTCTCGAAAAGACTGCAGTTTTTAGAACCTTTGCTGCATTGATACATGTCCCCTGGGGCAGGACCCAGGTCTCCAAACACTTTTTATGACAATAACTTGCATATTAACCGTTGAAATTAACACTTTTGATTTCTCCCATATACTTTTAAATGGTGTTCTGTGGCTTTTCGAATTTGCAGTGAACACCCCAAATTGTTTGCTGTTCGCCGAACGGGCAAACAACCAACGTTCGAGTTGAACTCATGTATGACTCAAACATAAAGCTCCTCCATAATTGAGATGTAACTAGATAAAAAATCTATAGTCAAAAAATTATTAAACGTTCTATATACTTGTTACCTATAATAATTTCTGTCATTATTTAAGCTGTCCCGCTATGTAAAAGAAGTCCAGTACAAGGATCAGAATGGCGAGGTCATGATTTTTAATGATAAAGGAGAACTACCCAGACCACTGGAAATTGTAAATTGGATTACAAGAATGAAAGATAGAAATATCACTGATCGGATGCTTGTGGGTCACTTTGATGGGTCCCTTTCAGAGGGTCAGCAACTTACACTGGAACCAGAGCGAATATCATGGAAAGGAGACAAGGTGAGTTACACTGGGGAAGCTGATCCACAACTTATACAAGAAACATTCTAGCTTTGTCCCTGAACCCATCTCCAGACAAAACCTAACCCCCTCCCCCATCCTGTTCACAGACCACCAACATCTTCCCTGACTCATTCCATGGTGATTAGATGAAGGTGTCAGGTCTAGATTAGGGATGAGCCGAACATACCCGGGTTCGGTTCGCACCAGAACGTTTCGAACAGACCGCGGGTTCGCGCGAACATTTAGAACCCCATTGAAGTCTATGGGACTCGAACGTTCGAATTCAAAAACGCTAATTTTAAAGACCAATATTCAATTTAATGTTGGAAAACGTCTTTCAGAACCCGGGTCTTGCCCCAAGGAACATGTATCAATGGAATTTTTTTTTTAAAACCGGCCGTTTTTCCGGAGCAGCGATTTTAATGATGCTTAAAGTGAAAAAAAATTAAAAATTCCTTTAAATATCACACCTGCTGTGTGTCTACAGTAGTGGCACGTGTTTAGAAATGTCCCTGCACAACATGAAATTATTATAAGAACAAATTAATTTAATACTGCTTGCGCACGTGCTGTGTGGCAACAATATCTCGATTATTTTAGGGGTGGTGGGGGGGCCATTATTTTTTCGTGAAAGCAAAATTGTAGAAAAAAGGGCACCCCTCAAACATACTGTAATTGGAGCGCAACAAAGAGCCACGTGCAAAGTATTGCATCAAAAATTGTTATTAGGCGCCCCTGTTACACAGGGGCACAAAAATGTGTCCGTAGGCACAACACAACACTGCAACCCCTCCCAATATCTGTAATTGGAGCGCAACAAGGAGCCACATGCAAAGTATTGCGTCAAAAATTGTTATCAGACTCCCCTGTTACACAGGGGCAGAAAAATTAGGCCTTAGGCACAACACAACACAGTGTGGGGCGTGTACTAATCCCCCTGAGCCACAGTGAATTATGGGACGTTTTGCGTCACTCGAATTTGGCGCGAACGACCCGTTTTGTTCGAGTTTCGACGGGCGGTCGAACGACCGATGTTCGAGTCGAACATACGTTCGTATCGAACGCGAAGCTCATCCCTAGTCTAGATGTGTGGATATAAATGCCGGCATATGTTCCCATCACTCATTATACCTGAAGAAGTGGATGAACTACAAAACATCTTCTAGACTTTGGAATGGAATGACCACCAGTATTATCCATGGCCAGATTCTACCCAGACCTTCTGAATTCATTAGACTGTAAACAGAACAAAAAAAAAATAGTTCAGAGTAGTAATTCCCCCGATCAGAAATTTGCAGTTACTGTATATACATTAAAAAAAACTAAAAAACATGGAGCTACCTGTATTTCTGTACGAGTGACTCCTAAAATGCGGTCAAATGCGGTTGATTTTCTCTTTGGCTTTTTAAAGCAGTATTTATACTTGGGACAAATTATTAGAGGTTACGTGAAATCACTGAGAAAACAACGTTAAAGGGCAATTGGATAACAAACTTCATGTGGTGGAAACAATAGTGTCAACATCAAAATTCTCAATGTGAACTCAAATCGAAAAGTCCAAAATAAATACAAATTGCGTTCCCATCCAAGAATTGCGACTGTGTGGCTTTGATTGCATGCAACCCTCAGTGATCACAGGCAGTCTGGCACATTTATTTCCACAGGTAAAATGCAGAGTAATCGGGATATTGCCTTTTAACTAGGGATGAGGCGAACACCACCCTGATCGGTTTGCACCAGAACCTGCGAACAGACCATATGTTCGTGTGAACTTTAGAACCCTGTTAAAGTCTATGGGACTCGAAAGTTTGAAATCTAAAGTGATAATTTTAAAGGCTAATATGCAAGTTATTGTCCTAAAAAGTGTTTGGGGACCCGGATCCTGCCCCAGGGGACATGTATCAATGCAAAAAAAGTTTTAAAAATTGCCATTTTTTCGGGAGCAGTGAACTTAATAATGCGTAAAGTGAAACAAAAAAAGTGAAATATTCCTTTAAATTTCGTACCTAGGGGGGTGTATAGTATGCCTATAAAGCAGTGCATGTTTCCTGTGCTTAGAACTCTGCACAAAGTGTAATTTCTGAAGGAAAAAAAGTCATTTAAAATCACTCACGGCTATAATGAATTGTCGGCACCCGGCAATACAGAGAAAAGTCTTTAATAAAAAAAAATGCATGGGGGTCCCCCCAAATTCAATTACCAGGCCCTTCAGGTCTGGTATGGATATAAAGGGGAACCCTGCGTCAAATAAAAACAAATGACGTGGGGTTCCCCCCAAATATCCATTCCAGACCCTTCAGGTCTGGTATTGATTTTTAGGGGAACTCCACCTCAAATTAAAAAAAATGGCAGTTTTTAAAACTTTTTTGCATTGATACATGTCCCCTGGTGCAGGACCCGGGTCCCCAAACACTTTTAGGACAATAACTTGCATATTAGCCTTTAAAATTATCACTTTCGATTTCTCCCATAGACTTTCACTGGGTGTTCCACGGCTCTTCGAATTTGCCACAAACACCCCAAATTGTTCGCCGAACAGGCAATGTTTGAGTTGAACATGAGTTTGACTCGAACTCCAAGCTCATCCCTACTTTTAACATTGTTTTCACAGTGATTTCACGTAACCACTAATAATTTGTCACTTCATATATATTTTGTTTCTTGTAGATATCACTGATTGCACTACTATTAGTTGTTACAGAAGCTGCGTTTAACATTTATAATTTAACTATTTTTAGTAATCGAGGCACGGGAACCATGGGCTATATTCTGAAAGAATTATGTTGCTCCACGGCAGCGTAACGTATCTGATTTACGTTACACCGCCGCAGGTTTACAGCGTAAGTGCCTGATTCACAAAGCTCTTACCTGTAAACTTGCGGCGGTGTAACGTAAATCCGCTCCGACAGTGTAAGTCAATTACACCTGTCAGATCTTAGGGCTATCTATGCGTAACTGATTCTATGAATCAGCCGCATAGTTAGGACGGGCGGATCACAGAGATACGACGGCGTATCAGGAGATACGCCGGCGTATCTCTTTTGTGAATCTGGCCCTATATGTTTTTGAGTGTTTATGTTTGTACTGATAGTTTTGTTGCTGTAACTTTTCTAATGAAGGGATTCTGCTAGTACTCCTAGATGTCTATTTCTGTCTTCTGGATCAGAACATATTCTGTGGTATCCAGACTAATGAAGGGCCACCTTCTGGAATGGTCCATGTGTTTCCACCAAGGTATACTGTGCATGCTGCTTCATTGTAAACATCAGAAGCTCGGCTTCCCTACACTATTATATCTGTACTTTTACTCTTGAATAGATCTTATAGCTCT
Source organism: Rana temporaria (assembly GCF_905171775.1). Lineage (NCBI taxonomy): Eukaryota > Metazoa > Chordata > Amphibia > Anura > Ranidae > Rana > Rana temporaria. Next base: position 11,381,906 of record NC_053489.1, on the reverse strand, counting down.
ATATTATCTCAGGTCCCAAGAGGTCAATGCTCCGAGGAATGTCTTCCGGGGTTCAGAAAATCTGTAAGAGAAGGATATCACCCATGTTGTTATAATTGTGCTCCGTGTTCAGAAGGAGAAATATCAAACCAACCTGGTAAGATTTATGTTTCTATAAGTATAAATTCTGATATTGAATTAGAAAATGAAAACATTTAAAGTCCTTTAAAGTGATTCTGTACACACTTTACACTTTGCAGGCCGAACATCTCCCTAAATTGTATGAAATTAATGATTACTGATGAGGCCTTTCTGCACTTTTCTTCTACCTCTGACCCTAGTAAAAACAACACACAGTACACAAAAACACTGGCTAGGCACACAGTTAACCCTTTTATCTCACCTGATGTTTAACCCCTTCCCAGTCAGTGTCATTATTACAGTGACAGTGCATATTTTTAGCACAGAATACTGTATTAGTGTCACTGGTACCTGCAAAGTGTCAAAAGTGTCAGTTAGTGTCAGATTGTCACCCAGACTTGTGTCACCAATCTCTCTCATTTCCACAATGTGTTCTCTATGTATATGCCCTTGACAGACTACAACCCAATCAAGTCTCGGCTACATATCCCTGGATCCAGATCCATTCAATCCACAGGTCTATACTCCACCTCTCTATCACCCAGCCTATCAGCAGACACCAACAATATCACAGTCCCTCTATAAGTCGCTGATCACTGCCATTATTAGTATAAAAAATGTCATAAATATATACCACAATTTATATACCACAGTTCACATAAACCAATCAATATACTCTTATTGGGATATATATTTTTTTACCAAAGACATGTAGCAGTATACAATTTATGAAGGAATGCAATTTTTTTTATTGTATGTGTTTTATAGCAGAATGTTCATTTTTATTTTCAAGATTGTTGGTCTTTTTTTGTTTATAGCACACAAAACGCAGAGGTGAACAAAAAATGGCCTGGTCACGAAGGGGGGTAAATCTTTTGGAGGTCAAGTGGTTAAGGAAAAATACAGACAAAATATTTAATACTGTCAAATAGCTACCGTGCCTAATGTTATTTTCACTTCTTTTTACTCTACAGACAGTGAACTCTGCAAGAAGTGTCCTGAAAATGAATGGCCTAACAAAGCTAAAACTATTTGTAGTGACAAGGTCAATGAGTATTTATCATACGAGGCGGACATTCTAGTTTTATTTTTTTCTATAACTTCAGTCATATTTGCTACAACATCTCTCCTTATACTTGGACTATTTGTTTGGTTTCGGAGCACTCCCATAGTCAGAGCCAATAACCGGAACCTCAGCTTCATTCTGCTCCTCTCCCTCATACTGAGCTTCCTTTCTGTATTCCTGTTCCTTGGCCGTCCTGTGGATATTACCTGTATGCTGCAACAAGTCACTTTTGGAATTCCCTTCACCATCTCAGCATCTTCTATCCTCGCCAAAACCATCATGGTCTTCATTGCTTTTAAAGCCACCAGACCTGGAAGCTCTTGTAGAAAATGGGTGGGAGTCAAACTTCCCAATACAGTCATGTTATTCTGCTCATCCATTCAGGTTATGAATTGCATTCTCTGGTTGTCCATCTCTCCACCATTTCAGGAGTATGACATGGACTCCTATCCTGGGAAGATCATCATTCAGTGTAATGAAGGGTCAGTTATCGGCTTCTACTCTATGTTGGGTTATATGGGGTTTCTGGCAGCTGTGAGTTTTCTTCTGGCTTTCATGGTGAGGACATTACCGGACAGTTTTAATGAGGCCAAGTACATCACCTTCAGCATGTTGGTGTTCTGCAGTGTCTGGATTGCCATGATCCCGGCCTATCTGAGCACCAGAGGGAAATACATGGTGGCTGTGGAGATATTCGCCATACTGGCCTCCAGTGCTGGAATATTATTGTGTATGTTTTCTCCAAAACTCTACATTTTACTTTTTAAACCTGAACTGAACACAAGAGGGACAATGCTGGGGAAGAGAATGATGTAAATGTAACACATTGATTCAATGTATAATGCTGTAGATCAGATTAAACAAAATCAGTCATATTGTTTCCATCATCATCATTATGAATGACATCATCATCAGAATTATGATTTTTGGGGACATTGACTGCCTTCTGTCTGCCTATTGTACATAAGTGGATGGAAGGTGGATGTCACAGGATTGGATGATATTTTAGAGCTTCATTTTTTTCTTGCTCTTACATGCCCCCCAGCATGCACAAGCAAAGTACTGTCACTGCATTGTCCATTGGATGGTGCTGATCACACAATAATGCTGTGACCAATCAAAGCATCACACAATGTAACCAACACCTGAAGATAACAGCTTGCCCCCACTTTGCCCTCACACACTGATTGGAGAGTGATAGAAAAGAAAGATTCCAGATCACCAGCCAGTACAAGTGCAATCCAGTACCAGCAGGACCAGAAACAGCTTCAGTCTTCCTTCTATTATCATTCATCCCTCTACAGCACAGATATCAAACACAAGGCCCACAAGCTGAATACGGCTCGCCAGGCCCTGACATGTGATCCTCCAACCCAGTTTTGCAGCCGGAATGTGGAACTCCATTCTAGTTCTCACCCTCCGCTCCTCACTGTCACTTGTAAACACAGAAGCCTTCTATGTTTACAAGGGACATCTTTGCTCTCAGTGGTTCCTGGAAATAACAGATCCCTGTACACACTCACAGTGGGGCCCAGCGGGGACAGATCTCCAGAATCTGAGAGAGAAAACGATCTCCCTGCAGGGTGAGGCAGAGCCACCTACACAGGGAGGTACTAGAGTCAGGCCAGGTAGGAGAGAGAGATGTGAGGAAGCATTTGAGAGGGGGTGAGGTTGCACACTGTGCATAGTGTTCCCCTGAACCCTGCGCTCTGTACATAGTGCACTCCTGAATTCTACACTCTGTACATAGTGTAATCCTGAACTCTACATTCTCTATGTAACACACTCTTTACCCCTGAACTCTGTACATAACACATAACAGGGGCATCCGAGACCTGAAGAGAAAAATCTTGTACATGTATGTGGTTTTGCATTTAAGGGCCACCTTGCCGCAGTATATGTATGTGGGGAGGTCCTTAAGCAATTACACATATCTGTTGAATAAAATTTCCTGATTAATTTGCATTTCTGTATATTATTTCTGTAAACATATCTCATTGTGCTGCTGGATTCCTTCTTTGTCTCTTTCACAAAGTTAGATTTATACTTTTTCAATGTTGATCAGTATGTCGGGTGGCCCATACCCACTTAATTCTAGTGAATGGGCTCAGGATGTTCAGATAAGCTTCTAGTCATCTCTGTAGGTGCAGACACTGTGGAGTAATTAATCTTCAATGTTTCCAACAGAAGTAGTTTCATTCTGATCCACCTTCCATGCTTGACAGCCTGCTAGACTTCTAGGGCTAGATTCAGATAGGTTAGCGGATCTTTAGATCTGATTTACGTTATGCCGCCGCTATTTTTTGAGGCAAGTGCTTTATTCAGAAAGCACTTGCCTCTAAAGTTGCGGTGGCGTAATGTAAATCCCCCAGCGGAATTCAAATTCAAATGCTATAGCAGGGGTAACTTTCCGCCGGAAAAAGCCGAACGCAAACGACGTAAAAAAAAACGCCGAGCGGACATTCGTTTCTGAATCGGCGTAAATGCTAATTTGCATATTCGACGCGTAAAAGATATGGAAGCGCCACCTAGCAGCCGGCCTGGAATTGCAGCCTAAGATCCGACGGTGTAAGTCACTTACACCTGTCGGATCTTAGGCATATCTATGCGTAACTTGATTCTATGAATCAGGTGCATAGATACGACGGCCGGACTCAGAGGTACGACGGTGTATCAGGAGATACGCCGTCGTATCTTCTTTCTGAATCTGGCCCCTAATCTCTAATTTAAACACAGATCTGGTACACAGGAGGAGGGGAGAGCAGAGTGCTGAGCCCTGATTAATGGCTACATTGTTTATATTAGGAAATTAAGGATGAATTGCTCCATGATGTTAGGTTACATTGGGACAAAAACAGAGCCCCCACCCCAAAGCACCCCCCATATTGAGGACATGTGGTCTGGTATGGCTCAGGAGGTGTGGCACTTGCTCTTTCCTGACCTGCTGGTCTGCATGCTTGGATTAGGGCCTGGTATGTTTTTTTGGGGGACCCCACGCCATTTATTTTAAAACGTTTTTGTTTTTCTGGTATTTTGTTGTTTACATTTCAGCTGTTGGTGGGGAAGCCCGCTGACAGCTGCTGAGGCATCGGTTGTTAAGGACGAGGTGGCCGGCTTTCTGGGCCCGCTGCTTAACAACCAGCTATTCTTCACACAGAATTTCAATTGATCGATCATTTTTCCACTGTTGAAAATTGTAATTGTTCTGAAAATTAAATTGATCAAATTTAAACTAAATTTGTTACTATTTGTTACAATTTTATTCAGAGATTCAGATACAACCAAATCTCCGAATAACCAAAAACTTGTCAGAATTTGTATTCACACCGAAACAAATCTCACATGTGTAATGAGCACTGCTTGGTTTCCTCCAGACATAACATTTAGAATTGAGGCCAAACATTTCCATTTTGGTTTCATCAGATGAGAGAATCTCGGTCCTCACAGTCTGAGATTTCTTCAGGGGATTGTTTTGTGAACTCCAAGAGGACCTTTATGTGTTTTGCACTGAGGAGAGTCTTCCATCTAGACACTAGACATGTGCAATTCATTTATTTACACATCAAAATTCAGACAACATTTTCATTAATTGGAGATTCGGATGTCTCTGAATTTCCAAATCACAATCATAACAAATGTCAGCTAATAAATTATAATAAAATGAATTATACAAATTTGCAAATTAATTTGAATTTGAAATAGAAACATATTACAATAACACTGGACTACAAAGAGTAGAAAGGAAATGAAATGAAAGTAGCAAAATGTTACCAGAATTGTGTCACTGATAAAGGAAAACGAAGTCCTGAGTATTCATTGGCTCCAGTTTCCAAGATACAACTTCAGGTCAAAATTGCTTCAAAATAATTCTAAATTATGAGGGGGATGTGCGATTATACACCATGGGGTAAAAGACGCAGTGCGGAGAGAATGTTTGGATATTCTTTTTTAGATCCCTTTTACAATTGGGGGAACCATGAAAAAATATCAGTCACTACTATGATTGGTGGGTTCCTCCACACCATTGGGACTGGGAAAGACATGGAATTTTTTTTTCTTTTAGCCAATGACTCAGATAAGTTGCACATGTAATGCAACAATAATGAGGGGCCCGACTCTTGTCCTGATCTCCTATTTTGCATCCAAAATAAAGGTGTTATGTTTTTTTTACCACTGCTGTCACTTTTGGGGTGCAAATGTATCAGAAGTTATCTGTGTTGTTTACACAGTTTGGAGGAGTCTTGTCTAGACTTGTGTACTGCCGATAAATCAGTTTGTTTTAGTTTCATTTGTTTTATTTTTGTTTTTCTGGTCATTCGTTATGATCGCAATTCGTAAATTCGTAAATTCAGAAATTCGTAAATTTGAAAATTCGTAAATTAAAAAATTTGAAAATCCAAAAATAAGAAAGAAAATCCCAAAATTCTAAAGAATAACTAACTAACTGATATTAGCTAATATTAAATTATAGGAATTGGAATTTCCTTTTCAAATTTCACTGTTAAGCCCTGTACACACGATCGGTTTGTCTGTTGAAATGTCCATTGGTGAAAAAAAAATAGAACATGTTTTAAATTTTAGTAAAGAGAATTTGGAAACAACTGCGCTAAGACAAGATCAAAGGTCGGATTAATAAGCAGCAATTAAATTGTGTATAAAGAAAAACATGTGAAAAGGAAAAGAATAGTTGCGCTAAACCGAATAATATAAATATATCAAACAAATCAGTTGGGCCTCAGCCCAAGTGCATGTGCTATATATACCTATAATAACACTCTAATGTGTAAACAATTGTGTTAATCGCACAGAGTCAGGGGGCCAAAACCACCTAATCTTGCGTAGGGGGGTATATGGGGCTCCCGGCGACACAATGCTAAAGAGTTGTTGCCACCATAAGCATCACATCACCACAGAGCTCCCACAACCAAAATAGTGAGCCAAACCACTGAAGTGATAAATAAAAGTCCATAAAGTCCAAAATGAATCGAAATAAAGTAACAAATCCAAAAAGTAATCCCAATGGCAGGAGAGACACCCGTGTGAACTGCAGAAGTGATGATATTAGGCACCAGACGTGAATCCACCACCAATCATGCAGCTGCTTACCAGAAATCAGGGTCCTGATGGACCACTATCAGCATGTCATTCAACCATGAAGCTTTAAATGAATGGTGACTCTTCCACTGGAACTAGAAACTGGTATATCCGTAACCTTGCCAGGCTCAGCGGTGGGTATAGAAAACAAAAACAGAGCTCCACATAGCATAAAATCTGGGTGATTTATTTTAAAACAAGATGTAGCAGGTATACAACTCACATTTAAGTCGATAAAAACAGCATTGGCCTGTAACGCCGGCCGGACGTATCCAGGAACAAAGCCACTTGTGTATAGCGATAAAGGGGATGGCATCCGCACGTCACTCGCTCCGCTCGACGCGTTTCGTGAAAGAATCACTTCGTCTCGGGGCACGAGTGGCATACAGCGCCATCCCCTCTTATAGAAGACAAAACAGCAATCAAAACATTATCAATTACACTAACCAAGCCTCGTTCTGGGTTCCACACACGTGCGCACCGGAAGTGCATAGTCCTACATCCGTGTCACTGCGTTCCACCAAGTGGAACTCACTGCTCATTGGTCACCCGCAGGACTCGCCCAGAATAGGGCGGACCTCCAGCGCAGTGTGTGTAACCTTCCCCAGAGCAGGGCGTGGCAAAGGTCCATCCTGGAGTCGGGACTAATGCGTCACGACTCCAGGGTACAAAAACAATTAAAACATCTTTGTGGCAGTATAGCTACACGTCACGCTGGACTACAACACGTGCGTCCGCAGCGTCAGGCTCCCCGCCCACAAAGGAACAGCTGCAATTAAAATTGTGTTTCTATAGCCTAGCCTCGCTCTAAGTTTCTCGCGCATGCGCCCCATCTGACAAACCCGAGTCTATGCGCTCCTCAGAAAACGACTCGCGATTCGTCGATGGGACAGAAGCCCCGCCCTTAACGGGACGGTGGCTAAATATGACAGCAATTGTTCCTCAGAGCTTAGCATAATGGTATTGTCTCCCGGAAGCGGAGTAAGAACCCGCAGTTGGGGACACCACCTTTCATGGCTAAACATAATCCAAATTAAATAAATTAAAAAGATTAAAAAGATATAAATGTATATATAAAAAAAGAGGGTTACATGGATTCCATTCTTAATATATATATGGGTGGCCCGTACAGCTATAATCCTGTGTATTGTGTTAAACATACACAGTGGGTCCAACCCCAGTATTAGGCCATCAATCAACATAGACAGAAAGTGGAATTAAGAAGTTGCTCAAAATTCAATAGACATTCCCGCTAGATCGGACACTTAAACTGATTATCAATGTTGACCAACTCCCCACTTATTAGGTTTTCAAATGTCCACCTTAAATTCATAAAAGCGAATCGCTAGATCCTTCACATGCTAGTATAACTAGATATCTTAAAGTAACGGTACACAAACTAAGCATTGTTAATGAAGGCATTGATGTCAGTATCCACGTTGAGGCCATACGGTATGTATGTCCTCAATCTATGAATCCAGGACATTTCAGTTTTTGAAATTTCTCTGGTCAGAGAACTCCCCCTCCAATTTGGCTTATATTTATCAATGCCTACAAATAAAGTCCCTTCGGGGTTTCTGTGGTGAACCAGGTCGTAATGCCTCGAAATCGAATGGTTTGGAAAACCCTTTCTTATCTTGGCTATGTGCTCATTCAATCTGATTTTAAGTTCCCTTTTAGTCCTCCCCACATACTGCAGCCCGCAAGGGCACTGAAGCAAATAAATCGCCCCCTTACTAGAGCAGGTGATGAACGGCTTCACTTCATGAGTTCGTCCGGTACTGGTGGAGGAGAAATGAGAGATCTTCCGATCTTGACATTTGTTCAGATGACATACCTGGCAATTTTTGCACCTGTGATAACCCGTAAGGTTTTGCCAAAACATCCTGTTCTCACTGGGGGGATCCTGAACACTTGGGGCCACACTGGCTCCCAAAGATGATGCCCCCCGAAAAACAACGGACGGTCTTGCTGGCAACACAGGTGCGAGTACGAGATCACTTTGTAATATGTGCCAGTGTTTTCTAATCAAACGTTTAATGTTTTGATGTTGTACCGAGAAAGTGGTTATGAATGGCAAGGAGAAGGCATTCCTCTCTTTTTTAGTTTGGACCTTTAACAAAGATTCCCTGTCCACATCGCGAACGGATTGTACCGCCTGACCCAATATGGTGGGATCGTAGCCCTTCTCAAGGAACTTTTTTGACAGAATGGCAGCCTGTGTGTCAAAGGCTTCAATCTCTGTACAGTTGCGTCTGATTCTAGTGTATTGTCCTTGAGGGACTGCCTTCAGCCACGGACCATAATGACAACTGTCCAGAGGAATAAATGAGTTCCTATCTGTCGGTTTGAAAAATGTGCTGGTAACAAACTTGTCACCCACTATACCATTATTTAGATCTAAAAAATTGACCAAGGTCTGGCTTGCAGAAAAAGTAAATCTGATACCTCTTGCATTATCATTAAGAAAACTCATGAATATGTCAAGATCATCTCTCTCTCCATCCCATAGGAGGAGGACGTCGTCGATATACCTGACCCAGAGCATTACCTCGGGCCTTCGGCAACCGTCGACGACGTCCTCCTCCCACTTGGCCATGAAGAGATTCGCCAAGCTGGGGGCGTACTTAGCCCCCATGGCTACCCCTCGGTCCTGGCGGAAAAAACAGTTATCGAACCAAAAGTAATTATGACTCGCCGCAAATTGAAGCAGAGTCATAATAAATTCGATCTGTTCTGGGGCCAGACTTGAGTCTCGGGTCAGATACAGTCTAACTGCTTCGAAACCAAGGTCGTGGGGGATGATGGTGTATAGGGATGTCACGTCAGCCGTGACCATCCATACACCATCCTTGGGCGATAAACCCGACAGCAGGTTGATGACCTGCTTTGTATCTCCAATGAAGGAGGGTATGTTACGCACCAGGGGCTGCAGGTAAAAGTCAATATACTTGCCCACCTGGGACGTGATGGAATCTATCCCACTAACAATGGGACATCCCGGGGGGCAAGTTTGATTCTTATGAATTTTAGGGAGATAGTATATCACCGGTGTGCGGGGAGCCACCGGTATCAAAAACAGGCCCTCTTTTTTGTTTAGAATCCCCTTATGAAGACCCTGGTCCACAATGACATCCAGTTCATGTTTGTATTTGACTACAGGGTCACGACTTAGAGGGGTATAGGTGGCACTGTCGTCTACGATGCGATGCATTTCTGCAACATAATCGCATCTGTCTAAGACGACAATGCCACCCCCCTTGTCAGCCGGTCTGATGACAAGTGATTTATTGGAGCATAGTGAATCGAGTCCAATTTCAAGATCTTTATTCAGTCTAGCCTTCTTAATTTTCATATTGTCCAAATCTTTAAGTACAACATCCCTAAAGACCCTCACACTCGCCAGTAGGGTCCCGGGATTGAACAACGAGGCGTTGGACAAATTGGAATGCCTATATTTTAATGTGCAGTGAGGCCCTTCATTAATAGGATTCGTTAAGAAATGTCTTTTAATACTCAGTTTTCTAGAGAATTTGTGAACATCCATAAAGGTCTGAAACTTGCTCAGATTTCTCGGAGGTGCAAACTTCAAACCTTTATCTAACAGCTTTTTTTCAGAATCTGTCAGTATTTTTCTGAATATTTGGAAACTTGAAAATGAATAAAATCGTAAACTAAAAAATTTGGAAGTTTGAAATTTGAAAATCCGAAAACCCGAAAATTTTAAATTATGAAATAATAATTAACTAATAATAATTTAACTATTACAAACTATTAAATTATAGGTATTGACATTTTCTTTCAAATTTGTCAGCTAGTGAACAAAACAAATACAAATTTATCTGAAGTTACAAATTATCCGAAACAATGAATGCCGCATCTAATCAAAAGTAAAGTGACAAATTAATAATAATAAATAACAGTAATAATAATATTTTTTTATTATTATTGGTTATTAATTATTTGTTCTGTTCCATTTGTTTTGATTTGTTATTTCGGATAATTTGTAACTTTGGATAAATTTGTTTTTGTTTTGTTCACTAACAGCCAAATTTAAAAGGAAATTCCAATACCTATAATTTAATAGTTAGATATTATTAGTTAGTTAGTTAAATAGTTAGAGAGTTGGGGCCAGATTCACATAGAATTAGATACGCGCAGCGTATCAGAGATACGCTACACCGCCGTACCTTACCTGGCAGAATTTCGAATCCACAACGATTTTGCGCCGTAAGTTACGGCGGCGTAGTGTATTTCTGGCATCGGAATTCGAATCGGCAATCCGGGGGCGGGTTTCATTTAAATGAAGCGCGTCCCAGTGCCGAATGAACTGCGCATGCGTCGTCCAGAAATTTCCCACCGTGCTTTGCGCAAAATGACGTTGCAACAACATCATTTTTTGAACTTAGACGTGAGTTACGTCCATCCCTATTCACGGACGACTTACGCAAAAAAAACAAAATTTCAAATTTCGACGCGGGAACGACGGCCATACTTAACATGGCAAGTCTATCTATACGCCGCAAAATACCAGCTTTAACTATACGCCGGAAAAAGTCGACTACAGACGACGTTAGAAAATGCGACGGCCGCGCGTACGTTCGTGGATCGTCGTAAATCGCTAATTTGTATACCCGACGCGGAAAACGACGCAAACTCCACCCAGCGGGAGCGCCAAAGTATTGCATCTAAAATCCGAAGGCGTACGAAGCCGTACGCCTGTCGGATCTTACCCAAATGCCGTCGTATCTTGGTTTGAGGATTCAAACTAAAGATACGACGTGGGAAATTTGAAAGTCCGCCGGCGTATCAGTAGATACGCCGGCGTACTCGCTCTGAGAATCTGGCCCTTAGTTATTCTTTCAAATTTTTGGATTTCTTTTTGTATTTTCAAATTTTCGAATTTTTTAATTTTTAAATTTATGAATTTTCAAACTTACAAATGTTTGAACTTACAAATTTATGAACTTTCAAATTCACGAATTTACAAATTGCGATCATAACGATTGACCCGGAAATAAAAATGTATAAAATGAAAAGCAGTGCACATGTCTAGCCAAGATGCCTCCAAACTGTGTAAACAACACAGATAACTTCTGATACATTTGCACCCCAAAAAGTGACAGCAGTAGTAAATCAGGGGATCAGGACAAGAGTCTGGCCCCTCATTGTTGTTGCATTACATGTGCAACTTATCTGAGTCATTGGCTACACAAGAAGAAAAATTCCATGTCTTTCCCAGTCCCAATGGTGTGGAGGAACCCACCAATCATAGTAGAGACTGATATTTTTTCATGGTTCCCCTAATTGTAAAAGAGATCTAAAAAAAATATCCAAACATTCCCTCTGCACTGCGTCTTTTACCCCATGGTGTATAATCGCACATCCCCCTCATTATTTTCCTTTATTAGTGACACAATTCTGGTAACATTTTGATAATTTCATTTAATTTCCTTTCTACTCTTTGTAGTCCAGTGTTATTGTAATATGTTTCTATTTCAAATTCAAATTCATTTGCAAATTTGTATAATTCATTTTGTTATAATTGATTTCAGATTAGCTGACATTTGTTATGATTGTGATCTGGAAATTCAGAGACATCCAAATCTCCAATTGATGAAAATGTTGTCTGAATTTTCTTGTACAAAGAGTTTTATTGAAAAACACATCAACAATCAAAAAAAGAGAATACAAAAGAAAAAAAGCAGTGGAGGACACACCATAAGCTTATCATATATCAGAAAAGATAGTCCGTAAACCTGAGATTAGTCCAGCTCCTAGGGATCCGAAAGCGAATCCAGAAGGCCGGCAATAGAATGTCCTCAACTCAAGTGGCCTGCAAGAGTGACCTAATGCTGGCTTAGGTAACATTCCGGTTATCACACCGGGGTAAATGTAAAACTTAAAAGCACAGTTGTTATACGATACACAACCTTACAAAAAAAAAAAAAAAATATATATACATATATATAAAAATAAATGATATAACAAAAATAATAAAATATATATATATATATATATATATATATATATATATATATATATATATATATATATATATATATATATATATATATATATATATATAAATACAATTCAAGCAGGCACATAGCAGAGGATATCAGTATTCCAATTTGTAAAATAAATAATGCATCCTGTGTCCAAGGCCAGCAGGACCAAGCCTGGGGGCCCAAGCCACAAAGAAAGAAAGGGAGGATGAAAAGAAAGAAAGCCAGCTAGAAAAGTAGCATGAACAAGTAGCGATGAAGGGAAAGAGGAATAGAAATGGAAAAGAACAGCAAGAGAAAATGTTGTCTGAATTTTGATGTGTAAATAAATGAATTGCACATGTCTAGTGTCTACATGGAAGACTCTCCTCAGTGCAAAACACATAAAGGTTCTCTTGGAGTTCACAAAACAATCCCCTGAAGAAATCTCAGACTGTGAGGACCGAGATTCTCTCATCTGATGAAACCCAAATGGAAATGTTTGGCCTCAATTCTAAATGTTATGTCTGGAGGAAACCAAGCAGTGCTCATTACACATGTGAGATTTGTTTCGGTGTGAATACAAATTCGGACAAGTTTTTGGTTATTCAGAGATTCGGTTGTATCTGAAATGTAAACAACAAAATGGCGGCAAAACAATAATGTTTAAAAAAAATGGCGTGGGGTCCCCAAAAAAAACATACCAGGCCCTTATCTGAGCATACAGTCCAGCAGGTCAGGAAAGAGGGGGACGAGCAAGTGCCACACCTCCTGAACCACACCAGTCTACATGCCCTCTACATGGGGGTGCTTTGGGGTGGGGGGGCTCTGTTTTTGTCCCAATATAACCTAGCATCATGGAGCAATTCATCCTTAAATTCCTAATAGAAGCAATGTAGCCATTAATCAGGGCTCAGCACTCTGCTCTCCCCTCCTCCTGTGTACCTTATATGTGTTTACATTAGAGATTAGGGAGCAGATCCACATAGATCTGCACCGGCGCAGGGTATCTAAGATACGCTACGCCGCCGTAACTTACTTGGCTTTGCTTCAAATCCACAACGAATTTGCGCCGTAAGTTACGGCGGCGTAGTGTGTCTCTGGCGGCGGAATTCAAATCGGCGATTAGGGGGCGTGATTCATTTAAATGAAGCGCGTCCCCACGCCAAATGAACTGCGCACGCTCCGTTTCTAAATTTCCCGCCGTGCATTGCGCGAAATGACGTCGCAAGGACGTCATTTTTTAAACTTATACGTGAGTTACGTCCATCCCGATTCACGGACGACTTACGCACAAAAAAAAATAATTCAAATTTCGACGCGGGAGCGACGGCCATACTTAACATGGCAAATCTAACTATACGCCGCAAAAAAGCAGCTTTAACTATACGCCGGAAAAAGCCGACTAGAGACGACGTAAGAGAATGCGACGGCCGCGCGTATGCTCGTGGATCGTCGGAAATAGCTAATTTGCATCCCCGACGCGGAAAACGACGTGAACGCCACCCAGCGGACGCCAAAGTATTGTATCTTAGATCCGAAAGGCGTACGAGGACGTATACCTGTCGGATCTAACCCAGATGCCGTCGTATCTTGATTTTAGGATTCAAACCAAATATACGATGCGGGTAATTTGAAAGTACGCCGGCGTATCAGTAGATCTGGCCCTTGAAGTTTGTCAGGCTGTCAGGTGAAGGTGAATCAGAATAAAACTACTTCTGCTGGAAACATTGATTATTAATCACTCCACAGTGTCTGCACCTACAGAGATGACTAGGAACTTATCTGAACATCCTGAGCCCATTCACTAGAATTAAGTGGGTATGGGCCCCCCGACATACTCATCAACACTGAAAAATTATGAATCTAATTTTGTGAAAGAGACAAAGAAGGAATCCAGCAGCACAATGAGATATAAGTAGAAATGTTCACAGAAATAATATTTTGAAATGCAAATTCGTCAGGAAATTACATTCAGCAGATATGTGTATCTGCCTAAGGACGTCCCCTCATACATATACTGTGGCAGGGCGGCCCTTAAACGCAAAACCACATAACTGTACAAATGTTTTCTCTTCAGGTCTCGGATGCACACATGCCACCAGAGACCTGCTCTCCCTGTGATTGGACACAGCGGCAGCCAATCAGAGTGTCTGGCAATAATTCAGAGAGAGACTGAACAGAAGTCTGCCTATGTAAACAAGGCAGACTGTTGTTCTGCTAGTAAGGAAGAAATATATTTTGTGAGAGACACAGATCTCTATCTTTGTACACTTAAACCATCCCCCACACAATAAAAAAAACACTGCCAGGGAACACATTTAACCCTTTGATCGCCCCTGATGCTAACTCCTTCCCTGCCAGTGTTATTAGTACAGTGACCGTGCATTTTTTTAGCCCTGATCACTGTACTGGTGTCACTGGTCTCCAAAAAGTGTCAATTAATGCCAGATTTTTTCTGCCGCAATGTCACAGTCCCGCTAATAATCGCTGATTGCCACCATTACTAGTGAAAAAAAAAAAAAAAGATTGCATAAATCTATCCCATAGTTTGTAGATGCTATAAAGATTGTGCTAACCAATCAATATATGGTTATTGGGATTTTTTACCAAAAACAGAATATATGTTGGCCTAAATTGATGAAGAAATTTGATTTTATAATTTATTTTTTATTGGGTGTGTTTTATAGCAGAATGTAAAAATATTTTTTTTTTTAAAAATTATGATTTTTTTTCGCGCAAAAAAACTAGAGAGATGATCGAATATTACCAAAAGAAAGCTTTAATTGTGGGGGGGGGGGAAGGGAAAATAATGTTATTTGGGTACAGTGTCGCACAACCGCGCAAATGTCAGCTAAAGCAACACAGTGCAGTATTGCAAAAAATGGCCTGGTCAGGAAGGGGGGTGAATCTTTTGCAGTTGAAGGGGTTAATGGCCAAATATGTGTAGTCACCTGACCTTCACACCGATATGGGCTGATTGGGCATCCTATTTCAAAATGGTGGTCATTAATATGGAGTCACGCCCCCACCTCTGTGCCTATAACTGTCTCCACTTCTCTGGGAAGACTGTTCACAGGATTTTGGAAAGCATCTGTTGGGATTTTTGGCCATTCAACCAAGAGAACCATAGAGAGGTCAGGTACTGATGTTGGATAAGAAGACCTGACTCACAATCAGGCTGAGGTCAGGACAGTGTTCATGACATTTGAGTTCCTCCACACCAAACTTATCAATCCATGTCTTTATGGAGCTGGATTGATTGGTGCCCAGGGGGACAGTCATGCTGGAAGAGAAAATTTTGAAAGAAAACAATCACCTACATATACTGTAGAGCAGGGATGTCAAACTCAATTTCATTTCGGGCCGCATCAGCAGTATGGTTGCCTTTAGAGGACCAGTTGTATCTGGGGTGTGCTACACACAGAGTTCAGGGGTAAAGAGTGTGTTACATAGGGAATGCAGAGTTCAGGATTACACTATGTACAGAGTGTAGAATTCAGGAGTGCACTATGTACAGAGCGCAGGGTTCAAGAGTGCACTATGTACAGAGCGTAGAATTCAGGAGTGCACTATGTACAGAGCGCAGGGTTCAGGGGAACACTATGCACAGTGTGCAACCTCACCCCCTCTACAAAGCTTCCTCACATCTCTCTCTCCTACCTGGCCTGACTCTAGTACCTCCCTGTGTAGGTGGCTCTGCCTCACCTGCAGGGAGATTGTTTTCTCTCTCAGATTCTGGAGATCTGTCCCCGCTGGGCCCCACTGTGACTGTGTACAGGGATCTGTTATTTCCAGGAACCACTGAGAGCAAAGATGTCCCTTGTAAACATAGAAGGCTTCTGTGTTTACAAGTGATAGTATGGAGCGGAGGGTGAGAACTCCACATTCCGGCTACAGAACTGGATTGGAGGATCACATGTCAAGGCCTGGCGAGCCGTATTCAGCCCATGGGCCTTGTGTTTGATATCTGTGTTGTAGGGGGATGAATGATAATAGAAGGAAGACTGAAGCTGTTTCTGGTACTGCTGGTACTGGATTCCAATTGTTCTGGCTGGTGATCTGGAATCTTTCTTTTCTATCACTCTCCAATCAGTGTGTGAGGGCAAAGTGGGGGCAAGCTGCTATCTTCAGGTGTTGGTTACATTGTGTGAGGCTTTGATTGGTCACAGCATTTTATTTGTGATCAGCACTGTCAAATGGACAATGCAGTGACAGTAGTTTGCTTGTGCATGCTGGGGGGCGTGTAAGAGCAAGAAAACAAATGAAGCTCTAAAATATCATCCAATCCTGTGACATCCACCTTCCATCCACTTATGTACAATAGGCAGACAGAAGGCAGTCAATGTCCCTAAAAATCATAATTCTGATGATGATGTCATTCATAATGATGATGATGGTAACAATATGACTGAATTTGTTTAATATGATCTACAGCATTATACATTGAATCAATGTGTTACATTTACATCATTCTCTTCCCCAGCATTGTCCCTCTTGTGTTCAGTTCAGGTTTGAAAAGTAAAATGTAGAGTTTTGGAGAAAACATACACAATAATATTCCAGCACTGGAGGTCAGTATGGCGAATATCTCCACAGCCACCATGTATTTCCCTCTGGTGCTCAGATAGGCCGGGATCATGGCAATCCAGACACTGCAGAACACCAGCATGCTGAAGGTGATGTACTTGGCCTCATTAAAACTGTCCGGTAATGTCCTCACCATGAAAGCCAGAAGAAAACTCACAGCTGCCAGAAACCCCATATAACCCAACATAGAGTAGAAGCCGATAACTGACCCTTCATTACACTGAATGATGATCTTCCCAGGATAGGAGTCCATGTCATACTCCTGAAATGGTGGAGAGATGGACAACCAGAGAATGCAATTCATAACCTGAATGGATGAGCAGAATAACATGACTGTATTGGGAAGTTTGACTCCCACCCATTTTCTACAAGAGCTTCCAGGTCTGGTGGCTTTAAAAGCAATGAAGACCATGATGGTTTTGGCGAGAATAGAAGATGCTGAGATGGTGAAGGGAATTCCAAAAGTGACTTGTTGCAGCATACAGGTAATATCCACAGGACGGCCAAGGAACAGGAATACAGAAAGGAAGCTCAGTATGAGGGAGATGAGCAGAATGAAGCTGAGGTTCCGGTTATTGGCTCTGACTATGGGAGTGCTCCGAAACCAAACAAATAGTCCAAGTATAAGGAGAGATGTTGTAGCAAATATGACTGAAGTTATAGAAAAAAATAAAACTAGAATGTCCTCCTCGTATGATAAATACTCATTGACCTTGTCATTACAAATAGTTTTAGCTTTGTTAGGCCATTCATTTTCAGGACACTTCTTGCAGAGTTCACTGTCTGTAGAGTAAAAAGAAGTGAACATAACATTAGGCACGGTAGCTATTTGACAGTATTAAATATTTTTTTCTGTATTTTTCCTTAACCAGAAGATTTACCCCTCTTCATGACCAGGCCATTTTTTGATTACCTCTGCGTTTTGTGTGCTATAAACAAAAAAAGACCAACAATCTTGAAAATATAAAATAATAATGTACTTTCTTCTATAAAACACATTCAATAAAAAAAATTGCATTCCTTCATAAATTGTATTCTGCTTCATGTCTTTGGTAAATATATATATATATATATATCCCAATAAGAGTATATTGATTGGTTTATGTAAACTGTGGTATATATTTATGACTTTTTTTTTATACTAGTCATGGCGGGACTGTGATTGTGGTGGACAATCTCACACTATCTGACACTTTCGACACTTTGCGAGAACCAGTGACACTAATACAGTAATCTGTACTAAAAATATGCACTGTCACTGTACTAATGACACTGGCTAGGAAGGGGTTAAACATCAGAGACATTAAAAGCGGTATCTGTGTGCCTAGCCAGTGTTTTTGTGTACTGTGTGTGTTGTTTTTACTAGGGTCAGAGGTAGAAGAAAAGTGCAGAAAGGCCTCATCAGTAATCATTAATTTCATACAATTTTGGGAGATGTTCGGCCTGCAAAGTGTAAAGTGTGTACAGAATCACTTTAAAGGACTTTCAATGTTTTATTTTCTAATTCAATATCAGAATTTATACTTATAGAAACATAAAGCTTACCAGATTGGTTTGATATTTCTCCTTCTGAACACGGAGCACAATTATAACAACATGGGTGATATCCTTCTCTTACAGATTTTCTGAACCCCGGAAGACATTCCTCGGAGCATTGACCTCTTGGGACCTGAGATAATATAGAGCTATATGATCTATTCAAGAGTAAAAGTACAGATATAATAGTGTAGGGAAGCCGAGCTTCTGATGTTTACAATGATGCAGCATGTACAGTATAACTTGGTGGAAACACATGGACCATTCCAGAAGGTGGCCCTTCATTAGTCTGGATACCACAGAATATGTTCTGATCCAGAAGACAAAAATAGACATCTAGGAGTACTAGCAGAATCCTTTCATTAGAAAAGTTACAGCAACAAAACTATCAGTACGAACATAAACACTCAAAAATGTGTATATGTGCTAAACATATAGGGCCAGATCCACAAAGCACGTACGCCGGCGTATCTCGAGATGCGCGGCGTAAGTGTAAATATGCGCCGGGCCTATCTATGCGCCGTATCCCCAAAATGAGATACGCCTGAAAACCAGATTTTTCCGACCGACGGAATCTTTCTACACCGGCGCATCGTGGGCGCAAAAATACGCTAGACGCACCATTGTTTTGCTATGCAAATATGGAAATGAGGGAGATACGGCGATCCACAAAAGTACGTTTGTCCGGCGCTGGCTACGCGCTTTGCGCATCAGCTGACAGTTTCCAATGCCTGGATAAGTCTGGGGGTACCCTGTTGTATTCCCCAAACTTTGTGTGCCAGATCATCGGGGCATGTTGCATGCTGCACAACTTCGCTGTGATAAGGGGCCTGGAGATTGACATACGTGATGACCTGAACCCCGAACCAGACAATCCCCCCCTGACCGAGGCTACCCCATCTTCTGAGGGAAGAGCAGTCAGGAGACGCCTCGCAGTAGGCATCTTTGCACGTTAAACACACACATTAATCATGGCACAATGAGAATGCATGCATGCACACCACTGTGGTCCCTAGCACAGACACATCACATCCTAATCAAATTGGATTAGCACAAGCCCACCATGCAGGACTTGGGAGCAGCAACGCCACGCCAAGGCTCCAATTATGTCACTGTACATTCATACACCATTCACACGGACCTGGGGATCACTTCTCCCTGGTCCTGGGGATCCCTTCTCCACCACAACTGAGGGTGACACCCCTTTTCCGGCAGGAATGTCACCCCCACAATCATACATCATTCACAAACATAAAACAAATCATAATCACATTAACAAATAACAAATAAACATCAAACACTGAAAAAAAAAAGACAAAAACTTAACACCACTGGCGTGTCCCACGCCTGGGCCGGCCACGGCCACGGCCCCGGCTCCTCAGGGGAGACTCATGGGGGGAGGGAATCAGGGGAAGGAGGAGCATCGCCTGGTCTCTGCCCACCTGGCAGCCAGCCCTCCAAGGCCATGGCGATTCTGGTGAGGCCCACATTGAGGGCTGCCGTGTTGGCCTGGACAGCCTGGGTCAGGGCACACACCTCCTGACCCACGCCTGCTGTGGCAGTCTGCAGGTCGTTACAGCAGTTAATCATTGCCAGTGAGTTGCAAGACATGTCCTACACTGACTCCTTGATGGAGGCCAGACTCTCCTCCATCCGGCCCAAAGCCTGGGTGACCTGACCCAGATGGCGGGTCTGACGGGCCTGGTCCCTTCTTAGGTTTTCCAGCAGAACCTCTTCCACCCCCCTGGTCTTGCGGGTCGCCTTCCTGCCTCCAGATGAGGCATGTGGCCTGGGAGTAGGGGAGACCCCTGGGGGGAAACCCTGTTGGGGGAGGCTACCCCTGATGGAGGCCTGACTGCTGCCAGCCCTAGGGGAAGACTCCTCCAAATGGAGTGTAATATCATTCCCCGACATCACCTCCTCCCAGTCCCCTCCTCAGAGGACTCCGGGCTTGCCTGGGGGTCTTCCTCAGACTCATGTCCGGTGGAGGCTGCGGACTGACCAGATGGCCCATTACCCTCCTGCACATCTGTGGATGTCCACACACTTGTCACATATTCCCTCCCCCCCCACAAATGCTACTCACCAGATATATAAAAAAAAACACTTACCTGTCCTCACGGCCTCCTCAATGGAGTCAAAGCCAGGCAGCCGCTCCACTTGCTGCCTGTGGAAGCACTGGGCCACCGCACGCTCCTCAGCATTCAGCCTAATAGTACATGCAGGTCCCCCTCCAGTGCCCCTGGCATGTGCTGCAATCTTTGCCAGCTTCCCACGGCTTCCACACGCCTGAGATCATTGATCTTTTTTTGGATCCCATTGCGGGTCCTGGTCTCACCACCCAACGCATTGACATCGTCTGTGATGTCTTGCAGTATCTGCCTCCTCCTGGCCGGGGTGGTGTTGGCACTCTCAGGGCCATGCAAAAAACGACCAAATCGGGTAATGGCCCTCACAATGATCTCCTTCTCCCGCAAGGAGTAGTTTAACTTCCTCTTCCTCTAAGTAATCTTTACAAAACACTCTCCAAAACACTCTCCAAAAACCACACCGACACGACACAAACCAACAAACAGCAACAGACAACGGAACAAAAGCACCTTGCTTAAGGGGGGGAAACAAATGGATGTACTTTTGCAATGGAAGGGCGTATGTCTGGGCCTATTTATGCCCTGGGCGTATCTCACTAAGTACGCCGGGCCTAGTTCCTATCTCACTGATTGCACCGGGCCGAGTTCTGAGCATGCGCAGAGAGGCTCTGACGATAGTCAGCTTAATGCGCAGTCCAGCGGCCCTTCATTTGCATGGGGTCACGGCTCATTTCAATGGAACACGCCCACGTCCTTCCCACTTTCAATTATGCCGGCTTACGCCTCGGAATTTACGTCGCGCCGGCACAAATGTGGGCGCAAATACTATGAAGATATGGTACTTGCCTCTCTAAGTTGAGCCGGCATAACGTAAATGAGATGCGCTACCCCATTTTATAAATGCGCCGATGTACGTGGATCTGGCCCACAGTTCCCGCACCTCGATTACTAAAAATAGTTAAATTATAAATGTTAAACTAATAGTAGTGCGATCAGTGATATCTACAAGAAACTAAGGCCGCGTACACACGGTCGAACATGTCCGCTGAAACTGGTCCGCGGACCAGTTTCCGCGGACATGTCCGACCGTGTGTACGGCCTAGCGGACAGGTTTCCAGTGGACAAAAGTTTCTTAGCAAGGACATGTCCGATGGTTAGTACACCTAATCGGACATGTCCGCTGGTTATGACGTGTAACCAGCATCCCAAAATCCCGTGCATGCGTCGAATTGATTCGACGCATGCGTGGAAGCATTGCACTTCCGTGTTTGAGAACGTCGGTGTCTTCTATGTCACCGCGTTCTCTGTCAGCGGGGATTTTGGTCTGATGGTGTGTACACACATCAGACCAAAAGCTCCCAGGAGACATGTCCGATGAAAACGGTCCGCGGACCGTTTTCATCGGACATGTCTCCTCGTGTGTACGGGGCCTAAGGGGCAGATCCACATACATTTAGATAGGCGCAGCGTATGTGAGATACGCTACGCTGCT
The DNA here is from genome assembly GCF_905171775.1 of Rana temporaria. Taxonomy (NCBI): domain Eukaryota; kingdom Metazoa; phylum Chordata; class Amphibia; order Anura; family Ranidae; genus Rana; species Rana temporaria. Next base: position 11,359,931 of record NC_053489.1, on the reverse strand, counting down.
GTAACTTACTTTTGAATTCCTCTAATCCACAAAGAATTTGCGCCGTAAGTTACGGCAGCGTAGTGTATCTCTCGGTGCGTAATTCAAATCGGAAAGTAGGGGGCGTGTTTCATTTAAATGAAGCGCGTCCCTGTGCCGAATGAACTGCGCATGCGCCGTCCCTAAATTTTCCTGTCGTGCATTGCGCGAAATGACGTCGCAACGACGTCATTTTTTTAACTTAGACGTGACTTACGTCCATCCCTATTCATGGACGACTTACGCAAAAAAAAATAATTAAAATTTCGACGCGGGAACGACGGCCATACTTAACAAGGCAGATCTAACTATACGCCGCAAACTAGCAGCTTTAACTATACGCCGGAAAAAGCCGACTAGAGACGACGTAAGAGAATGCGACGGCCGCGCGTACGTTCGTGGATCGTCGGAAAAAGCAAATTTGCATATCCGACGCGGAAAACGACGCAAACTCCACCCAGCGGACGCCGAAGTATTGCATCTATGATTCGAAGGCGTACGAAGCCGTATGCCTGTCGGATCGAACCCAGATGCCATCGTATCTTGGTTTGAGGATTCAAACTAAAGATACAACGCGGGAAATTTGAAAGTACACCGGCGTATCAGTAGATACGCCGGCGTACTCTCTCTCTGGATCTGCCCCTAAATATATATGAAGTGACAAATTATTAGTGGTTACGTGAAATCACTGTAAAAACAATGTTAAAAGTAGGGATGAGCTTCGAGTTCGAGTCAAACTCATGTTCAACTTGAACATTTTGCCTGTTTGCCTGTTCGGCGAACAGCGAACAATTTGGGGTGTTTGTGGCAAATTCGAAGAGCTGTGGAACACCCTGTAAAAGTCTATGGGAGAAATCTAAAGCGCTAATTTTAAAGGCTAATATGCAAGTTATTGTCCTAAAGTCCTGCCCCAGGGGACATGTATCAATGCAAAAAAAGTTTTAAAAACTGCAATTTTTTCGGGAGCAGGGTGAGCAACCACCGGTAAAGGGCATATGGCCTGGTACGGTTCAGAAGGGGGGGTTTCTCATCCCCCCTATTTTCCTGCGGCCTGCCAGGTTACGTGCTTGGATAAGGGGTCTGGTGTGGATTTTTGGGGGAACTCCATGCCATTTTTTTTTTATTTGAGGTGGAATACCCCTAAAAATACATACCAGATCTGAAGGGTCTGGAATGGATATTTGGGGGGAACCCCACGTCATTTTTTTTTTAAATTTGACGCAGGTTTCCCCTTAATATCCATACCAGACCTGAAGGGCTTGAATTTGGGGGGACCCCCACGTTTTTTTTTTTAATGAATGACTTTTCTCTGTATTGCCGGGAGCCAACAATTCATTATAGCCGTGAGTGATTTTAAATTACTTTTTTTTCTTACAGAAATGACACTTTGTGCAGGGACAGTTCTAAGCAAGGGAAACATGCGCTGCTTTACAGGCATACTATACACCCCCCCTAGCTACGAAATTTAAAGGAATATTTCACTTTTTTTTGTTTCACTTTAAGCATTATTGAGTTCACTGCTCCCGAAAAAATGGCAATTTTTAAAACTTTTTTTTGCATTGATACATGTCCTCTGGGGCAGGATCCGGGTCCCCAGACACTTTTTAGGACAATAACTTGCATATTAGCCTTTAAAATTAGCACTTTAGATTTCAGACGTTCGAGTCCCATAGACTTTAACGGGGTTCTAAAGTTCACACAAACTTTTGGTGTGTTCGCAGGTTCTAGTGCGAACCAATCGAGTGGTGTTCGCCTCATTCCTAGTTAAAAGGCAATATCCCGATTACCCTGCATTTTACCTGTGGAAATAAATGTGCCAGACGGTCTGTGATCACTGAGGGTTGCATGCAATCAAAGCCTCACAGTCGCAATTCTTGGATGGGAAAGCGATTTGTATTTATTTTGGACATTTAGATTTGAGTTCACATTGAGAATTTGGATGTTGAAACTATTGTTTCCACCACATGAAGTTTGTTATCCAATTGCCCTTCAACATTGTTTTCTCAGTGATTTCACGTAACCTCTAATAATTTGTCCCAAGTATAAATGCTGCTTTAAGAATCCAAAGAGAAAATCAACCGCATTTGACCGCATTTTAGGAGTCACTCGTACAGAAATCCAGGTAGCTCCATGTTTTTTTAGTTTTTTTTTAATGTATGTACAGTAACTCCAAATTTCTGATCGGGGGAATTACTACTCTGAACTGTTTTTTTTGTTCTGTTTACAGCCTAATGAATTCAGAAGGTCTGGGTAGAATCTGGCCATGGATAATACTGGCGCTCATTCCACTCCAAAGTCTAGAAGATGTTTTGTAGTTCATCCACTTCTTCAGTTATATAGATTGATGGGAACATATCCCGGCATTTATATCCACACATCTAGACCTGACACCTTCATCTAATCACCATGGAATGGGTCAGGGAAGATGTTGGTGGTCTATAAACAGGATGGGGGGAGGGGGTTAGGATTTATCTGGAGATGAGTTTAGGGACAAAACTAGAATGTTTCTTGTATAAGTTCTGGATCAGCTTCCCCAGTGTAACTCACCTTGTCTCCTTTCCATGATATTCGCTCTGGTTCTAGTGTAAGTTGCTGACCCTCTGAAAGGGACCCATCAAAGTGACCCACAATCATCCAATCAGTGATATTTCTACCTTTAATTCTTGTAATCCAATTTACAATTTCCAGTGGGCTGGGCAGTTCTCCTTTATCATTAAAAATCACGACCTCGTCATTTGGATTCTTGTACTGGACTTCTTTTACATAGCGGGACAGCTTAAATAATGACAGAAATTATTATAGGTAACAAGTATATAGAATGTTTAATCATTTTTTGACTATAGATTTTTTATCTAGTTATGTCTCAATTAGGGAGGAGCTTTATGTTTGAGTCAAACATGAGTTCAACTCGAACATTGGCTGTTTGCCCGTTCGGCGAACAGCAAACAATTTGGGGTGTTCGCTGCAAATTCGAAAGCCGCAGAACACCATTTAAAAGTATATGGGAGAAATCAAAAGTGTTAATTTCAATGGTTAATATGCAAGTTATTGTCATAAAAAGTGTTTGGGGACCCGGGTCCTGCCCCAGGGGACATGTATCAATGCAACAAAAGTTCTAAAAACGGCAGTTTTTTCGGGAGCAGTGATTTTAATAATGCTTAAAGTGAAACAATAAAAGTGAAATATTCCTTAACATTTTGTACCTGGGGGGTGTATATAGTATGCCTGTAAAGTAGCGCATGTTTCCCATGTTTAGAACTGTCCCTGCACAAAATGACATTTCTAAAGGAAAAAAGTAATTTAAAACTACTTGCGGCTATAAATAAATTGTCGGTCCCTGCAATACAGATCAAAGTCATTGAAAAAAACATCATCAAAATAAAAAATTAACCACTTAACGCCCGCCGCACGACTATTTACGTCCGCAAAATGGCACGGACAGGCAGATGGGCGTATATATACGTCCTTGCCTTTCCGCGGGCCGGGGGTCCGATCGGGACCCCCCGCTGCGTGCGGCAGGCGGCTTACCTCGAGGAGCGATCCGGGACGACAGTGCGGCTATTCGTTTATAGCCGCTCCATCGCGATCGCTCCCCGGAGCTGAAGAATGGGGATAGCCGTATGTAAACACGGCTTCCCCGTGCTTCACTGTGGCAGCACATCGATCGTGTCATCCCCTTTATAGGGGAGACACAATCGATGACATCAGACCTACAGCCACACCCCCCTACTGTTGTAAACACACACTAGGTGAAGCCTAACACGTTCAGCGCCCCCTGTGGTTAACTCCCAAACTGCAACTGTCATTTTCACAATAAAGAATGCAATTTAAATGCATTTTTTGCTGTGAAAATGACAATGGTCCCAAAAATGTGTCAAAATTGTCCGCCATAATGTCGCAGTCACAAAAAAAATCGCTGATCGCCGCCATTAGTAGTAAAAAAAAAAATTATAAAAATGCAATAAAAATATCCCCTATTTTGTAAACGCTATAAATTTTGCGCAAACCAATCGATAAACGCTTATTGCGATTTGTTTTACCAAAAATAGGTAGAAGAATACGTATCGGCCTAAACTGAGGGAAGAAAATTATATATGTTTTTGGGGGGATATTTATTACAGCAAAAAGTAAAAAATATTGCATTTTTTTCAAAATTGTCGCTCTATTTTTGTTTATAGTGCAAAAAATAAAAACCGCAGAGGTGATCAAATACCACCAAAAGAAAGCTCTATTTGTGGGGAAAAAAGGACGCCAATTTTGTTTGGGAGCCACGTCGCACGACCGCGCAATTGTCTGTTAAAACGACGCAGTGCCGAATCGCAAAACCTGGCCTGGGCATTTAGCTGCCTAAAGGTCCGGGGCTTAAGTGGTTAATGGCGTGGGGTCCACCCAAAAATCCATACCAGACCCTTATCCGAGCACACAACCTGGCAGGCCACAGGAAAAGAGGGGGGATGAGAGAGCTCTCCCCTCCTGAACCGTACCAGGCCACGTGCCCTCAACATGGGGAGGTTGTTCCCATGTTGAGGGGGACAAGGGCCTCATCACCACAGGGACAGTTCTAAGCATGGGAAACATGTGCTTCTTTACAGGCATACTATACACACCCCCAGGTATGAAATTTAAAGGAAGAATTCACTTTTAACTTCTCCCCCAAAAAAACAGCTGTTTTTAAAACTTTTTTTGCATTGATACACGTCCCCTGTGAATGAATGAAGAATTTATGTAGCGCGGCACATGCAAACTAAATCGCCCCTGGGGCAGGACCCGGGTCCCCAAACACTTTTTATGACAATAACTTACATATTAAAATGAGCACTTTTGATTTTTCATGTTCATGTTCTATTGATTTTAATGATCATGTGTTAGAACAAACATTTTTTGCTTGTTCGCATGTTCTGGAGCAAACCGGCTCATCCCTAATCTCACTCAGAGAATGTCATCGGGATCAGATGACCTATTTGATGAGCATTTATAATCAGATACATTTTATTGGGTCTATTTATAAACAATTTGCTCTGTGAATGTGAATGTTCCAGAGATTAATCAATAATTATTCCCCTTTACAATACACTGGCTCAGCCTCATCTTGGATATACAGTTCAGTTTTGGTCACCAATCCTCAGGAAAGATGTTGATGAATTAGAAAGAGTTCAGTAAAGGGCAACACAATTAAAACGGAGGACAGAGGATCTCAGCTATGAGGACTGATAGATTACAGGTATATACTCTGGAGAAGAGCCACTTAACCCTTTTGCCGCCGTGTCCATACTTCGTACGGACCTGACAGTGGGAGGTATTGCACACAATCCGGTGACTGCAGTCACTGGGATTGTATGTGAAACTGACAGACAGCCTCCTGACTGTCAGGTGAAACATTCGGGCAGCGCTACTGCCACATGATTGGTCTCACACCCCCTGGTACAGGGATTCCCATGCCACTGCACCCCACAATGCTTACTGGACTCCACTAGCCTATCTGTGGGCCCAGGAGCTGCATGTCTGGTACTGGTGGCCAGAGGGGAAGGAGAAGAGCGGACACACATCCCCCTGAAAAAAATGGGAAAAACAACAAAGAAAAAGCGCCTCTTGGTGCAAATATTTAATAGCTGCAGCAACATGTGATTCCACATAAGCAATGGCTGACAAGCGCCCAGAGGGTGAGGAAACTGGAATCTCCTGAGTCCGTCACTCGGCCGGTTCCTGGCAGGCCGATGTGACGGAGGCCACTGGCCGGATCGGCCGCGGTGTCCGGTGGACGGGGAACCAACAGTCAAACTCGGCGTACGGGAAAAGGTGGCGAGACTCCGTGCTGAGATGGGATCAGCTGGCGTGTGACGTAACCCAAGGTGAGAGAGAGAAACACAATGCATTTCAGAGCATTACTTAGAACAAATCAAGTACATTTGATGTAAAAAATTCCACTCAATGTTGAATGGAAAAAGTTTGATACATTCAACGTTAAGTGATGTATGTAGGATGCATTAAGGTGAAAAAACATGAACCTTTACAACCCCTTTAAGACCAGACACACACTAAATCTAATGTGCTTAATATGTCACATGTCCAGTCACATGACTATGTCCCTGTATGGAACCAACATCCATCAATTTAAACATAATACTCCCATGTTCAGCATGCTGCAGTTTATGATTAATACTATATTCCATGAGCACTGGCTCATATATATTCTTCACCACCTTCCAATGCCCTGGAGCTGCACCCAGACTTGTATCACCAATCTCTCTCATTTCCACAATGTGATCTCTATGTATATGCCCTTGACAGACTACATCCCGATCGAGTCTCGGGCTACATATCCCTGGTTCCAGATCTATCCAATCCACAGGTCTACACTCCTCCTCTCTTTCCCCCAGCCTATCAGCAGACACCAGCCCCTCCCCTCTCCTCCCCCCTCCCCTCTCATACGCCCACCAGGCAAGCATGGATGCAGGTCTGACAAAGGAGCCATGCATGCTCTGAAACGCGTTACCGCCCACGAGGCAATTTTTCTGAACTGTGGTCATTACTACATGGCATAAATTATCAAATCCTAGAAACATTGAAAACTGAAGAAAAATGGCAATGCTTCAGGAGCATATTAACCACTTCCCGCAAAACAATGTACCCGTACGTTGGTATTTTTTTTACGCTAAATACCGGGGTTATGCCAACAGCTAGCTGAGATAACCCTGGTATTTTTGGGGATGCTGTGCATTTCTTTTTAAGATAAAAATAATCTCCATGGCAGATTCGCTGTGAGATCACTTTTATCGGTTGTGGGAGAGGTGCCCACACTACAAGGAATGCTATAAAACTTGTAAGAACACAATTTGGGTGGTTAAAAAGACCACAAGAGACACATAGTGGAGCAGAGTAAAAAAAAACTCCAACTATTTTTGTATATATAAATATATATTAACAGTAAAAAAGTGAGATAAGAGCACATTGCCAACATAAAAGATGATGATGGGAGGATGGTTACGGATGACACAGAGAAAGCAACTGTACAACATTCCTTCTTCTCCTCAGCTTTTATGCAGGAAAAGAAGAGGTATATTGTGACATTGCTGTTAGTAACACATCGCAGGACACACCCTTGTGGCTAACAGAGGCCGGAGTGAAGGGAAGACTTAATATACTTAATACAAATAAATCCCCAGGACCAGCCAGATGGCTTGTACCAGAGAGTCCTCAGAGAACTCAGTCAAATTATAGCCAGACCATTGCTCCTAATCTTTACTGACAGGAATTGTCCCAACTGATTGGAGAAAAGCCAATATGGTACCAATATTCAAAAAAAGGGCAGAGACAAATCCCTGTAAACTACAGGAGAGTCAGCCTAACATCAATAGTAGGTAAATTATTGGAGGAGATGATAAGGGACTGTATCTAAAAATGTACTGGAGAAAAAATATCATTAGTAGTAATCAGCATGGGTTTTACGAAAGGTCATTCCTGCCAGACCAATCTGCTACCATTCTATAAGGAAGTTAGCTGCCATCTAGACAGAGGAAGAACTGTGAAGCATTTGATACAGTCCCCCATAAGTGCTTAATCTACAAGCTGAGGTCTGCAGGCATGGAACATAAGGTTTGTTCTTGGGTAAAAAAATGGTTACAGGGGCGTGTCCAAAGGGTGGTGATAAATAATGTGTATTCAGAGTGGTAAGTGGAGTACACCAAGGTTCTGTCTTGGGACCAATTATATTCAATCTATTCATAAATGATATAGAGGATGGGATAAAAATAGCTCAATCTCAGTTTTTGCGGATAACACAAAAATAAACAGGGCAATAACTTCACATCAGAATATATAATTTTTTTTAACGTTTTTAAACTACTCACTAGGGGGAGAACCTCTGGGGGAATCAAGGAGCAATAGCGTGCAATGTCAAGCTGCAGCTACCAAAGTCGGCAGAATATTAACATGCATAAAAAAGGGATATACTCCAGAGATAAAACTATAATCCTACCACTTTATAAATCTTTGGTTAGACCACATCTGGAGTATTCTGTCCAGTTCTGGTCACCAGTCCTCAGAAGGGATGTGCTGGAACTGGAGAGAGTTCAAAGAAGGGCAAGAAAACTAATAAGGTGACTGGATGCCCTCAAATATAAGAAACACCTGCAAGCACTACATTTATTCTCGCTGGAGAGGAGATATGATAGAGATTTATAAATACCTCAATGGTGATCCCAGCATAGGAAAACAACTCTTCAGTCTCATGCAGTGTAAGAGGACACAGGGCCACACAATGAGATTGGTGGAGAAGTGGTTTAACCTTAAACTCCCCAGGGGGTATTTTCACTGTCAGAACAATAAGGATGTGGAACTCTCTTCCACAATTGGTGGTGTCAGTGTGGAGTATGTATATTTTTAAAAGACTCTTAGGCCTCGTACACACGACCGGACATGTCCGCTGAAACTGGTCTGCCGACCAGTGTCAGCGGACAGATCCGATCGTGTGTACAGGCTAGCAGACAGATTTCCAGTGGACAAATGTTTCTTAGCATGCTAAGAAACATGTCCGCTGGGAAGCTGTCCGGGGGACATGTCCGCTGGTTAGTACGTCTAACCAGCGGACAGAAATCCTGCGCATGCGTCGAATTGATTCGACGCATGCGTGGAAGCATTGAAATTGCGCGATAGAGAACGTCGGTGTCGTCTACATCACCACGTTCTTTGTCCGCGTGGATTTCGGTTTGATGGTGTGTACAGCCATCAGACCGAAATCTCCCAGCGGACATGTCCGATGAAAACGGTCCGGCGGACCGTTTTCATCGGACTGTCCACTCGTCTGTACGGGGCCTTAGATGTGCATCTTAACCACTTAGGCGCCGGACCATTTCGCTGGCCAAAGACCAGAGCACTTTTTGTGATTTGGCACTGCGTTCCTTTAACTGACAATTGCACGGTCGTGCGACGTGGCTCCCCAAAAATAGAGCTTTCTTTTGGTGGTATTTGATCACCTCTGTGGTTTTTATTTTTTGTGCTATAAACAAAAATAGAGCGACAATTTTGAAAAAAAATCTATATATTTTACTTTTTGCTATAATAAATATCCACAAAAAATATATAAAAAAACATTTTGTTCCTCAGTTTAGGCCGATATGTATTCTTCTACATATTTTTGGTAAAATAATATTTTTTTTTACTAGTAATAGCGGTGAACCGCGATTTTTATTGTGACTACGACTTTATGGCGGACACATCGGACACTTTTGACACATTTTTGGGGCCATTGTAATTTTTCTGGCGATCAGTGCTATAAAAACGCACTGATTACTGTGAAAATGACACTGGCAGTGAAGGGGTTAACCACTAGGTGGCGCTGAAGGGGTTAAGTGTGCCCTAGAGAGTGCTTCTAACTGTAGGGGGTATGGGCTGTGTGTGACACGACAGTGATCACCGCTTCCGATTACAGGAGTCTGTGATCACTGTCCTGTCACTAGGAAGACTGGGGAAATGCTTGTTTGCATACGATTTTCCCCTTCTTCTTCACCGTGACACGATCGCGGGTATGCCCGTGGACATCAAGTCCGTGGGACGGAGTCATGGAGCTCGCGGCAGGTGCGTGCCACCGGCGGCACATGCGCATCCACAATGCTGCTTCTTAAAGGGGATGTATACAGGTGGTTCTCAAAAAATTTGCATATTGTGATAAAGTTCATTATTTTCTGTAATGTACTGATAAACATTAGACTTTCATATATTTTAGATTCATTACACACAACTGAAGTAGTTCAAGCCTTTTTATTGTTTTAATATTGATGATTTTGGCATACAGCTCATGAAAACCCCAAATTCCTATCTCAAAAAATTAGCATATTTCATCCGACCAATAAAAGAAAAGTGTTTTTAATTAAAAAAAAAGTCAACCTTCAAATAATTATGTTCAGTTATGCACTCAATACTTGGTCGGGAATCCTTTTGCAGAAATGACTGCTTCAATGCGGCGTGGCATGGAGGCAATCAGCCTGTGGCACTGCTGAGGTGTTATGGAGGCCCAGGATGCTTCGGTAGCGGCCTTAAGCTCATCCAGAGTGTTGGGTCTTGCGTCTCTCAACTTTCTCTTCCCAATATCCCACAGATTCTCTATGGGGTTCAGGTCAGGAGAGTTGGCAGGCCAATTGAGCACAGTAATACCATGGTCAGTAAACCATTTACCAGTGGTTTTGGCACTGTGAGCAGGTGCCAGGTCGTGCTGAAAAATGAAATCTTCATCTCCATAAAGCTTTTCAGCAGATGGAAGCATGAAGTGCTCCAAAATCTCCTGATAGCTAGCTGCATTCACCCTGCCCTTGATAAAACACAGTGGACCAACACCAGCAGCTGACATGGCACCCCAGACCATCACTGACTGTGGGTACTTGACACTGGACTTCAGGCATTTTGGCATTTCCCTCTCCCCAATCTTCCTCCAGACTCTGGCACCTTGATTACCGAATGACATGAAAAATTTGCTTTGGACCACTGAGCAACAGTCCAGTGTTGCTTCTCTGTAGCCCAGGTCAGGCGCTTCTGCCGATGTTTCTGGTTCAAAAGTGGCTTGACCTGGGGAATACGGCACCTGTAGCCCATTTCCTGCACACGCCTGTACACGGTGGCTCTGGATGTTTCTATTCCAGACTCAGTCCACTGCTTCCGCAGGTCCCCCAAGGTCTGGAATTGGTCCTTCTCCACAATCTTCCTCAGGGTCCGGTCACCTCTTCTCGTTGTGCAGCGTTTTCTGCCACACTTTTTCCTTCCCACAGACTTCCCACTGAGGTGCCTTGATACAGCACTCTGGGAACAGCCTATTTGTTCAGAAATTTCTTTCTGTGTCCTACCCTCTTGCTTGAGGGTGTCAATGATGGCCTTCTGGACAGCAGTCAGGTCGGCAGTCTTACCCATGATTGCGGTTTGGAGTAATGAACCAGGCTGGGAGTTTTTAAAAGCCTCAGGAATCTTTTGCAGGTGTTTAGAGTTAATTAGTTCATTCAGATGATTAGGTTAAGAGCTCGTTTAGAGAACCTTTCCATGATATGCTAATTTTTTGAGATAGGAATTTGGGGTTTTCATGAGCTGTATGCCAAAATCATCAATATTAAAACAATAAAAAGGCTTGAACTACTTCAGTTGTGTGTAATGAATCTAAAATATATGAAAGTCTAATGTTTATCAGTACATTACAGAAAATAATGAACTTTATCACAATATGCTAATTTTTTGAGAACCACCTGTATATACGTCCTTTTGCGCAGCCGTGCCATTCTCTCGACGTATATCGTCGTGCGGCGGTTGGCAAGCAGGTAAAGAAAACAACATACAGGCATATGAAAAAAATATATAGACACTGACACACACACACACCTACACAGGTTGAACTGGATGGACTATTGTCTTTATTAAACTTTAATGTAACTATAAGTGCACTGGTCGGCACAACAATTGTCCATTGATACTACAATTCTGTCTTCCACGATGGAAGACAGGACTTGTAGTTTATTCATTCACAGATTCTTGTAACACAGTCGTGTGGGCGGACCCATGCTGTTTTTAAATGTGGCTGCGGTTTTGGGGGAGAGGAAACCCTACCCACTGGCATGTGAATACTGATGTGCCATGTAACCTGTTCCAAAAAGTGAACTTAGCCTTAAAAGCATTACCTATGGAAAAGTGAAGGTACTAAAGTTTGTCACCATTTCAGAGGTCCCGGTCATTGTTTGGCTTGACATACTGGCTATCTATTTATTCAGTGCAACCTCATCTTTTATATTTTACCAAATAAGTGGGTAATATATTACAACCTTCCTTCTATTCATTTCCAGCACCATCCTGGGGTGACCATGACTGACAATGTCATAGCAGCCCAGGCATGCTGGGATTTGTAGTCCTGGGAGCTCTTCTCTTCACACTGTGAACTGCTGTAACCTCTCCGTGTTGATATGCTTTTTTTTGCACGTTATCATATGCTGCGTGATGTCACTGTATACATGGGCAGGCCAAAGGGGGTGGAGTCAGGGGTGGAGCCAAGGTAGGGGCAGAAAAATGTAGATTTGCCTAGGGTGTCAAAAATCTTTGTACCAGCACCGAACATGAACCTAAACTGGGTGTAATCTTTGTCTGGGTGCATTGTGTTCCAGTACTGAACTGACCGAGTATAAAAAGATACAAGTAAACTTTCATTGGACGCTCTCACCTTATACTTTAGTGTGTGTGGATTTATTTCAGATTGTTTGTTATTTATTTTTAAAGAGAAATCCATGTCATGTAATGCTTGAGCCAAAATGTAGACTGAGATATACACTCTATAGGATGTTTTCTCATCAAGAAAATATAAATCAAGTGGAAGTGTCACCACACCGCAGTCCCTAAGAGGACGTCTAAATGTGAGTGGAATGAGGAAATTTTTCATTTGGTTTTTTGAAAAGCATCCACATTCAGTTATTTGAATATCCTCCATCAGGGGGTCATTTGGGCGTCTCGATGGATAAATACTATAAAAATATTCCAGCAATCCCTTTATGTAGAGATAGGGGAATGTAAACACCAAGCTGCAGTTACTAAGAGCAAAAAACATTTCACTCATTGACCAAGAATCTGGTATAATAAATGTTTTCTCCGTGTAATAAGGGACATTATTATACAAAAACTTGTAATAAGTCAGACTAAATGAGCCACAAATAATGATAACTTCCGTGGTTGAGCTCCGCAGCTCTGGAGGAATTTTATCACAATTCTCTTTAGACACCAGAATCTTGAATTCAATACAAATTCCATGATCAGATAAATGTTTGCTGAGTTGTCGGATCTCCCTCTCTCCGTATTCATCATCAGATGTAAGGATCCCGACCCAGTTCCACTTCAACCTTTCCAGTAACTTTGCTATGGCCACATATTGCATCTCATCATCCGGAACTGTCCGGAAAAAGTTTGGATACGTCTTTCTATCGCTCAGCAAAGTATCTCTGGCTCCATAACTAATCTGGAAAGAAAGAAAACAGTCTGTATAAATAATGTGGAATGCTTAATATCCAAATGGAAAGAACAAAATCTTAATAGCTTCAACTCTTCTGGGAAGGCTGTCATCAAGATTTAGGAGTGTGTCCAAGGAGAATGTTTGACAATTCTTCCGGAAGCCCATTTGAGACGTCAGGCACCAGTTTTGGATGAGAAGGCCTGAATCACAGTCTCAGCTCCAATTTATCCCAAAGGTGTTCTTTCGGGTTGAGGTCAGTCAAGTTCCTCCACCCCAAACACCCTCATCCATGTCTTTATGGACCTTGCTTTGTGCACTGGTCAAAGTCATTTGGTGGAGGACGATTATGGTGCAGGGTGGTGTTTCAGGGGTTGGGCCTTAGTTTCAGTGAAGGGAACTCTTAAGATGTCAGCATACCAAGACATTTTGGACAATCCAATTCTCCCAACTTTGTGGGAACAGTTTGGGGACGGCCCCTTCCTGTTTCAACATGACTGTGCACCAGTGTGCAAAGCAAGGTCCATAAATACATGGATATGCAAGTTTGGGGTGGGGGAACTTGGCTAACCTGCACAGAGTCTTGACCTAAACCCGATAGAACACCTTTGGGAAGAATTAGAGTGCAGACTGTGAGCCAGGACTTCTAGTCCAACATCTGTGCCTGACCTCACAAATGTGCTTCCTAAAGACAAACATTCCCATAGACACCCTCCTAAACCTTGTTGACAGCCTTCCCAAAAGAGTTCAAGCTGTTATAGCTGCAAAGGGTGGGCCAACTCAATATTGAACCCTACAGACTAAGACTGGGTTGCCATTAAAGTTGATGCGTGTGTAAAGGCAGGTGTCCCAATACTTTTGGTAATATAGGGTATAATCATCAGAGGACTGAATGGGCAAAAGTTCAGGCATTTGTCCAAATGTCATAGCAGCCAAATATTGGACTGAACCATTGGCCCATCCCTACACAGCACTGCCTTCTTTTTTTAGAACAATGTTATAATTTATGAGGCTTTGCCACAAGGATTATTTGTACCCTTTTGTCCCACCTCACCATAAGACGACTCGCTGTCCTGACGTTACATAATATAGGAAATTCTTCTTTTCTTACCTGGGTGTAACCATATAGATTCAGCAGCTGGGCCATTTGGAGAGTGGTGTCAGAATTGAGATCTCCAATGAAACCAGCCAGGGCACCCCACTCCATACAGGAATAATTTGGAGCTTCCTTTGTATGTCCAGACAATATCTGTAGAACGTCTTTTATAGCTTTATTCACATGTCCACAAGAATCATACACATGATATCCCAGAGTTATGTTGGGAAGAATATCTGGACTGCGGTTTATCTCATCAATAGCAAATATAAAAGCCAGGAGATGTCTGTATTCTCTAATGTAAACCCTGAAGAAAATGGAGAGTTTTGCATTGGTCTACAGGACAAGGATTCAAGCAGACATTATTTATGGCAAAATGTATAACACATTTCAACTGGATATCTATGGTGGGATTGGTGGGCGTGTGTATTGCTCCATAGGACCAGCAACTTGAAAAAATTTAAACATGTTTATTATCATCAGAACATGACATGGCACGTAGCAATTGATACATAACTAGATAGTAACACATTCACATATATATATACACATCACAAAATGACATAACAGCAATTCATATATGTACACACGGGTCATATAGTGGCACATAAATGTAGTTCTAGTGCAATCATATATGGGCATAGATCATATGGTGACATATTGCAGTACCGGTAATGTAAACCATAAATACCGGATATCATAAGATCAATTGGAAAACAAAATTGCTGTATGAAGGTGAAAAATATACTGGATGTTAGGGACATGACTGCATCCCATAAGCTTGGTGCGTTTTGTGGATCAACTCCACTTCTTCAGGAGCGGATACATAACATGTTCTATGATAAAGCAAAAATTACCAACATGATCCAATGTAAAGACCCAATAGGTGACTTCCTCAGGGGTCAAAGGTCATATGTTGAGTGTCAGCTTTTTAAAACCCATATGCGTGGTCACCTGATCTTTGACCCCAGAAGAAATCACATGGTAGTGGCGATACGCGTTGGGCAGAGTCGGGTGACAATTTTACGTCGTTTATGTAAGTGGTACATGAATGGGGCTGTGCGTAGGTTACGTTCACGTCGAAAGCATTGAGCCGACGTTTCTTAGGGAGTATATGCGACGTGATTCTGAGCATGCGTGTGCATGCGCCGTACGAACGGGCATTCATTTACATGGGGTCACGGCTAATTTAAATGAAGCACGCCCCCTACCTGCCTATTTTGAATTAGGCGGGCTTACGCCGGCCTATTTACACTACGCCGGCGCGACGTACGGTGCGAGATCTTTGAGAATACTGTTCTGGGCTCCCTGTTTAATGTTTGAGATGCGCTACGCCGGCCAAAAGAAGTGCCGAGCTACCTGAATCTAGCTCTATATGTTTTCTTGTTACATTCTGAAGTAATGTGTATTGATGTCACTAATGCAGGATTGTGTATATAAAGGGCTCTCGCGCCTCCAAGTGAAAAGGTGAAAGTAAAGTAAAAAATTGCTGCTCAATCTAAATGTAAATAAATATGTGTATATCTAAATGCCCAAGTGAAATATAAGAAAAAATTGATAAGCACAATAAATACAACAAGTGCTAAATATGATGCGGATCATATAGTGCGGATAATATATACTATATGGCTATAAAAAACTAAAGTACTATAAAGTCCCATAAATCAAGTGATAAAGGCAATCTTCATGAATACAGACAGGTTCTTCCAAAAATCTTCTGAACAGTTCTTCAAGGAATGAGCTCACAGAGCGCTTACCTTCTTGTAAAGAAAATGACTCCTTGAATGTGCAGCTCTCTGTTTACAATGACGGGGGATGGATGGATGTCTCCCACATGCCAAACCGAGTCTCCTCCTGATGTCCAGTTATAAAGGCCAAATCTTCAGTGTGTTCCTCGATCATTAGTAGAATAAATGAAAGAAGCTTCTCATGGTGAAGTACGTTTTTAAAATTTTAATAAAGAATAAAAAATCAGCTTACAAGCGGTGAAATGAATATGTACGGTTCTCACAGTACTTCCGGGTGCTGTTCCTGATACTTCCATCCCTTACATGTTACGCCAATCACGTGGCTTCATCAGAGGTGATGGATTGATTGAAAGCCTGTTCATTTATACATACAAAACGGAAGTGTGTCAGCGGCCATCTTGCCGGAGTATATGTCTCCGTGCAGGCGGCGGCCATTTTGTAGGTTGGTGACAATATCCTATTTCTCATGATATTGGTGTGGACTACTCTGTTATAATATCACAGGCTCCCGGCAGCCATCTTGCTGGAGTAAATGTCTCCGCCCACGGTGCTGCCATATTGTGGATGGGTAGCAGTGATATAAAGCCTATGTAGTGAAGAGACAGGCTTCGCCCATATGTACCACTAGTTTCTAGTTAACCCTAGTAGTGCTGCTGGTGATAATAACATATGATGGGCGCTAGATAACTGGCTATAATTAAATACATAAATAACCTCAAAAGTTAATAAAACTAATTAAATAATACATATGGAGCGCAGCCTGCACGGAGACATATACTGAACAAATCCATCACCTCTGATGAAACCACGTGATTGGCGTAACATGTAAGGGACGGAAGTATCAGGAACAGCACCCAGGAAGTATTGTGAGAACCGTACATATTCATTTCATGGCTTATAAGCTGATTTTTTATTCTTTATTAAAAAATTAAAAAACGTACTTCACCATGAGAAGCTTCTTTCATTTATTCTACTAATGATCGAGGAACACACTGAAGATCTGGCCTTTATAACTGGACATCAGGAGGAGACTCGGTTTGGCATGTGGGAGACATCCATCCATCCCCCGTCATTGTAAACAGAAAGCTGCACATTCAAGGAGTCATTTTCTTTACAAGAAGGTAAGCGCTCTGTGAGCTCATTCCTTGAAGAACTGTTAAGAAGATTTTTGGAAGAACCTGTCTGTATTCATGAAGATTGCCTTTATCACTTGATTTATGGGACTTTATATTACTTTAGTTTTTTATAGCCATATAGTATATATTATCCGCACTATATAATCCGCATCATAATTAGCACTTGTTGTATTTATTGCGCTTATCACTTTTTTCTTATATTTCATTAATGCAGGATTGGGTTTTTATTTTGATAAGCGCAGCCAACACTTTTCAGTTGTGGGGACACAATATTTTTGTTGTTCGGCTGTCACACAAATATATTTTGACAATGAAGGAGACAGCGCGGGATAACACATACTGTTATTCTTTAGTTTAACGAAAGAAACTTGGCAGGGCTGACACCATTCCTTGTTATTTCATTTAACAAATTTAGCCCTGGTTCACACTGGGTACGATTTGGAACGATTTGAGATGCGATTTGACATGTCAAAGCGCATCTCAAATCGGCAGCAATTGTCGGCAATGGCACTGTCCTAATCAGTGCGACGCCGCATCTGCGATTTCAAAAAGTAGTTCCTGTACTACTTTTTGCGATTTCGGGCCGCGATTTACATTAAATTGCGGCCGAAATCGCGGCAAAATCGCGGCAAAATTTTTTACCGCGATTTTTAATTCGCAGCAGTGTGAACCTAGGCAGAAGGGTATTGTCAGTCCACAACAAGAATAGATCGATGGGAATTGTTCTGTGACTGCGTTGTCTTTAACCCTTTCACTGCCAGAGCAGCTTTTGTGTGAAATATTAAAATGCCTGATAATTAGTTAAATCCCCCAAACATTATATATTTTCTGAAAACAAAGACCCTGCAGAATACAATGGTGGTAGTTTAAAATTGTTATGATATGAGAGGAGCTGCTTATCAAATACATATTTTCTGAAAAAAAAATACAATAAAAGTAATGTTACTGCACACAAATGAGATGCATAAAATATGAAGTTGTTCCGAGTAAATAGAAACCCAACATGTAAAGTCTTAAAATTGTTCATGCCGGTGAAAAGGGAAATGCAATTCTGGAAACAGAAATACTATATAATGTTATTGTGGTGCCTTAAAATTCATGTCCTACCAAAACCTTTTTTTTTCTTTGGACAGACACTGTCCAGAGCTCCATTAGAGAGATTTCCCCTCACTTCCTGTCCTGCAGATAACATTCTACCAGACAGGAAGAGAGGAAAAATCTGCAATAGGGACAGAAATACAAGACTGACAGGGATTCCAGCCTTCCAAGACTTTACTAAAAATGGTGTTTATTGCTGTGCTGCTATTGGAGAGATTCCCTCACTTTCTATAGTAGAATGTTATCTGTAGGACAGGAAGTGAGGAGAAATCTGTTTTTGGAGCCCCAGATAGCAGTAAAAACCTGACAAAAGATATGGAGTCATTAAGGGCCAAACACATTGAAGGTCCCATTCACACTTGTACATTGTGGTAACATAAAAATGCATGGCAAAGCCCCTTTTCTATGGGCAGTGCAATGTGGTGGCATTCATTGTGAATTGCCTCCCAATGCATTGTACAGTAGATCCCAACACACAACACACCTCTAGGCTCCATAATACACATACCATGCTCTGCGCTGTGCTTCCTTATTAACAAACAGGTACTGTGTGTTTTTTCATCCATTGTGGTGCATTGGCAGCTATTCATAATGAATGAATGTGACCATTAACACCCGGCAATGGAACACCTAAATGTGAAGCTAACATATTGAAGGATATACATTGATTTTATATGAATGCCATGTAACAGACTGAATGAGTCCTGCACATTATCACACATCTCTCCTAAAGACACAGCTCTGTAGATCACATTGGAAGATTTACATTTCATATTTCACTTACGCTGAACACATGAGATTATAAATAAGACTTCCTTTCTCTCTCCACCGTGACACTGCAGAATGTACAGAGAATATCCCTCCTAAAATGATGTCTCCATCCTGAGAATACTTGTACTCAAATGTATATTTCCTCATAGTCATATCACAGCGGTGAGCAGAGTTCTGGGTGTCAGATGTGCAGGGGGTCACACACAAAGACAACAAGCACAATATTCTAAGTAGATATCTGAAGACAACATGGCCGATTCTCTGATAGACTCCAATGACTTCTTCCTCTTCTCCCGACCTCATCATCACTGACAGCAGCCCAGGATCCTGACACTGACTTCATGGATGAGCTGAAGGCTGTGAGAGTGTCAGGTTTATAAAGAATAATTCTGTTATTTATTACTGATAGAATGGAATATAAATCTGCTTATAGAGTAGGAAAAAAAGCCAAACATAAAATACACAGAATCCATCTTTGTCAGCACTGTAGATAGTGAAGGTTATAAAATTACCATTATGGTATATTGTACATGAAACAGTAAAAATGTGAAGTATGATGGCCAAGACTGTCATGTTTATTATTATTATTATTATTATTATTATTATTATTATTATTATTATTATTATTATTATTATCATCACACTGTATGAATACAGGTGCAGGGAAAAGGTTCAGCAGTTACCATAGATTTAGGGTGAATCTCTGGGATTTGTAAAGTTTGTGACTTTTGGCTGAAAAGTTTGCAGGTTCTCCACCAAAATACAGAACAACCTCTAATGCACAAGGAATGGATGAAGGAATGGATGACCTATCGATGGACGGGTGGGGTCACAGCAGCTTTATTATCAGTGTTGTTAGGGACAGCTGACACTTCTTTGTAGAGAGAGATTATTATTATTATTTTTTATTTTTTTATTTCAGAACATTAGGGTGTTACTGCCAACCTGCTCTTTAAGCTGCTTTTTGTTTGAAGATTGCCACTGGATCATTTGAATGACTAAGTGCAAAAACAGTGTGCACCTAATCCACCGCCCATCATTCACCAAACCCCCTATCCCAACTGATAAGATAAAAGTTAGGCATACAATGGTTAGGCCTATTATCGCCGATTAAAAATATCCTCCTGCTGGACAATTTTACATTGCTGTGTGCTGCTTAGTATCCTAATTCCTAATGAGAATTTGAAATCAGTATAGAAAACTTTCCATGTAAGGGGAGCCAAGGTCTCTATATTGATGTCTGACTTTTGTGACTTCTACTTTGACAACACATCTGAGATCCAGCACATGGTATTGTAGACCTGTTTTTTTATTTGATATCACATTGTGTAGTGGGAAGATGCAAGGTCTACAAGCTGAAATTTTCTGCGGCAGAGGTCAAAGGATGTACCAATCACAAAATAAAAAAGCTCTCCTTACAGAGGCACACTGTAATGGCTACATAGATCTTCCTCTCTGCCAGCACAGGGAATAATTCACCCAGTACACTCACCACGGCCACAATTCACGGACAAAGAATGGCAGCCTAGCTCCCGGAGACAATGCAGGACATGACAGGGAAAAAAATTCACCAGCCAAAGCCTTGCAAGCTCGCTGAATTCTCTAACAGCTCCGGGTGCGCAGACAGGCAAAATAATGCCAGGCTCACCTCACAGAGCGGCGCCTGCAGCCTAACAGTGCATCTCTTATAGAGCAGCAACAGAGGATATGGACTGCTCCGCTCCAAAGAAAAACAGACCCAGAGAAAGAACCAAGAGTGTAGCATCTTCTCCACACTCCTCACCATCTCACCAGGGCTCAGTAATCAAAAAACACCTCACTTTTGAGCAGGCATCAGATGATGATGAGGACCCTGACTGTGGCCAAGATCAAACAGCCACCCTTTCTGCCTTGCCAACCACTAATAACCCTGTTTCTGAAAACATGCTAAAACATATGCTCCTCTCCATACAAAAAGATCTCAGAAAAGATCATATCAATAATTCCATCTCTCACTTACAATCTCAAATTGATAGACTAGGGGAATGCACAGATACCCTCGAACACCAATTAAGTAAATATGCCACTGCATACAATGAATTGGTTGATACTCACCAACATCAAGCTGAAGAGCTACAACACATCACTACAAAAAAGGCAGATTTAAAGGATCGCTCTCGCAGTAACAACCTCAAAATTAGAGGCATTCAGGAGGCGCATGCGCAGTAGCTCACAAGATGGCCGCTGGCTTCTAGAGCTCCGCTCCACCACGGCCCTGTAACAGCCACCGGAGCTCTCAGAGTGCCCTAGCACCCTCACTGGGATATTTGAGTGGAGGAAGCTTCCCGGGAATGTGCGGAAGTCAACGGCGCCGGCCCGGAGGGACTTGTCGTGTCAGATGGCGGCATCTCCCAGCCCCCTCAGCTATGCCAAAATGGCGGCGGTGCAACGAGGCCTGCATTCGGCAGAAGACACGGAGGATTCCATCGCTGACCAGGACCTGGTTCCTCCACCATCCCCAGGTACTGATTACCCTCCCTGCCCCAGGCCACATCATCAGCGTCCACGGAATCCCTGCTGGGAAGACTGGGCTCTGGCCCCCCCTCTACCCCCATGCTGGATCCACATACAGGCCTACTGCTGGAGGTCAGTGATGCTGCTGAATCTACTCCCATCCCCACTGACTTTCCATCCATGATGGAAGCTTTTGCGCAAATGCTCTCCAAAACCCTAGCCCTTAATGCAGCCCAGATTACTTCATCCATCCATGCGGATCTGCAGCAAATTGACATGAGAATGGACACAACTGAGAAAAAGGCTGATCAATCAGTGGCTCGAATTAATCAAAACACCGCCATACACGGTGCAGAAAATGTGATCACTTAAACCGTTACTGCAGTTTCTGATGGAGAAGGAAATCACTTATAGATGGTCTTTCCCCCTCCGCCTGAACTTTTCCTACAAGAAAAAAAGCTTTGGCTTCTCTTCTCTGGCTGAGGGTGAGCGCCTTCTGATACATCTGGGGATTCTATCCCAGGACCCCCCACCCATGCAGACCGGAAGAAGCAATCCAGCCTCTACAAAGAGACCCCCCGCCAGCACACCTGGCTGAAACAAGGCTCCAAGCACTCCATGGAAAATCTCCCGCCTTGATAGTCTTTTCCCCCTTATCGGATCAGGGATCTGATCTGTGACGTTTCCACTCTGTCTACATTTTGGTGAGGTTTCTCTGCTCCTTCCCCTTTTGAGGGTCCCCGCTGGAGCTGAAATCCTGCCTACAGTGACTCGACTAATGTTTTATTTAACCACTTTCATTTTGCAGGTTGCTCTGCCATGCCTTCTCTCCTGGACTGGGGTGGGGGTGGGTGGTTTTTGCCCATTCTATGCTCAGGGAACTTGCACGGGTGCCAGACCGCCTATTGTGGTCTTTCCCCTTTGACGTTCTGTAGGTTCCCTGTGTGGAATCTCTCTGTTCTCAATTGTTTTGCAATGACAATTTTTTCTCTCGTATTAAGGTAACTGTTCTGATGTTGAAAGTGTTTTACTGACAGGATCCTCTGAACAACCGGCTGAGGTGAAACCTCCCATTGGTCAGAGGATGGTTTATAAGATGCCCCCATACTGGGCTGACTGTAACGGTTTGCGCTCCATTCGTTTCCTGCTTTCCCCCTGCGGTCCATGGCGCTTTGAGTGGGGGCTGGTTGGGGGGGCGGGATTCGGAGGGTGTGTCTGGTGTCTTTAGTTTAATACTTTTTTGTTAATTGTTGGGGTGCTCTGTTCTTTTGCTCATCGTAGGCTCAAGTTCGAGCTTTCAGTTCAATAATTTTTTTGGGTGGTTGGGCTGTGGTGGACCCAGTGCACCTCATTTTAGGACCGGGAGAGCGCCTATTGTGCTCCTAGGTTCTTTCACGGATTCCCTATAACCAGGAAATTCCGGACCTCTCAGGTTGGAGGGTAGGAGATGGCTAGTCTATCACAATCCCTGGCCGGGAGGGGGTCAGGGGACCCATAGATTCATTGGCCCAGATTCACAGCCGAGATACGATGGAGTATCTCAGATACTCCGTCGTATCTCTCAGAGTATCTATGCGACTGATTCATAGAATCAGTTAGACCGACAGGTGTAATTGTTTTACACTGTCGGATCTTAGGATGCAATACCGCGGCCGCCGCTGGGGGGAGTTCACGTCGTAAACCAGCGTCGGGTATGCAAATTAGTAGTTACGGCGATCCACGATGGTTTTTCGCGTACGCTACGTCGCTGCTAGTCTAGTTTCCCGTCGCAAAGTTAGTCGTCGTTTTTGGCGCCTTAACTTTACACAGCACATGTATGTGCTGTATAAAGAATGGCCGTCGTTCCCACGTCGAAATTTTAAAAAAATTTCTTCCTTGCGTAAGACGTCCGGGAATATGGAAGTACGCAACGCACATCGCCGTTGGAAAAAATGACGTCAGTTCTCGCAAAGCACGGCGGGAATTTCAGAACGGAGCATGCGCAGTAGATCCGGCACGGGAGCGCGCCTAATTTAAATGGCACACACCCCTTTGAATTACGTGGGCTTACGCCGGAGGCCGCCGGCGTAGATTTTCATTGCAAGTGCTTTGTGAATCAGGCACTTGCGATGAAAACTTGCGGCGGTGTAACGTATCTACGATACGTTACGCCGCCGCACTTCTACGTGAATCTGGCCCATTGTTCTTATGTATTCACTTTGATAGTCAAGTTATTATTTTTGGTTTGAAATTATGTAACCAGCTTCTCTTTCTTCCTCTCTTTTTTCACACCTTTTCTCCTTCCTCTTTTTGTGACTGTTCGTCTGAGTCTCCACAGATTCCGCAGCTGTCACCGGCCTCACATCCCAGGGCCTGGGTATCCGCCATCTTCGCACTTCAGGCATCCTGGTGAGTACCGCTCTCTAGATCAAGGTGAGCCTCGATTTTTTGTTCTAGTCCTACCCACTCTGATCCATGTCTAATGCACATCCTTCTACACCCTCCCTCAAGATTATCTCCCATAATGCTCAGGGTCTTAACTCTCACGTTAAACGCAGGAAAATTTTCCAGCAAATCCACTTAATGCATGCAGACATTCTCCTGTTACAGGAAACCCACTTCCCAGCCACGTTTAAACCCACATTTCTCCATCAGCATTACCCTCAATGTTTCTTAGCTTCGGCGGATAACAAGACAAAGGGGATGGCCACCTGCTTTGCTAAACACATTAATCTCTCTCAACTGGAGACTGTTGTTGACCCGCAAGGGCGCTACATCCTGGTTTCTGGTCACATTGACAGAGAGCTGTACATCTTTGTCTCATACTACACCCCCAATAAACTACACAAATTGCTAGCGCATCTCAAGGAGACTCTAACACCGCCTTTGATTTCTCGCTTGACAAATCAAGGGATGGGAAACCGATACCCAAGCGTCAGTCCAAACAAAGCGTTAAAATTGCTAAACTGTTAAACTCTGCAGGGCTGATTGCTTTCTTCTGTGGAATTCAAAAGATACATGTGATAAAATAAATAAAAAAGTAACAAATAATAAAGACAAAAAAGTAACTAAACTGATGAGAAATAAAGACTTGTAAAGTGTAAATTATGGACAATGAGTAATAAATCTTGTGCTTGTCTCAGGTAGAGATGATAAAAATTGTGTTTCATTTCCTTTTGTTTCAATTTGTTAATCTAGATATTTTGTTTTGTTAAATTCATATTTGGAATTCATATTCAGAATTTGTTTTATGTGTTTTATCAAATTTTCTTCAAATTTACCGATTTTTTTTTCAATTTGAAACGCCAAATTTTAAATTGGTCGAATCAATAATGTAATAACACACACAGTCTTTATTTCACAAATATGTTTACAGTTCAAATTCAGATTCAATTTGATGTAATATTAATTTCTGAAATTTGAAAATTCGGGAATTCAAAATTCGTAAATCAAAAAATCGGAAATCGAAAAATAAGAATGAAAATCTGAAAATTCAAAAACCTGACAATTTGAAATTTTCTAATAATTATATAATGAACTAACCTAGTATCATTGTTATTTGTTATTTTGTTTAGATACAGCATTCTTTATCTCGGCTAATTCGTAACTTTCGATAAATTTGTATTTGTTATATTCGCTAATAGCCAAATTTGAAAGGAAATTCCAATACCTCTAATTTAATAGTTATTATTAGTTAGTTAATTATTTAAAATTTTAAAAATTTTGGGATTTTCGTTCTTCCTAATTTTCTAATTTTTCATTCTTATTTTTCGGATTTTCAATTTTCCTAATTTTCTAATTTTCTAATTCTGAATTTTAGAATTTTAGAATTTACAAATTTTTACAAAATTTACCAATTTATGGATTCTGAATTTTCAAATTTTACAAAATTTACCAATTGTCCAAACCCCAAATTTTCAAATTTACGAATTTAAAATTTCAAAATTTTCAAATGTATGTATTTCCGAATTCTGAATTTATGAATTTTCAATTTTTTTAAGTCAACCTTAGCGCATTTTTTATTAATTCTGGATTTTCTCATTTCAAAATTTACGGATTTACGATATCCAAATTTTCTAATTTATGAATTTTCAAATTTTCCAAGTTTCTTGATTTCCGAATTTTCTAATTTATGAATTTTTGGAATTTTAGAATCTCCGAAAAAAAAAAATTCAATGAAAACTAAAAAAATTTTCAGCAGTGCACATGTCTAATTTCAGGGACACACAAAATGTTATATAGTGACATGTTGGGAATTTACTCAACATGACAAAGGATAACACTTTCCACTGACAAACATCACCTGATATTACAAAGTTCAATCTCATTACATCTTTATCAGACAAGACATGAAATGACATGGAGTTGGGTAAAAGGTTTTCCTAATGACACGTCAGCCTTACGTTACATAGACATATTATAATAAGAAAAGATACAATTAATAATTATCTTATCATTTCATAAATTCTTCCTCATTACCTCTATGACATTCAGGAAGAGATTCCATCTACTTTATCAGAGCCGCCGATCCCTACAATCCCTCCACTAATCTCTCCCTGTGCACTTTATATCTTCCCTATCACAGATAAATCACATGTCACTATGGCCACTGTGACCTCATCCTATTATAGAGGGGGAGGGGCCATCCAAAACCTTCCTTATTGGCCTTGTAAGTTCAAAGGTCAGGAAGTGCATTATGATAATAAAGACTTTTGTCTGACAATTCCGCCACTGATGAGGATTGTGCTATTGTGGGATGTCTGATTGTTTCATTCTAATCACATTACAAATAAAATAAATGTGTTTTCCTAAAAAATCCTCCACATCATACAAATTCTGCCAGGGGTGTGTAGACTTATGAGCACAGCTGTAGCTCCGCCCCTGTACTGTATATACATGTAATATAGAGAGAGCTCTGTCTGTACAATATTACATCATAGAGGATTATGGGGGGAACAACAGGACCCTTGTAGGGTATACTCTCACCGGATTTCAGGGGTCCAGATACCCCAGGGGGCAGCAGTGAGGCCCGGTAATGTCACCCCCTCCCCTTGGAAACATTGGAAGTCGGGGCTCAGGTAAGTATTTGTCTTTTTTTCAGCAAATGATTTATTTTGAATCCTCCTTTTCAGGTGATTTGTCTTTGGGGTGAAGATTCACGTGAAATGACAACAATGGAAGATTCCTGGACAATGTACATCAGTGAAGATTCTTTGGGGAATCATGTAACCGGGGGATTTACAGGCAGGAATTGTGGGCAGAACATTGTCGCCCCCATAATTCAAAGTGTCCAAACAAGGACTTTATATCAGTGTCACCAGGTACTATTCCCATGGAGACTTGTGATTACATAAAAATAATCTTTGCAGGTAATGTTATGATGGTAAAGATTATATGGGATGGAAGTGGTCGGGTTCCATCAACATGACTGAGATCTTTGGATTGCAGTGCTGGGGAACATTTTCTTATGTGTCCTGCCGGTGTGCTCAGATCTTTACACCCAATAATCATTGTAAGGACCGATATCTGTCTTCAACTACTGACTGATAGAGAACTCCTCAATGGTCATCACATTATCTGCTGTTTTTCTATTAATTGGGGTATTTTCCCTCACATGACATGTACAGCAGGGGGCAGCCTAGAACCTCAACCACATACTGGTCACCTCCATCCAATGGTATGCCTCGAAGAAAGGAAAAAAATAAAATAAAATACATAACAAAACAGTGATGGCGGGTCTCTGATGAAGATCTGGGGGGGGGGGGGTACTTAGATTCGGCTCCTCAGTCAATTTAATGGCTCCCACCCTCTCCAATGTACAGATAGCACAGAGAGAGGGCCACATCAATACGCTCTGTGTATTACACTCTCCTGAACCCAGCACTCTATATTAAGGTCTCCTGAATCCTGCACTCTGTGTATTACACTCTCCTGAACCCAGCACTCTGTGTATTACATTCTCCTGAACCCAGCACTCTGTATTACACTCTCCTGAACCCAGAACTCTGTATTACACTCTCCTGAACCCAGCACTCTATATTATGGTCTCCTGAACCCAGCACTCTGTGTATTACACTCTCCTGAACCCAGCACTCTGTATTACACTCTCCTGAACCCAGCACTCTATATTATGGTCTCCTGAACCCTGCACTCTGTGTATTACACTCTCCTGAACCCAGCACTCTGTGTATTACACTCTCCTGAACCCAGCACTCTGTATTACACTCTCCTGAACCCAGCACTCTATATTATGATCTCCTGAACCCAGCACTCTATATTATGGTCTCCTGAACCCAGCACTCTGTATTACACTCTCCTGAACCCAGCACTCTGTATTACACTCTCCTGAACCCAGCACTCTGTATTACACTCTCCTGAACCCAGCACTCTATATTATGGTCTTCTGAACCCAGCACTCTGTATTATGCTCTCCTGAACCCAGCACTCTGGATTACACTCTCCTGAACCCAGCACTCTGTATTATACTCTCCTGAACCCAGCACTCTGTGTATTACACTCTCCTGAACCCAGCACTCTGTGTATTACACTCTACTGAACCCAGCACTCTGTGTTATGCTCTCCTGAACCCAGCACTCTGTATTACACTCTCCTGAACCCAGCACTCTGTATTATGCTCTCCTGAACCCAGCACTCTGTGTATTACACTTCAGGCCTGAACATTGACAATACTTGTTTATATCTAATTTTTTAAGTGTAATTTTTAATACTGTATTAAGATTTTTTTTTTTTTTACAAATGATTTTTATTATTGCAAAAGGTCATAGTTTGATACAAATTCGTGAAGTTTCCACCCAAAATAAAACAAGGGGGGTCCATGTACTCACCAACTAAGATGATCAGGGAATACAATACATATAGATATGATTACTAATTGGCAAAGTAATTATTAGTCCACCAAGGGGTAACATCATACACATTTCATTGCAGAACACATTTTTTTAATTTTTTTTTTATATTTATTATATATTTACTTTCAATTAATTAATTTTTAGTTATTTATTTATATGTATCTTATTTTTTTTTCATTGTTATCATTTTTTATTTTTTTATTTTAATTCTATAAAAAATGCATAAATACAATGTATTGTAGCTCCTAGGTGTATAGGGCCAGATTCACAAAAGAGATACGATGGCGTATCTCCTGATACGCCGTCGTATCTCTATGATCCGCCCGTCCTAACTATGCGACTGATTCATAGAATCAGTTCCGCATAGATAGCCCTAAGATCCGACAGGTGTAAGTGACTTACACCGTCGGATCTTAGGCTGCAATTCTAGGCTGGCCGCTAGGTGGCGATTCCATTGCGGTCGGCGTAGAATATGCAAATGACTAGTTACGGCTATTCACGAACGTACGCTTTACCCGTCGCTCTAAATTTACATTGTTTCCGTCGAGATACGCCGCGTAAAACTAAGGCTGCCCTCTAGGTGGACTAGCCAATGTTAAGTATGGCCGTCGTTCCCGCGTCAAAATTTTAAAATTCACGTCGTTTGCGTAAGTCGTCCGTGAATGGCGCTGGACGGCATTTACGTTAACGTCGAAACCAATGACGTCCTTGCGACGTCATTTAGCGCAATGCATGTCGGGTAATTTGACGGACGGAGCATGCGCAGTACGTTCGGCACGGGAACGTGCCTAATTGAAACGGTGCCCGCCCCATTTGAATTAGGCGGGCTTGCGCCGAGCGAATTTACGTTACACCGCCGCAAGTTTACAGGTAAGTGCTTTGTGAATCAGGCATTTACGCTGTAAACTTGCGGCAGTGTAACGTAAATGGGATACGTTACGCCGCCGCTGCGCAACGTATTTGTCTATGAATCTGGCCCATTATATTTAGCACGCTGGGTCCCAATTTAAAATTAAATACAAATAAATAAAATAAATAACAATTCAAATAAAAAAAATAATAACTGTAATGCCGCGTACACACGATTGGAATTTCCGATAAAAAATGTTTTCATTGGAAATTATGATCGTGTGTGGGCCCCAACAGACTTTTTTCCATTGGTTGAAATAGAACATGTTTTATTTTTTTTAGATGGAAAAAAAACGTTAGAAAATTCCTATCGTCTGTGTGCAACTCAGACGGAGAAAAAACCCACGCATGTATAGAATCAAGTCGACGCATGCTCGGAAGCATTAAACTTCATTATTCTCGGCTTGTCATAGTGTTTTACGTCACCGCGTTTTGGACGGTGGGAATTTAGTTTGACAATGTGTATGCAAGACTGATGGAAGACGGAATTCCAACCGAAAATTCCATCAGATTTTATTCCATCGGGAATTCTGATGGTGTGTACACGGCATAAGATCTAAAAATCTAGAGCATCATTTATTCACAGAAACAAAAATAAAACTCCTAAAAGATTGTTGTTCCTTTTTTGTGTAATAATACATTTTTTGCACTAGGCCTCCATTTTGAACAGGATCCCCAACATATGTAAACAATGCAGAGCTCCGCCCAGTCAGTGGGGATGGGATGGACTTTGTTTCAGTGCAAAGCACATCCCTTAGTAAAAGCACCACACTGTGTACACATAAACACTGGCTAGGCACACATTTCATTATTTGATTGCCCCTGATGTTAACCCTATCCCAGCCAGTGTCATTAGTACAGTGACAGTGCATATTTTTAGCAATAATCACTGTATTGGTGTCACTGGTCCCCGCAAAGTGTCACTCAGTGTTCGTCTGTCCACCGCAATATCGCAGTCCCGCTATAAGTCTCTGATCGCCGCCATTACTAGTAAAAAGATAAAAATAAAAAAAAATTCCAGTACAAATCCCATAGTTTGTATTCACTATAACTTTTGCACAAATCAATCAATAAATACTTATTGGGATTTTATTATTACAAAGAAATGTAGCAGAATTGCCCTAAATTCATGAATAAATTAGATAAAAAAAATTATGTTTTATAGCAGAATGTAAACTTTTTCTCAAAAATGTTCGAGTTTTTTGTTTATAGCACAAATTTTTTTTTCACAAAAGTGATCAAATACCACCAAAATAAATCTCTATTTGTAATAAAAAAAAAGGACATATTTTATTGGTGTACAACGTCGCATGACCACGCAATTGTCAGTTAAAGTATCACAGTGCCTTTACGCAAAAAATGGCCTGGTCATGAAGGGGGGTAAATATCCTGAAGTTTGAACCAAATCTCCTTTGTGAGCCCAGAAAAGACGAGGATTTCATCACCACAGGGGGCGGAGCTGTCATTCCCCGGATTCTATAGCTGGTAAAGTGGCTACTCAAGCATGCTCTGTGCTTTATTAGCTGCAGTGGGGGGGGGGGGACATTAAAGGTCTAATAGTTCCCTGATGTCTCCATAAAGAGAACCCGTCATCTCTTCACACTTGGAATTGTTAGTCTCCTTGTGGCAGCAATAAAGATAAATAAAAAAACAATGTTAAATAATGTAAACGATAATAAAATAAATGTAAAATAATTTAAAAGTGACCCTGTCTCTCTGTGCACACATGAGAGTGCAAACAATGGTAAACACTTTTATAGTGCCCCCCATGGACAATTTGGGGTACCACGGCCCTTCATATTTTCACAGATGTGGTCAGTTTTAAGGCGTGGCATGTTTGGTATCTGTTTACTCGATGTGACCCCGTCCTTTATCGTTTATAATTTTCAGCAAATATTATATATCGGGTTTAAGTGCATTCAAAATAAGTAATTTTTGCCAGACAAGTTCTTCAAATGGAAGCCTGTCTATTACTGAAGGAGAATGGAAACAAATGTAACAGAAAACGCCTCTAGTAACCCATACATGAAGTGTGTTGTACTTCTCATACATGTATCTGTGTGCTGTATACTAGATGATGTATGATAAACATGCATGCATTTGGTTTGTTTCTATGACATCATAGTGTACAGGATTTTTTCTGATATATCATTTAGCTTACTGCATGCACTATAAACTACACAAGAAGCCACTCGCATTATTTTATTAATTAATTCATTTATGTATTGATGAATTAATTTTAAGTAATATATTGATCTGTATTATGTACTGCGTCTTATAGAGGAAAAATGTCCAAAACCATCATTGGAATTTTCAACATTAATAACAAACAGGAGCTGCAATGTACACATTAAACATCCCTGTAGAATTTATTAATTATTTGCATAGTGCTAGTTACAAAAAATAAATATAATAGTAATAATAATAATAATAATGTTGGTACTTAACATTTATTTTTTAATGTCATTTATATACATTTAACTCTACTTTAATTAATTTAATTTATTTTTTTAAATGTAATTTATTGAATGTATTATTTATTTAATATTATTATTATTTTACATTTTTATTTGTATTTTATTGCTATTCACCTAAATGGGTGAATGAATAGTTAAAGTGAAGGAGACATAGTAAGACTTGTATGATGACAGTCTGTGTTGGAAAGCAGATGGCGATCGGTAAATTCAGCGTCTGTTTCCTGGGGGAATGCGGCAGAAACTTTCATCCAATAAATTATCAGGTTTGTTGTTCTTTGGTGACTTTTGTTCTATTGTGAATGGAGCGGTCCCACCACTGTAATCATGTGCCGGTCTTGTGGTGCCTCTAGGGGGCGCTCAGCTCAGGTGTCAGGAGTCCCGGGAGAACGGCACACAGAAGGTTTACAATCAGTCTAATAATGGAGAATGAAGTCACCGGCTTTACTATTCTCTACAATCTGCTACCATGTGTGAGATATTGTCACATCATTCTAAATGTGACTCTAAACTTTCATCCAATAGAAGAAACTCCGACTCTTCCCTGAAGAAGATCTCCAATAATACTTTACTGAAGAACTGCTTTCCAGTATCAGCAATGCTGAGGAATAAAAGTTATAAAGTTTAGTTGTTTCTTTTGCTGGATATTCAGTATATATCAAATTAAAATATAAATGCTAGATTACAAAATAATATAATTGTTATTAGCATGAAAAATATTAAGAAAATGTATATTATAATTAAATGATAAATGTATTGTTCAATAAAATATAAATACTACAAGTAATAATAATATAATAATAATAATAATAATAATAATAATAATAATAATAATAATAATTATTATTATTATTTATGAATAAATATATATATAATATATATGGATGGATTGAGGACCACGCCTCTTGATTTTTTTTAACCACTTCCTCTCTCACACCTGTACCCCACATATGGACCAGAGCAACATTTACATTTCTCTATGAGCTTAATGACGCAGTAACAAAATATATAACAAAGTAATACATATATAATTTCTCTTAGAGCAAAAAAAAAATACTTTTATTGCTGATATTGCCTTGCAAAAATATTTTTATTTTGGAAGCAAACCATAGACAAAAAAGTAGCCAAACCTAAAGCTGTACCCCAGGATAAATGTATAGTAATGGTAGAAGTACCACTTCTATATGTGATGCTCGGCTCTCACCATACAGGAGGCTGAATGGGAAAAGGTTCAGATATTTGGACAATTGCCCAACCAGCCACAGGTCAGTCCAGATATAAGTTCAGACCAAAATGTCAACTCCCTATTCTTCTCCCGTAAGATCATCCCTGCCCCCACCATCATGTGGAATGTAATATTAATAAGTCACTCCACCATGGGGTCAGCAGAAGGGTCCACCTGACACATAGTCCAGCAAGTCATGGCAGAGATGTTATATTTCATTCATTACCCACTGGGTAACCCTGCTGGCAGACACAAAGTGTTGGCTACGAACTCTTCTATTCTGCTTCAAAAAGATCCTATAAGTCAGGGTACCTATCTAGGAATAGTAGACATGTGCACAACAAAAATGTTCGTATTTTTTTGTTCCGTTTCGTCTCGTTCCGTGGATTCGTAATTTCGTAAGACTCAAGTTTTCCTATTCGGACCCGTTCGTATTTTCGTAACAGTTTTATTTTCGTTTATACTGAATGATTCGTAATTCTGTCTAATTTATTTTCGTTGATTCGAAATTCGCAATTTTGTTAAATAATAATTTTCGTTTAATGGATTCGTAATTTTGTACTTTCGTAAATACATCGCAACACGCGGCTAATCCATATTAAGATATACTTTCTCTGGCCGGGGGCGTGTCCGGATGTGATCGAGGGAAGACGTGTGCTGTGAGAGCTCCACAGTGATCCGCTCTAATCATCCGTTTCTAGGAGCTTTTCTGCCCGATTTTTTGCCAAAGCAGCCCAGTTTCTGGTGGGGGAACCTCCGGACATGCGAAGGGGGGCGGCGAAATCCGGACACCAGACCCCGAAGTGCCAACGCCAGACCCGCTCTGCACGAGGCTCAGACGCAGGCCTAGTCGCCGCCGCCATTTTGCCCAATCCTCCCTCCTCGAGAAGTGCACGGAGGCTAGCCAAGGAGATGGCACATGTCGAGGGGAATGCACAGGACATCCGTGCGGGGGATCCTCAGCCTGTCCCTCCGGCTCAAGATGCAGCTCAAGAGGCGATTACTCACCCGATCCTGGAGGCCATAACTGCCAGCAAGGCCGCGGTCATGGTGAGCATAGACCACCTCACAACAGAATTTACCCTGATAAGACATGACCTGGACAAGATTAGGGGGAGGATGACAGAGGCAGAGGAGAGGATCTCCAGTGTGGAGGATGAGACCCATATACAGGGCAATCAGTTGTCTGAACTACAAGAGGTGGTGAGACTGTTACAGGACCGCGCAAATGATGCTGAGGACAGACAAAGGAGGAATAATGTCCGCGTGGTGGGACTGCCGGAGGGGGCAGAGGGCCCACAGTCCACCACCTTTGCTGAGGACTTCTTTATAAAACTGCTAAATTTGGGTGAGAGACCCCCGACTTATGTGGTGGAACGGGCACACAGAGTTCCCATGGGCAGGAGGCCTCCGGGTGAATATCCGCGTCCCTTTTTAGTGAAATTCCTTAACTACAGGGACAGGGACATGATACTATCAGCATCTAGAAGGGCTCAGGAGCTGAAATATGAGAATGCCAAAATAATGCTTTTTCCTGACTTCTCGGCGGAAACACAGAGAAGACGACGATCATTTAATGATGTTAAGAGGAGGCTGCGTGAGAAGAATGTACAGTACAGCATGCTTTATCCCAGTAAACTGCGAGTTCAGCATCAAGGCACTGTAAAAAAATTTGATAATCCGAGAGATGCCTGCGACTGGTTGGATAGGAACCCCTGAACTAACTTCAATGCAAGCTGAGTATTGAGAATTTGATGTTTTATTTTTTAGTATTGAGTATATTTCACCCTTTTTTCCCTTGATCTTGAATCTACTGTCACTGCGGACAACAGCACTTTGGGATAATCCTGTGTACTTTGCCTTTTTTTTTTTTCAAGCCACATTGCATGAATATTTCCTGCTGTCTGTCGCAACAGGCCACAAGTTTGAATCTCTTATCTTTTGTTATCTGTTTTTTTTTTTTTTTTTTTTTTTTACAGCCCCAGCTCTGGGCTTCTCACAATGTAGTCTTATTAGGCTGAGAGATGGAACATTGTGCTTTCCAATGCATTATTTCAAAGCTGTGTGTCACTCCTGGCAGGTTGGCCTTGCAGCCACCAGGTGGCAGTGGTGGGTTATTCCTTTTTCAGTTTGGCTTAGGCCCTGTCTATATAGCTCCAAGTTGAAACCTGTTTATGTGGAGCTCTCTGGAACTCAGGAAGACTTTTAGGATACGGTTGGACGAGAACTCTTTCGGAACAACTTCCAGTAACACCTGATTTTTGGGTGTTAAAATGTTTTTGGGTTTTGAAGCTGCATACCAGACAATGGGTGTTTTTGAAGCCTTTTTGCTTCAAGGTTCGTATTTTTTTTTGTCTTTTTTATTTTTTTGGTTCTGGTATAATAGCAGGGGGGGAGGGTTGTTGGGAGGGGAGGGAGGGGGGATGGGTTTCCTTGTATGTGCTTGCTACTCAGTTCCCGGTCCTCGGTTAGCGGGGGTTTCATGCCAGGTATTATTGCTGCGTCCTGATCTAGACCTACGGGTCTGTATGAGATGCATCTGGGAGATGTTTTGTGCTGGGGAATATGGCTAATGTGATTAAGTTTGTGTCCTGGAATGTTCGGGGCTTGAATAGCAAATTTAAAAGGGCCTCAATGTTTCAGTATTTAAAAGTAGCTCGGCCGCATGTGGTCCTCTTGCAGGAGACTCACCTGGATGGAAATAGAATTTTGGCCTTACGTAAGCACTGGATTCAAAAGTCTTTTCACGCCACCTATTCCACATTTGCAAGGGGTGTGTCTATACTTATTAGCAAGGCGCTCCCTTGTAAGATCCACCAGGTGATAACTGATCCAGGGGGGCGATATGCGGCGGTGGTTATGGATATAGCCAATCGCAAAATCCTGTTGGTTAATGTATATGTGCCACCTCCTTTTAGTGTACAAATGTTATATGATTTATATGTGAAACTGACCCCGCATGCTCATTTACCGCTTCTAATGATGGGAGATTTTAATGCCACACTTAGTGATCTAGACTCTTCCAATTCAGGGAGGGGAGGATCGCAGGACTTATTGTCATGGGTTTCTATGGCTGGTTTATCAGAAATATGGAGAGCTAAACATCCCACCACCACCTGCTACTCCCATCTTTCACAGACACATCGCTCATCGGCTAGGATAGACCTGGCATTTGCGAATCAGGCTATGCTACCCTATGTGGGGGGGGCAGACTATTTGGCAGGAGGGCTCTCAGATCATAATCCACTCTCTGTCTCTTTGCTCTTCCCAGCGGTTGGGGGGGGCAGGAGTTGGAGACTGTCACCGGGCTGGTTGCAGGAGGAACAGGTTTCCAACCACCTACTTGAAGCAGTTGACAATTATTGGACACAGAATGTGGACTCGGCCGATCCACTAGTGGTTTGGGATGCCTTTAAGGCAGTGATGCGGGGGGAATCAATTACTGCTATTAAGAGGGTCAGGGTAGATCAGAATGAGACCATTCAAGAATTACAGGATAGGGAGAAGGACTGCGCATCTGTACACGCTGCGGACCGGACTGATGCTTCTTACTCTGCCTTGTTGGAGGCTAGACGTAGACTGTCGATGCACTGTAATGACCTTGCACATACGGAGGTTACACATAGAGTGAACTCACTGTTTTCTGAAGGGGACAAAAATGGGAAACTTTTGGCTAGGCTGGTAGCGGAGCAAAATCATATAGAGCACATATCGGTAGTGAGGGGGCGTAGTGGGGATCTGGTCGGGGACCCGACGGAAGTTTTGGCTGAGTTCCAGGCATTTTTTTCAGCTCTGTATGCACCGATACCGCCGTATGACACCGCGGCTCTGGCTACATTGCTGGGGGGCTTATCCCTTCCTAAGTTGTCAGAGGAAGATAGTATGGCTTTAGATGCTAAAATCACAAATAAGGAAGTGGTGTCGGCGATTTTTGCTTTCCCACCTAATAAAGCGCCGGGTCCGGATGGCTTCCCGGCGGACTTCTACAAGTCATATGTTGATCAGTTGGCCCCTAGGCTTACGACTTTATTTGAGTGCTGCCTGCAGAAAAAAGTGCTCCCAGCCTCTATGCTGGATGCATACATAATTCTTTTGCTTAAGCCAGGTAAGGATCCGCTAGAATGCTCATCGTATAGACCCATAGCCCTGCTCAACACGGATCTCTAAATTTTGACGAAAGTCTTAGCAAAGAGGCTGGCGTTGGTTATTTCATCCCTGGTGGATGTAGACCAGACAGGTTTTATGCCGGGAAAATCCACTGATACTAATTTGAGAAGACTTTTTACGCATTTACAGCTCCCTAATGTAGATTCGGCCGACAGGGTAATAGTCTCTATTGATATAGAGAAGGCCTTTGACTCAGTGGACTGGAACTTTATGCATACAGTTCTTGAGCACATGGGTTTTGGTCAATCTTTCAGACGGTGGATTGCACTTTTGTACAGTACACCTAGGACAGCCATTCGTATGGGAGGGTCCACCTCAGAGTATTTTTCGATCGGGAGGGGCACTAGACAGGGGTGCCCCTTGTCACCTTTCTTATTTGCCCTTATGATGGAGCCTCTTGCAGTGGCGCTGAGGGCGTCAGAGGGCGTAAAGGCAATTCGGGTAGGTAGTATAAATGAAGGTCTGGCGTTATACGCAGACGACCTCCTGCTGTTTCTAAGAGACCCGGGGGACTCGTTGGTCACTGCTCTGGGTGTCATGGACACCTTCACTACATATTCGGGACTGAAAGTCAACTGGGGCAAATCGTCCATTCTACCTTTGGATAAGGGAGCTAGTGAAAAGGCGAATCCCAACTTACCACTAAAGTGGGTTACACAGATAACTTACTTGGGTGTGAAGGTAACAGCGAGTGTGATGGACTATATGTCTCTTAACCTGCTCCCCCTTTTGACATTCTTTAAACAAAAAGCACAAACTTGGCAAAAACTCCCTCTCTCGCTGATTGGCAGGGTTAATCTTCTAAAGATGAAGATTCTCCCGGTTATACTGTATTTTCTGAGGAATGCTCCGGTATGGATACCGAAGTCTTTCTTCAGGAAGTTGGATAGTATCACTACCACTTTTCTCTGGACACCGAAAACACCCAGGCTGGGGTTGAAGGTTTTGCAGGAACCATGGGGTCAGGGAGGGCTGGCATTGCCTGACTGGCGCAAATACTACTTGGCGGGGCAATTAGTTTTTGTACATAGATGGTTGAGTTCAGACGCGGGGGATTCGGCTACCATACTTGAGGCAGCCCATTTGGGCTCCTATGAGTCCCTTCGGTTGGCGATACATCGAGGTACAGGGAAGGACCTCCCACTGACAGAGTCTATGAAGGCCACGGTTAAGGCGTGGGTAGAGGTGGAGAAATTGGCCTGTCCCAGCTACACGGGGGTCTCTCCTTTGACTCCCCTGTGGATGAACCCGAAGCTCCAGCAATTTTACAAATTTGATGATGCTGCAGGATGGGCGGGTAAAGGGATTAAACAACTTAAAGACATTACACGTGATGGGGTACTCCTAACGTTTGACCAACTAAAGGTCAAGCATGACCTTCCTAACACACAATTTTTCCGGTATCTGAGACTGAGACACACATTCCAGACGCAGTTTGAAACACAGACGGTTGCATCTTTTCCTTCTCGACTGGAAGACCTCCTAATGACAGAAGACTTGCCCAAAACTTTATCAGTGACATATAAAGAACTGTTTAAAATCAGCCCTAAGGCATTGGTAAAATGCAGAGAGCGGTGGGCGACTGAGGTCCCTGGTATACTAGGGGAGGAGTGGGATGACATGTGGGATCGTCCGTTTAAATATCTGGTGGCGGCCCGGGATAGACTCATTCAGTTTAAATTCCTACATAGAAGCTACTACACCCCGGCAAGGCTGGCAGCGATCTACCCGTCGGTGCCACCTGAATGTTGGAGGTGCACTTTTTCGCCAGCAGACGCACATCACGTGTTTTGGGACTGTCCCCAGATTCAGCAGTTCTGGATTGGGGTCACGTCATGCATAGAGGGAGTGCTGGGGGTACCTATACCTAGGGAAAACAGTGTTTGTCTGCTGGGCTTGGTGGAGGAGGTGGTCCCTTCCAGAGCGCATAGGACGTTACTTAGCTTTCTTCCCGTAGAACAGGAGTATGCTATTTTGCTCAAGTGGAAGAGTCCGGGGGCACCGGAGATAGTATTTTGGAAAGGGCTGGTGAATGCTATGCTCCCATATTACAAGGCAACTTATTTATCTCGGGGCTGTGTGGGAAAATTTGAAAAAGTGTGGAGGGCCTGGTACGAATCTGATCAGACGGTTGGGTAGGGTGGAACGGTAAATGATTTCTGAATCTTTCATACATTGTGTGCCTATAATGTTTAACTTCCGGTGCATCGGGACTATGATTGGGGATAATTAAGCAGCATGGTGTAAATCCGTTTTTCAGAGGAGCCCTGTGCTGGTTTTCGGCAGGGGAAGGGAACTGAGTAGAGGGGGGAGGGAGGGTGGGAGTTCTATGGTTATTGCCATCTGCGATGGCTCTGTTGTATGTACATGGTCATGTTGACCAACTGTTTACTTGGTGCTTTACCAAGGAATGTATGTTTTGTTATGTCAAAACTTTCAATAAAAAGAAATTTATAAAAAAAAAAAGATATACTTTCTCTTAAGCCCCGTACACACAGTCGGACTTTTTGCCAACAAACGTCAAAATGAGCGGTTTCCATAAAATCCAACCGTGTGGACGCTCCATCGGACAAACTTTTTCAGTTTCAAAAGTCTGGCCAACTCCCTTCAGACAAAAATCCACCGAAAAGTTTCTTTGAAGTCCGATCGTGTGTACGAGGCTTTACACTGTACAATGTGGCTCAGCACAAAAGAGATAAGCTGATTGGCTAAGATATGAAAGGATCACTAAAGGAATTTTTTTTTTGCTAAATAGCTTCTTTTACCTTACTGCAGTACTGGTTTCATGTCCTTATTGTTCGTTTTTGCTTTGAAGTGGCTGTAATTCTGCTCTGATCTCCACACTTCCTGGTTGTCTTTTTCCTTATAACCATTGTACTGGGAGCTTTTCACGGTGGTCTAAGCTGTCATTACTGTGTGTCCAAGGCCTAGGACACACGAGAGGATTTATCCGCGGATACGGTCCAGCGGACCGTTTCCGCGGATAAATCCTCTCGAGGATTTCAGCGGATTTGGATCCGATGGAGTGTACTCACCATAGGATCGAAATCCGCGCCGAAATCCCCTCGCGATGACGTGTTGCGCCATCGCCGCGATGATGACGCGGTGACGAGCGCGACACTGTCATATAAGGAATTCCACGCATGCGTCGAATCATTACGACGCATGCGGGGGATCCCTTCGGACGGATTGATCCGGTGAGTCTGTACAGACCAGCGGATCAATCCAATGGGATGGATTCAAGCGGATAGATTTGAAAGCATGTCTTCAAATTTTGTTCCGCTTGAAATCCATCCCAGGGGATAAAAATCCGCGGAAACAGATCCGCTGGATTGTACACACCATAGAATCTATCCGCTGAAACCGATCCGCTGAGATTTTTCAGCGGATGGATTCTATGGTGTGTACGGGGCCCAAAACTTAACAGAACCAATCAGATTCATTTTAAAAACAAAACACTGCCCTGGATTTGTTTGTTTTTGTTCTGTGTGTCTCTCTAGTTCACAGGAACATGAAAACAGTTTAAAAGTGAAACTAACCTACAGGCACATTATATGATTGATTTTTTATCTATTTGTAATCATTTTTAAAAGGAATCAGTTAACTTTTATGTCTCTATACCCTGTAAACAGTCATTTCAGCAAAAAAAAAATTCCTTTAGTGACCCTTTAAGTAAGATACATCACTCACTAACTACACTGCCCAGTGCCCATTCAAAAGAACGATACAAGTACACAAATTTACGAACTGACAAAGAAACGGATTTACAAAACACACAAATGAAAATACAAACATACGAATGAAAATACGAACAGACAAAGGATTTAAAATACGGAATGCAAATTGTTCGTTATATATGTAATTTTTGTTCTTTTGCTTTTTCGGTGTTTTGTATTGTAGTAAGATTGTCCAATCATACATTCGTATTTTCGCTTGTTCGTCATTTTGCTTATTCGTAGTTCCGTAATTTTTGTATTTTGGTTCTTTCAGCTTTTCGGATGTTCGAATTGATCTGAATGTACGAATACTAACAAATTCATACGAAAATCCATTCGTTACGAACGGGAACGCACATGTCTAAGGAATAGCTGCACCAGCAGGTTGGGGACATGTTCCAGAAAAGACACATATGGGAACCTACCCTGCTGAAGGGCAGACAACAGGCTGGTGCTGTT
Organism: Rana temporaria; assembly: GCF_905171775.1. Lineage (NCBI taxonomy): Eukaryota > Metazoa > Chordata > Amphibia > Anura > Ranidae > Rana > Rana temporaria. Next base: position 11,318,812 of record NC_053489.1, on the reverse strand, counting down.
GTCATATATGACTTTTGCTGGCACAAGATGGAGTGCCACCTCTCAGTCTGCCCCAGCAGAGCTTACACAATCTCTTCCCCAGTGTGGATCCTGCCCCCTAGACATACCAGCTACAACATTGCATGGCATAATTTTGCCTAAAGCCATTGTATAATCTATTGAACACTTGTGGGGGATTTCTGTTTCAGAGCACAACTCACCCAAAGCAAACTGCTCATTCTATGGCCAGTATATAGTATCCTACCTAAACAGGCTAAAAAGTTGTGGTGAAAATCTGATAACATGAACCACCCTGATTCATTGCTGGAAAAAATTGAATATCATTTCTTAGTTCTAGCTGCAGTCTCCTGCCTCTCTCCCTCAAAAAAGGGGGCCTGACCAAAAAGGATCACATGCTTAGCAGCAAAACTGTCACATTTTACTTTATTCAGTTTGTAAAAAAGGAACCCATTTATTTAATTGCACATGAAATCTGTTTACTCTCTCCCTCATAATTTGTCACTTATCCAATGAAGGCCTAAAACGTGTAGTGCAAATTTATGCTCCCAATTTAAAACACAAATTATCTAACTTTTAGTTCTAGATGTAAGATGTCCATTCTGTCACTCAGAAATAGAAACCTCCCCTTCCCTTAAATATCTATTGTGCAAATCTCTAACCTTTTCCCATCTTCAGTCTCCAAAGCAAGACACTAATTTTTTTAATCCTGCATGTAATTTTCTTGCTCTCTTCCTCAGAAATTATCCAATAAAAGCTTCAAAGTTGTGATGCAAATCTTTACGTGTTTTCCTTTAAAATTGAAACAAATAGGCCCTGATTTTTTTTTCTTTCTAGATGCAATTTTCTTGCTTTCTCCCTCAGAAATTCTGGCCTGACCAAAAATGCTAAATACCTGTGGTGCAAAATTGCTAATTTTTCCCTTTTCAGTCTCTGAATTAAGACACTCATTTACTTTTATTTCCAGATGCAATATTCCTACACAGCCACTCAAAATTTGCAATCTGCTTGTTAGAGCTTTATATCTTTTCTATACCAGGCCACATGCCCTCAACATGGGGGGTGGGTTCTTTGGAGCAGGAGGTCTCTGCCTCCTCATCTCAAAGCACCATGTCCCCACCTAGGCTGTGGTTGTGGGGGTATGCGGGGAGGAGGGTTATCAAAATATGAAACCAGATTTTTTTATCGTGATTTAACAAGGGGGCACACAGAGTACCCCCACCCAATCACCAAAAAAAGTGTCAAAAGGTAATAAAAACACAGACACAGTTTTTGACAATTCCTTTATTAATAACAAAAAAACACAGTGTCCCCCAATGTAAATCCATTGTCAATCACGCCACCCACCCATGAAGGTCGACCACCTACTGCAGGATCTTCTATTTGACTGTTCTTATATAGGTAAGGGTGGGGCCACCTGGCGATGTCACCTGGTGGCATCACCCCCTTTGTGACAACACTGATGCAGCATTCACCAGCCCATGATGTCACAAGGGGGCAGTGCCACCAGGTGACTTCACAAGGTGGCTTCACCCCTTACCTATATAAGAACTGTCAAACCGTGGAGCCTGCAGTAGGTGGTCAGCCTTTGTGGATGGCCGGGGAATTTTAATTGTATTATTTTTTTGTGCGGCAGGTAACATGATTGATGATGTATTTACATCGGGAGACACTGTTTTTTGTTTTTAATAACGTAATTGTCAAAAACTGTCTCTGTGTTTTTATTACTTTTTATACTTTTTGGTGAATAATATGGTGTCTATGTACCCCATACTTATTCACATGCAGGGCATGATCTGAGGACCCCCTTGTTGATGGGGGCTTCCAGTTTCTGATAAGCCCCCTGCCCACATACCCCCACAACCACAGACCATAGTTTTGGGGATGAGGTCCTCCTTGTCCCCATCAAAATTCCCAAAGCACCCACCCCCCATGTTTAGGGCATGTGCCCTGGAATGATTCAGGAGGGGGGAGCTCCCTTGTCCCTCCTTCCCTGACCTGCCAGGCTGCATACTCATTTAAGGGTCAGGTATGGATTTTGGGGGGACTCCGTTTTTTTCTTTCTTTTTTTTTTTAATAGCCAGCAACTGCAACCGTGAGTCATTTTAAATGGAATTGTACTCTTTTTTTCCTTTAGAAGTATAATTTTTGCTGCAGCAGGTTCTATACACATGGTACAGATGTGCTACTTTACAGGCAGACTAAGGAGATCCCTGTCACTATATTTTAAGATTATTTTTGTTTTTATTGTTGCACTTTAAGCATCAATGAAATCAACAAGTCTTCAAATTCTATATTTTTTTACTTTTTGCTGTAATAAATATTCCCAAAAAAAGATATTAAAAAATGTTTTTCTCAGTTTAGGCCGATACGTATTCTTCAACCTATTTTTGTTAAAAAAATTGCAATAAGCGTTTATCGGTTGGTTTGCGCAAAATTTATAGCGTTTACAAAATAGGGGATAGTTTTATTGCATTTTTATTAATTTCTTTTTTACTACTAATGGCGGCGATCAGCAACGATTTTTTCATGACTGCGACATTATGGCGGACACATCGGACAATTTTGACACAGTTTTTGGGACCATTGCCATTTTCACAGCAAAAAAATGCATTTAAAATGCACTGATTACTGTGAAAATGACAATTGCAGTTTGGGAGTTAACCACAAGGGGGCGCGGAAGGGGTTATGTGTGACCTCTTTTGTGTTTCTAACTGTAGGGGGGTGTGGCTGTAGGTGTGACGTCATCGATTGTGTTTCCCTATAAAAGGGAACACACGATCGATGAGAGTGCCACAGTGAAGAACGGAGAAGCTGTGTTTACACACAGCTCTCCCCGTTCTTCAGCTCCGGGGACCGATCGCGGGACTCCAGCGGCGATCGGGTCCGCGGTCACGGAGCTTCAGACCGGGTCGCGGGAGCGCGCCCATGACCCACGGTTGGGCACTTAAAGGGGACGTACCTGTACGTGCTTGTGCCCAGCCGAACCATTCTGCCGACATATATGTGCATGAGGCGGTCCTTAAGCGGTTAATTGAAGTTTGTTTATCCATGTTATTTTGAAGACAAGTGAGTACAACAATGTGCTTAAAATATATATATTTATTAACTAAAAATTCTGTGAAAAATAATATCAGATATATTTGGTGATAATACAAAAATTGTATATAACTTCAAATATCAAATATATATGGTTAATACAGATAGTAATACAATTTTACCACAAGCTCTTGCTACACAACGTAATTTTTCAACACTTAGTAAACTTATACTTTATAACACTCAGTAGATATCGTTCTGTGGCTCTACATACTTATGTAAATAGGCTAGGTAAAAGGACAATTTGGGAGAGATAAGCACTCTCCCAAAATAAGGGATTTTAAAGTGAGAAGTGTCAAATGCTGTTCAAAGGCAAGCACGCTAAACACAGATTGTTTTAAAGAAATATATCAAAAGAAAACAATTATAGGTGAAGTGAACTCCTGCGCTGTCTAGAGTGAGGGGACAAGTGAAAAGTGGGGATACTGCTGCAAATAAAAAAGAGGTCTACCTCGATAGACAAAAAGTGATAATTGTAACAAGTGAAATATTTGCGCTGTAAAGTGTTATACAAATTAATGTGTGTGTGCATATAACCACATACATATACAAGTACAAAAAATGGGTGGGGAAAGTCCAAAAAAGGGGAGTGACACTAATATACCAGTAAACAATATTGTTGAATAGTCATTAATCGAGGGCACAGTGCTGAAGAGGTCCAGGTACAACGAAATCCAACCATGTAGGGGTGCAGTTCATCAATACTTTATCCAATCAATAACGTTGTGAAGTGAAAAATGTTGAAAAACACAACAACAATAAAAAAAAAAAAAAAATATATAAAAATAGAAATAAAAATAAGTATAAAAATAAAAATAAGAATAAGGGTCAAAGTATTTCAGAAGAAGGAGGCCTTGTATCCAACAAGGGTGAAAGATAGAGAGTGAGCCGTAACCAAGATCTCATATATGCACCTCTAGTGATCCCAGCAGCTCACCTCTAATCTGGCAAGCTGGATTAAATCAGCCTGATCCTGATGGGTGTGGTCCGTTGTTGAATATCACATACGGGTCTCCATAAAGTGTATTACATGAAAAAGTAAAAGGAGTAGAAACCAAATGGTGTGATAACGTCACAGAGAGGGATAGCAATGTCTTCTGATTTAAACCAGTAGAGATGCACTCACATGTAGGTGAAAAAACTGGGGCTCTTATCCACGAACGCCGAGCTCGTCAGTCCCTCCTTCCTCTCCCTTACTGATTCTCCAGGGTTAGGAGTCCCGTGTCCCCAATGGTTCACGAGTCGGCTCTTGTTATGTATGAGGATCTCGGTGGTGTATGTGGGGTAAGAGAGAAGGACAAGCCTGATCGTGTGATATCATCAACAATAAACAAAAACCCCCCAAGAATGCCCAGGTAGTAATGCACTCACATGAACAATATAACATAAAAGACCTTCCTCCACGAGTGCGGACTCGCAATAAATCTGTGCCTCCAACACTTCCCCTCTATCTGTGGCTCAGTCCGGACACTCAGATGTGGCAGTCATACATGGGGGGAAGTGGAATGGACAACCACAGCGTAGCCCAGTCAGACGTGAAAAGTTTATTATAAAAGCACTTAAAAACTCACATTTAAAATCGAAATTGCTGCATCAATCCGACGAGTGGCGAACTCGTATATCCAGTGGTCGGATGCTGGAGTGTGTCAAGCCCTCCAATCCCGACTCGTATAGTCAACATGTGACTTCATCAGTTTTTGTACTTGTATATGTATGTGGTTATATGCACACACACATTAATTTGTATAACACTTTACAGCGCAAATATTTCACTTGTTACAAAAGGAAACAATTGCTGTGTGCTCACCAAATCTGCTAGTAACTCAGTTGGTGAGCACACAGCAATTTTTTCTTTACTGATTTGAATATGTAATGTACTATATTATACTGTTTGATGTGTATTAATGACGTACTTTTATGTCCTACACAGACCACACAATTCAAAAGAAAAGTTGCAAGGCCCTGATGAAGCACCTCTGTGTGAAACTTGTTGGCTACCTGCATACTGTCACTTATCCTGCTTTTGTAACTACTGTGGTCCATATTAATTTTTGGAATTGTTTTTAACAATTATTATTACATTTTTATATTTTTCTTTAAAACAATCTGTGTTTAGCGTGCTTGCCTTTGAACAGCATTTGACATTTCTCACTTTAAAATCCCTTATTTTGGGGGAGTGGTTATCTCCTCTCCCAAATTGTCCTTTTTCCTTTTATTGTACTTAACAATGGGACTGTGAGATATTGTCATCTGTATCTGGAAACAATCCTACTATACTTCTTTTTTATACTGTAAACATGCTAGGTGTTGACTTTAACAATTGTGATTATACTCAAAACAAATGGACCTCCAAGCTTACAATTTAAAAATGCACAGACACAATGTTATACTGTGCACAGAGCTTGACAATTTAACCCCCCCTAGAATATGGGCGTGGAAATGCCTTTCATGTCATGAGTGACATAAAACACAAGTTATTTCCTGGATAACCCTTATAGAAAAAGTTGTTATTTCCTTTATTCACCATTGCCAAATGGGGCAGTGTTTTATAAAAATGTACTTTATTTAATTAGTGAATAACCTTTTGATTCTGGCTTAGGCTTAGCAGAAAGCCATCAACTATCAAATACTGTCTAAATTCTGTCATTCTCTTGAGACTTAGTGGAGATTCCTAAGATTCCTAAGATCTATTACTTTAAGAAAATATACCCACACTAACCATAACCCTCTAGCCCTAACCCTCTAACTCTAACTCTAAACCCTAACCCTACACATTTCCTAACTTTAAATTTTCAAATTTTCGAATTTCAAATTTTCAAATCAAAGCTTTTTGAATTTCGAATTTTCAAATCTTCAAATTTAAAATTTTCGAATTTCGAATTTCCTAACTTCAAATTTTCGAATTTCCAAATTTTAGATTTTCACATTTTAGCATTTCCGATTTTTCAATCTCCTAAATTTTGAATTTTTGAATTCCAATTTTCCAAAATTCTAATTTTCCAATTTCTGAATGTGGAATTTTAGAATTTTACAATTTCGAATCTCAAATTTTAGTATTTTCAAATTTAGAATTTTTGAATCATCAAATTTCCAAAATTTTGATTTCCACAGTTTCGTATTATGGAATGTTCAAATTTTCGAATTCTTGAATTCTGAATTTTCGATGTTTGAATTTCCTTAATTTATAATTTCCTAATTTCATATTTGTGAATTTCCGAAATTTTTAAATTCCGAAATTCTAAGTTTTCGAAATTTCGAATTTCCTAACTTTGAATTTTTGAATTACTGAAATCTCAGATTTCTGAATTACTGAAATTTCATATTTCTGAATTTTCAAATTTCCGAATTTGCGAAATTCCAAATTTTAAATTTTAAATTTTAAATTTTGGAATTAACAAATTGGTCAAAAATTGTTAAAAAATTAATTCGGAACTAAACAAATTGCACGTGTCTAATTGTATTGTATTAAGTTTCATGACTTACCTGAATGGTCCAACATCATGGATAATAATCTAGTGTGGTAAAGTACTTGGCACCTTGTATTTTTATATCAAGCATTGATCATATATGGCACGGGTTAGCCGTACATATACACTTGTTTATTGATCTGCATAAGATCAGCATATAAACATATTGACCATTTGATGTAAGAATACCAAGTATAGGATTATCATAAGAACTGTGCACCGCCCCATAATGTTCCCTTCCTTCAGACTCTTAATGATTTCCACAAGAGAATCATAACAAGCGAGGGGAAGACAGCGATGCCGGATATAAATAAGAGGTGGGTCTGGATCAGACGGAATCCTGGCAATGTGTATGTCTGTTACACCAATCACACAAATCTTTTACCAACCAGATTTTTGAGCTCCATGAAAACGTCTTTTTACCATGGGTGTGGGATTTACTGAGACTCTTCTATAATACATCCTGTCTGCGAGGAATATTAATGCCACAGGATTCTTCCAATCTTGTCCAATTTATACCTGGCTGGGTACATTTTATTTATTAGTACCTGGAGGAAGAATGACCTTGTGTGGTTCTAGTATTCTTACTACATGTAGCAGTAACTAAGAGGATTTGAGGGCTTCATGTTCATTTATGAAAATTCATGGGTTTTCTTTTACTCTGGACCACAATGTGGAATTTACCAGATCCATGTGTGTAGCAAAGTGATGTCATATATTGTAGCCAATTTTGAGTCATTGATTACCATGAATATATGATTGGCTGTTTTCCCCATCATAGAAATGGATAATATGTATTTATCAATATATTATGACTATCAGAGTCATCATCCAGATCATGGACCCAATTATCCTGAGGGTTTGAAGATCTATTTATTTTAGGACTGGCCAACTATTCTAGTAACTTTCTACTAATGTAATTATATTCCCTGCATAAATCCATTTGAACCTTTTTAATATTTCCCAGGTCATTGACCTTTAGGGAAGAGAACACCTTTCCATACACCTTTGCAATCCCGTTAAGAGTTGAGTATAAATACTGAACTCATTCGAGTCAGTATATACTGGATGGAGGGGAATAGTGAGAACATCACCTTCCAAGCAAACCTCTCAGGCCGCGTACACACGGTCGGTCCAAACCGATGAAAACGGCCTGAAGTCCAGTTTCACCGGTCCAAACCGACCATGTGTACGGCCCATCGGTCCGTTGTCCTTTGGTCAAAAATGTTAGAATCGAACCGATGGACCACTGCCCGATAGGTCCAAACCCGCACATGCTTAGAATCAAGACGACGCATGCTTGGAAGCATTGAACTTCATTTTTTTCAGCACGTCGTGTGTTTTGCATCACCGCGTTCTGACCTGATCGGTTTTTTAACTGATGGTGTGTACGCACATCAGACCATCAGGTCACTTCAGTGGTGAACCGATGAAAACGGTCCGTCGGACCATTCTCATCGGTTTGGATCGACCGTGTGTACGCGGCCTCAACCTTTTCCAGGGGACATACGTATGGTATGATCCTCCTGTTCACCATCTGTAGTGGCAGTTGGAGTTTCCTGTAAAAAGATGCCACCTAGAATTGAATTATTCCATGAGGTGGATATCACTAGAATCCAGTCTTTCCTCATCCCATGGCAGTTGCACTGATTGAATATGGGACTGGGAAGGTTCATATTTAATGGCCTTTTCACGTGAGACCAGAAAACCTTTTTAATAAAATCACAATAAGGGATTTAATCTTTTAAGAAGATCGATACTAATAATGAATCGATCGTAGGGCACATTAACTATAAATGTGGGAATGTAAATGACTTTTTTCCCTAAGCTGAAGTTCAACTTTCCTATGACTTCAGGACTGGGCCTAAAATATTTACAAGATTATCTGTGAAACTTTTTCAGCTGATGCTTTTCAGAAAATGTTTCCTGTATTTGTTGGAAATATTTCTGCGACAAAATAGTTGCTTGGATAATTGTGTCCCATAAATTCATAATGATATCCTGCTTCTATGAAATACCTGTAAGGAACAAAATATAAAAAATAATTACTCTGAGTGACATGTAACATTTGTCTTCTTGCCTGCTATGCAACTTACTCACCCATAGGAGGAGATTGGCCCCACTTTGTTTTACACAGGCACCCATTCCAAAGACTGTAGATTTTGCACAGTTGAAAGTTTTGTCTGCAGGATAAAATCACAGTCCCCCCCCCCCTCCCTCCTTGTCATTTTGCAAAGGAGGGTTAGAATTAATTTTAGAAATAAATTAATATGTTTTTTTTTTACTGGTCAATTACAGACATCTCAATATTTGAGTTAATTTACAAATCTTTGCTGAATTGGTAATTCACATACATTTACATGATTTGACACCTCAGCCAGCTGTTCACTTTTTGGGTTTAGCCCGGGTCCTGGAACCACTTTTTGGGGCCTCAGTGTGTCCCGGCTTCTTTTTAAACTGAACCTCAGCTATTATCTGAGCGGCTTTTTACAATTACCTTGAGGCCGACCACCGTTTTGTAAGAGGTGCTCTCTGTTATTAACCAATCCAGACTTTTTCTGGGATTGTACTCTCTGGACAAAGTAACTTTTAGTTTATTTGACAAAGCCTCATAAAATAGTCGGATGAATTCCCGGCATTCAAAATCAGGGTTTTTCTCAGCCAAGCTTTAGGCATTCTTGAGAAAGATTCTCTGTGTCTTTGATTCGGCCTTCATTCCAAAGTATAAATGGTCCTTCTGGCAGCAATAGCTGACTTATAGGGACCAAGTTCTGTCTTTATTTCCCATTCTTCTTTGACATAAGATATCACCTGATATTTTACCAATTCTCCATTTTTTTTCTGTGATGCAGACCAATTTCATTCTCTGCATCAGCAGCACCGGCTACACTAGAAAAATCTTTAGTGTCAGTCAGTTTTCAATATTGCAACTAACAATGCAAATATATACTGTATATAATTAAATTACACAAATATATCACTTGTTACAAACTTTGACAGATCTCACTGGGGCCTCCAAATATGTCAGAATGTCTATACTGAAATACTAAAACAATATTATATGTATGGAATTATGCAAAATCTGTGGTTTAGGAAGACTTTAAAAAAATGTCCACAAATAAAACCAATTAATTCACTGGGCACTTAAAGGGGACATACCTGTACGTGCTTGTGCCCAGCTGCGCCATTCTGCCGACATATATGTGCATGAGGCGGTCCTTAAGCGGTTAATTAAAATTTGTTTATCCATGTTATTTTGAAGACAAGTGAGTACAACAATGTGCTTAAAATATATATATTTATTAATTAAAAAAATTTGTGAAAAATAATATCAGATATATTTGGTGATAATACAAAAATATATATAACTTCAAACATCAAATATATATGGTTAATACAGATTGTAATAACATTTAACCACAAGCTCTTGTTACACAATGTCCTATTTCAACACTTTGTAAACTTATACTTAGTGACACTAAAATAACGAAAATAACTTTCCGTGGCTCTACGGACTGTAAACAGGCTCGGTGTTGACTTTAACACGTGTGATTCTTCTCAAAACAAATAGTCCTCCAAGCTTACACTTTAAAAATGCATGGACAAAATCTTATACTGTGCACAGAGCTTGATAACTTAATCAAGACTTATTTACGGTAAAATGTATTCTCTAATGAATTTTATGTATAAACATACCGTATATATACTCGAGTATAAGCTGAGTTTTTCAGCCCTTTTTAGGCTGAAAATGCCCCCCTCGGCTTATACTTGAGTCACTTGTCAGCCTGTGACATGCAGTTAGACTGTGGGCATCCAGTGTAAAAAAGCCGCGCCTCCTCCTTGTTCATGATAGGCAGAACACTCAGTTACCCAGCAGAGACTGTGTTCAGTGTTCTGCCTATCACGGACGTCCTCTCAACCTCGTCTGTGGGACGAGGGTGAGAAGACATCCATGATAGGTGTAACACTGAATGCAGTCTCTGCTGGAAAACTGAGTGTTCCGCCTAACACGAAACAGGACGAGGAGGAGGCACAGCTTTTTTACACTGGATGCCCACCATGGACGCTGCTCCTTTCCTCCCCTCCCTCATATAATGGCTGCTCTGTCCTCTGCTCTCTGGGTGCGGGTGATGGCTCTGGAAGTTTAGTAGTGCTAGGTGGAGAGGATCCATTCCTCACACTGCTCCGTCCACTTCACCTCCAGCATTCCTGCAGTCTGCCCTGAGCAGCTTTCCAAGTGAGTGAACACTTTCTCTGACACCCCTCTCTCTCTCTGAACTCACCCCTCTATCTCCCTGACCCCCTGTTTATATCTCTCCTTGAGGCATGCAATGAGCACAGTAATGTGTGCAATGGGCACAGTGAGGCATGCAATGGGTACAGAGAGGCGTGCAATGGGCACAGTGAGGCATGCAAATGCACAGTGAGGAGTGCACTGGACACAGTGAGGCGTGAAATGGGTACAGTGAGGCGGGCAATGGGCACAGTGAGGAATGCAATGGGCACAGTGAGGCATGCAATGGGCACATTGAGGTGTGCAAAGGGCAAAGTGAGGCATGAAATGAGTACAGTGAGGAATGCAATGGGTACTGTGAGGTGTGAAATGGGTACAGTGAGGAATGCAATGGGTACTGTGAGGTGTGAAATGGGTACAGTGAGGCATGCAATGGGTACAGTGAGAAGTGAAAATGGGCACAGCAAGGCGTGCAAATGGGCATAGGGAGGCGTGCAAATGGGCACAGTGAGGCATGCAAATGGGCACAGGGAGGCTGCAAATGGGCACTGTTGACCCTTTTTTCCACTTACAGTAGCTGCTGCATTCTCACCCTAGGCTTATACTCGAGTCAATACGTTTTCCATTTTTTTGTGGTAAAATTAGGTGCCTCGGCTTATATTCGGGTCGGCTTATACTCCAGTATATACGGTATATCATAACAAAGCCATTGATAAGACTATTAAAGTCAGTTGTTGTTGAGATATAAAACTGTGTGTATTTCTCTATATTTGGAAAAATAATTATTTCGTACTGCAGTTAGAAACAAAACAATTCCAAATATGTTGCAATGTTTAAATGGTTTTAGTAATGTATATGCTAAATAATTCAAATATCAAAATAATTAATACTTTACCGGTGGTCTAAGAAACTTTTGCTGTGAGAAGTATACCCACACTAATTACATTATATTTAAATTCCTTAAACTAGGTAATGTGGAATTTAACCCCATGTATTATTTCACAAATACAATTTCTATACTTTTAAACTTTTCAAAGGATTCCATATGTGTAACCCTTATCGTAATAATATATACAGTATATATATAAATTAATGGTTTTATGAATATACAAAACAATATATTATGAAAAAAAAATTATTATTAAAATACATAAACCAATATATGTAAAATGATTCACTTAATCATGCATATAATTACTTCAATATACAGTAATTAAATATATTGGGGATTATTATTAATTTGTATAAGTGCAGTAATTAATATAGATCATTTTGAAACACAATTTGTTAATATGTTCTTTTTCTCTATCTCTCTCTCTCAATCGTGAAAATAAAAATAAATATGTGTTTCAACTCATGGTTCTCTTGAAATATGAGACATTGGTCTCCTACCATACACACCAGCCCATGAACTTTATATGGTTTATTTTGCTAACTGTCCAGACCTTTCATTTACGATCTAAGCTGAAATGCGAGGATCCTTATGCCCTGTACACACGATCGGTTCATCCGATGAAAACGGTCTGATGGATTTTTTTAGCAGATATCCGATGAAGCTGACTGATGATCAGTCGTGCCTGCACACCATCGGTTAAAAAAACGATCGTGTCAGAACGTGTGACGTAAAACACAACGACGTGCTGAAAAAATTAAGTTCAATGCTTCCAAGCATGCGTCGACTTGATTCTGAGCATGCATGGATTTTTAACCGATGGACGTGCCCACAGATGATTGTTTTTTTCTATCGGTTTTTAACCATCAGATAATTTTAAAACAAGTTCCTAGTTTTTTAACTGATGGATAAGAAACGATGGGGCCCACACATGATCAGTTAGTCTGATGAAAACGGTCCATCAGACCGTTTTCATCAGGCAAACCGATCGTGTGTACGTGGCATTAGAGTTTCTTAAAAACCCTCTAGTGAGTTTTAAAGACAATGAACTAAAGTTAACCTCTTAAGAAATATATATACATATATAAAAGCAATATGGCTTCTGAGTTGTTCATAAAATATACATGAAAAATATATGTTATAAAGGCCTTAGGGAATAATTATTTTTAACCTCAATCAGTACACCTTACAGATCTCCAAACCCAATATGCAAAAACTAAAGGATATACCGCAATAGTGTAATTTCGTTTTATTAAAAACGTGTATACATAAAAACAGCCAAATGGCTCCTTACTTGAAAGAGTGCCCCAAACCCGGCACTGAGGCTGTATGGCATGTCATGGGTGGATGAGCGTCCCGATGCTGTGTAAGCTGACATGGAGGTCATTATATATATTTTTTAATTATAGTATGTAATGGAACCCCAAATGGGACAGGGGTTAACGCCGTTTAAGATATTCCATTCCCAAACCCAAGACAGCTATCGACACTCCACAGTCAGGCAAACGAACCCCAATAACGAGACACACAGCTCTGTTTGAGGTTCCACACGAATAGACCCTTTATTGAGAAAATTAGGTGCTTATATACAGTTAGAGGAGGTAGCCAGAACATAAATTAACATGAGCTAATTAACTAATCATTTACCCAGACTAGGTGACTCCGAGATATGACCTTTCAAGGTAGACATCCTGGCTCCTCTCACCTGCTATACAATGCACATTACCATAAGTGTACACACAGGACACCTCCACAATAGCCGGGTCAATTAGCATCTAACAGTATGTGTCCCAACATGATGAATGAAACACTCTTACAATTAACCCATTGAGTTCAGAATCAACAACCTGTAAATAGTTCTTACAGATATCCTGGAATATATTGTGGATAATAATTACTTAATAGTCCCATCTCAGGTAGTCCAAGATATATTCTGACTGTCCATCATTTTCTAGCTCATGCTTTCTAAGACCTTCTGGGTCCCACGGGCCCTCTCGTTACATAGTAATTGATGGTTATGTATAAAGTGTTAACATGTATCCTTTACATATAATCATATATATGATCCGGGTCAATCCAGGGTCATGTAGGCTGAAGCATACTAAGCTGGTATTCAATGCAGTTTAGCCGCTGGAGCCGGGACAGAGGCTGTTACTAATCTCCTCCCCTTAGTTAAATTGATTGACACATTTAAACCCATTCAGTGAGTGACCAAGTACTCTTCCTGAAGACGTGGCAACGAAACATACGTCAAGGTGGTACGCACGCACGCACCAGCGTAACTTCCGGTCCCGCTGGATCGCAGTGTGAGAGAGGTGGAACGCACGCCAGCTTACATAGCATCAGGAGGCTCATCCACCCATGACATGCCATACAGCCTCAGTGCTGGGTTCGGGGCACTCTTTCAAGTAAGGAGCCATTTGGCTGTTTTTATGTATACACGTTTTTTTTAATAAAACGAGATTACACTATTGCAGTATATCCTTTCGTTTTTACATATTCGGTTTGGAGATCTGTAAGGTGTACTGATTGATCCATCTAGCAGGCGCATCCTGCATTAAGCGCATTTGACCTCTTTTTTGATTAAAAAGGGTCAACATCATGTGGTAAGCTGCCATCCATATTTTTTTTTTTTTTTTCTTTTTTTTTTTTTTTAAGTGTATTTTGTGCGTGTGCTCGAGAGAGGAGCCGGACTGCAGGAGTTTGGGAGTAGGCAGGCCTCCCCCAGAGGCAATCTGCCACCTTTCTCCATGCCCCGGGTGGCAATGGCGGGTGTGTGAGGGGGTCCTCCCACAGAGCCCGCCCTACCGGCTCCGCTTTGAAGCCCAACGGGGCAGAGGGACTCCCTATAAGGGAGTGAGAGGATCTAGCCCGCTCAACCAGCCCCGTTAGTCCTTCGCCTCTCTTTTTAGAGACCGCGTGGTCAAAGTGCGTGCATGTTAACCCAATTTCGAGTGCGTGTAAGTGTGGTGGTTTTTGTGGGAGGGGGGTGGGCGTACTAAGCGCAGGCTTACCTCGCATAGCACACCCACCAGGAGCCAGGCTGAGACCACCAAACTCAATTCACATGTAGCCGAGGCCGGGATCCGAACCCCTAGCTGCAGAGGTGAATGGCTTGTCAGCGCAGTGCCAATCGCGTTGAGCCACCGCAGCTCCGCGCCATCCATATTTTGAACACATTGGGTGTCACATCACGGATGGTGACGGTGGATCTCTGCACTTTTTATTTGCACTTATAGGAAGAACAGATTGAATTTTGATGGACTTTATTTTTTTTTGAAGCACTGTATTCATAGGAATTTCCTTGTATTCAACTGTATTCAAGTTTTTTGCATTGGTATTCTCACTATTGGTTAATGAGTATATGTTGCATTATTATCCAGTATATTGTTTGTTTAGTTGGGTAGTACCATTCCACATCACATTAATACCCGTTATAGGGATAGTTTTTTTTTTGGTTCACATCATATTGAATGGGCAGCTGGTGTGTTTTTTTGGTAATTAATATAATTAGTTTTTGTTATATCACCTACTAAATTTATATTAATTATTTTTATTAATTAGGTCTTTAGCGCCCCACAATAATTTCAGCCAAACGTTTGTGATTCACAAACCTTACGAAATCCCAGATATTCACCACAAATCTATGGTAGCGGCCAAACCTTATACCTACACCTGTATTTATATAACAATAATAATATTATAATTATTAATAATAATAATAATAATAATAATAATAAGCACAGAATTATTGGCCATACAACTCATTTTTACTGTTTTATGTACAATATATCATAATGGTAATTTTATAACCTTCACTATCTACGGTGCTGACAAAGATGGATTCTGTGTATTTTATGTTCGGCCTTTTTTTTCTTACTCTATAAGCAGATTCATATTCCAGTCTATCAGTAATAAATAACAGAATTATTCTTTATAAACCTGACACTCTCACAGCCTTCAGCTGAGCCATGAAGTCAGTGTCAGGATCCTGGGCTGCTGTCAGTGATGATGAGGTCGGGAGAAGAGGAAGAAGTCATTGGAGTCTATCAGAGACTCGGCCATGTTGTCTTCAGATATCTACTTAGAATATTGTGCTTGTTTTCTTTGTGTGTGACCCCCTGCACATCCGACACCCAGAACTCTGCTCACCGCTGTGATATGACTATGAGAAATTATACATTTGAGTACAAGTATTCTCAGGATGGAGACATCATTATAGGAGGGATATTCGCTGTACATTCTATAGTGAGGGAGTGGAGAGAGGATGTAAGTCTTATTTATAATCTCATGTGTTCAGGGTAAGTGAAATATGAAGAGTAAATCTTCCAATCTGATCTACAGAGCTGTGTCTTTAGGAGAGATGTGTGATAATGTGCAGGACTCATTCAGTCTGTTACACAGCATTTATATAAAATCAAAGTATATCCTTCAATGTGTTAGCTTCACATTTAGGTGTTCCATTGCCGGGTGTTAATGGTCACATTCATTCATTATGAATAGCTGTCAATGTAACACAATGGATGAAAAAACACACAATACCTGTTTGTTAATAAGGCAGCACACCGCAGAGCATGATATGTGTATTATGGTGCCTAGAGGTAAGTTGTGTGTTGGGATCTACTGTACAATGCATTGGGGGGCAATTCACAATGAATGACATCACATTGCACTGCCCATAGAGAAGGGGCTTCGCCATACATTGTTATGTGTTAAGGTGTAAATTTTTACCACAATACACAAGTGTGAATGGGACCTGAAATGAATTTGGCCCTTAATGACTCCGTATCTTGTTTTCACTTTTGAATAGAGTGGGGGAGGATAAAGAATCTTTGTCAGGTTTTTACTGCTATCTGGGGCTCCATAAAAGAGATTTCCCTCACAGAAATACTATATAATATATGTGGTGCCTTAACCGCTTGCCAACCAGCCACCGCGAGATCACGTAGATCTACGTCACGCGATCATCGCCGGGCACCCGCGATCGCTCGTTACAGAGCGAGAACCGGGAGCTGTGTGTGTAAACACACAGCTCCCGGTCCTGTCAGGGAGAGAAATGCCTGATTGTCTGTTCATACAATGTATGAACAGCGATCAGTCATTTCCCCATGTCAGTCCACTCCCCCTTCAGTTAGAACACACCCAGGGAACATACTTAACCCCTCCCTCGCCCCCTAGTGTTAACCTCTCCCCTGCCAGTGGCATTTTTATAGTAATCAATGCATTTTTATAGCACTGATCGCTATAAAAATGCCAATGGTCCCAAAAATTTGTCAAAAGTGTCCGATGTGTCCGCCATAATGTTGCAGTACTGATAAAAATCGCTGATCGCCGCCATTACTAGTAAAAAAAAATATTAATAAAAATGCCATAAAACTATCCCCTATTTTGTAAACGCTATAACTTTTGCGCAAAAAAATCAACAAATGCTTATTGCAATTTTTTTTAACGAAAAATATGTAGAAGAATACGTATCACCCTAAACTGAGGAAAAAAATATTTTTTAATATATTTTTGGGGGATATTTATTACAGCAAAAAGTAAAAGATATTGCATTTTTTTCAAAATTATCGCTTTATTATTGATTATAGCGCAAAAACTAAAAACTGCAGAGGTGATCAAATACCACCAAAAGAAAGCTCTATTTGTGGGGAAAAAAGGACGCCAATTTTGTATGGGAGCCACGTCGCACGACCGCGCAATTGTCAGTTAAAGCGACGCAGTGCCGAATCGCAAAAAGTGGCCTGGTCTTTGACCAGTAGGGATGAGCCGAACACCCCCCTGTTCGGTTCGCACCAGAACTTGCGAACACACCAAATGTTCGTGTGAACTTTAGAACCCTATTAAAGTCTATAGGACTCGAACGTTTGGAATCTAAAGTGCTATTTTTAAAGGCTAATATGCAAGTTATTGTCCTAAAAAGTGTTTGAGGACCCGGGTCCTACCCCAGGGGACATGTATCAATGCAAAAAAAGTTTTAAAAATGGCAGTTTTTTCGGGAGCAGTGAATTTAATAATGTTAAAAGTGAAACAATAAAAGTGAAATATTCCTTTAAATGTCGTACCTAGGGGGGTGTACAATTAGCATGTGAAATATTGCATGTTTCCCGTACATGCTTAGAGTGAAACAATAAAAGTGAAACATTCCTTTAAAATTCGTACCTAGGGGGGGGTGTAAAGTTAGCATGTGAAATAGCGCATGTTTCCAGTACTTAGAACTGTCCCTGCACAAAGTGTCATTTCTGAAAGAAAAAAAGACATTTAAAACCAGACTTGCGGCTATAATGAATTGTCGGCTCTGGCAATTCAGAGATGATTCATTCATAAAAAAATAAAAAAATAGCGTGGGGGTCCCCCCAAATTCAATTACCAGGCCCTTCAGGTCTGGAATGGATATTAAAGTGGAGGTTCCATCAAAAAAACAATTTTGCTTTAAACTGTAGCTTACGACTAAAAATGAAAAAAAAAAGATTTTTTTTTTTTTTACT
This sequence comes from Rana temporaria, assembly GCF_905171775.1. Lineage (NCBI taxonomy): Eukaryota > Metazoa > Chordata > Amphibia > Anura > Ranidae > Rana > Rana temporaria. The sequence continues at coordinate 11,300,635 of NC_053489.1, read as the reverse complement.
CATCTGGAAATGCCTGTTGCTATGTGGTCCCACAAAATCTGCCTTTGAAACCACCTAGGATTCTGACATCATCTCCCTCTAATGCTCCTGGGAAATGTGTGTCATCATTTCCCAGGATGCAGTGCGCTGTCCAATTATCACTCCCCATCCAAGACTTCCAGGAAGTAAGGGCCAGATCCACAGCCAGCGGAGCAAATTAAGTTACTCAAAACCTATGTCATTTAAGTTACGGCGCCCTAAGTTGGTGTCGTAAGTGCCGTATCCACAGCACATTTGCGCACAAAATTGCGCTTGCGTAACTTAAATCCCGAGGCGTAAGGCGGGGTTATTGCAAGTGGGAAGGAAGTGGGCGTGCTTCATTGTAATGAGCCGTGACCCCATGCAAATGAAGGGCCGGCCGTACTGCGCATGCGCGCACGAATCTGCTTCTCACTGGGCATGTGCAGAACTTTGCTCGGCGCAATCAGTGAGATAGGAAAAAGGCCAAGCGTACTTAGTTTGAGGATCGCCCTGTGTATAAATAGCCCCAGACAAACACACTTCCCTTGCAAAAGTATTTCCCTGTGTTACCCTTCCTAGAGCAAGTTGCTTCTGCTCTGAACGTTTGTCGGTGTTTGTTGGTGAGTTGTGTGTGATAGAGAAGTTTTGGAGGAGTATTAGATTGTAGTTGGTGTTTGTTTCTGCTAAGTGTATTTTCTTTGTTTTTTTCTGAGTGTATATTTTTTTTCTGATAGTATTTTGTGTTTGTTTTTTGCTGATTGTATTTTCTGTTTGTTTTTTGCGTGTTTGCTTTTGAATTTGTAGTAGCTGTCTGCTTGTGTGTTTTGCTTTTTGTGTGTTTCTTGTGTGAGTTTTTTTGTTTGTTTGTTGTGTGTGTATTTTTGTTTGTTTGTCCTGTGAGTTTTTTCTTGTTGCTGGGTGGTGTCTGTGATGGCCCCCAAGCGCAGGAAGCTCAATTTTAATCAGGTAGAGAAGCAAATCCTTGCTAGGTCCATCGTCCAATATGGGCGATATTTGCATGGGCCTGAGAGCCGGAACACCTCCCCGGCCCAAAGGAAGTCGATTCTAAAAAAGATTACGGATCAGATCAATGCGGCGGGGGGGGGAGACGAGGACCCCCGCTGGCATCCAAAAAAAGATCAACGATCTAAAGAGCGTGGTCCGTAACAAGGTGGCAAAGATCAATGCCCATACCATGGGCACTGGAGGAGGGGGACCCTGTCCCATCCGTCTGAGTGAGGAGGAATGGGCAGTGGCCCGGTGTTTCCAGCCAGAGCAGGTGGTGGGCCTGCGTGGATATCAGTCAGATGTTCCTGTGAGGCCAGGTACGTTTTTGATTTTTCTATCTGGTGATTAGCATGTGTGGGTGGGGGAAGGGAAGATGTGCCAAGTGTGTGGATCCTCAAACCTGTGATTGTTTTGTGTCCTCCACAGATGACCAGGAGGTTGCTGGGCCATCAGGCCAGGCTGCTGCACCACCCCAAGGACAAGAGACTGATGAGTCCCAAGAAGGGCAGGATTCCCCAGGGGAGGGGAGTGGCCAAACCTCCCCTCATGAGAAGGTTGAGGGGGAGGAGGATGAGGGGGTGGAGGAAGAAGATCTTCAGATTGGCCGGGAAGTCCTTTTGGCCTTGGATATGTAAACCCTTGAGGCTACCCTTGAGGCTACCCCAGAGCCTACCCCAGAGGCTGGCAGCAGTGAGGCCACCATCAGGGGTAGCCTCTCCCACTCCTCCCCCAACAGGCCGCAACCCACAAGGGTCACTCTCTCCCCTCCTCCCAGGCCACAAGCCTCAGGGGCAGGCAGGAGGGCGACCCAGGAGACCAGGGGGTGGCCGAGCGTCTGCCGGCCAGTCTGCAGAAGGACAATGCCCGGCAGACCCGCCATCTGGGTCAGATAAAAGAGACTCTGACCCAGATGGAGCACAGCCTGGTTGTAATGAAGGAGTCACTCGGTGATGTGGCCACAAACTCATTGGCGGTCATCACATGCTTGTGTGAGCTGCAGACCGCCACAACAGGCGTGGCCCAGGAGGTGACTGCCCTGACCCAGGCTGTGCAGGACAATACCAGGGCTGGCCAGGCCAATGCTTCTGCGCTCACTCTCTGTCTCACAAGGATAGCAGTGGCCTTGGAGGGCAGGCCAGCAGGAGGACAGACACCAGGGGAGGCTCCTCCTTCCCCTGCTCACACCCGCTCCCATGAAGATACTCCTTCCCCTGCCCCCCCCCCCCCCCCCCCCCATGAAGATACTCCTTCCCCTGCTCACACCCCCCATGAAGATACTCCTTCCCCTGCTCACACCCCCCATGAAGATCCTACGCTTGGCCGTGGCCGTGGCCGTGTCCGTGCCCGTGGGTGGCCCAGGCGTAGCAATCGCCGCCACAATCAATTTGCAGGGGGACTTTTGTTTTTTTATATTTATGTTTTTTTTTTTTATGATTTTAATTTACATTTTTATGATTGTGTTTATTATACTGTACTTATGATTTGTTTTATGTGTGTGAATGATGTGTGAATGTGGGGGGGGGTGGCATTCCTGAATAAATAAGGGTGTCACCCTCAGTTTTGGTGGAGAAGGGATCCCCAGGACCAGGGAGAAGTGATCCCAGGTCCCTGAATGGTGTATGAATGCACAGTAACAGAATTGGAGCCGTGGCGGGGCGTTACTGCTCCCAAGTACCGGGGGGGGGGGGTACTTGGATCTAATCAAATTAGATGTGCATGTGATATGTCTGTGCTAGGGACCACAGTGGGTGTGCATGCATGCATTCTCATTGTGACATAATTAATGTGTGTGTTTACTGTGCAAAGATGCATTCTGGGAGGCGACTCCTGACTGCTGTTCCCTCAGAAGAGGGGGTACCCTCGTCACTGAAGTCACTAGTATAGCTAAGCGCATGGATGCCCCTGGCATGTTGGCATACAGATTGTAGTCCAGCAAGTGTGTGTGCTCAGCTCTTCCTTAATGGTGTTGCTTTAGCTGACATTTACACGGCATGTGTAAAGTTAGGGCTGCTTTTATAAAGTGTAATTTTACACATTGAAACTAACAGAAGCGCAGAGGGCGTAATCTACGGCGCACACACTTAATTTTGTGGATCGCCCTAACTCCCTCATTTGCATCTTTGTCTATCAAAACAGCGGCGTGTCTAGCGTAATTTGCGCACGAAAAAGCGCCGGAGTAATTATTTTAGGAAGGACGGAAAAACATGATTTTAAAGCGGATCAGGCGCAAATATACGCGCCGTGTAAATTTTAATTAAGCCGCGTATCTCAAGTTAAGTCGGCGCATCTGCTTTGTGGATCTGGCCCTAAGTGCCTGTAGGCTTCACAATGCCCACAAGCAAAATGACAACGGTGTAGACATAGTTTTATAAACTATCTTTTTTGAATATCTATGCGGATCGGCGGCAGATTGTAAAATAGTAAGTGACCAGATTTATATTATAAAAATGCAGGATGAAAGGACATACATTTAAAAAATGCTAATTGTGGTTGGAACTCCGCTTTAACGGGAACCGCGCTGTTAATTAAAAAAAAATGACATGGGGTTCCCCCCAAATATCCATTCCAGACCCTTCAGGTCTGGTGTAGATTTTAAGGGGAACTCCACCCCAAATTTAAAAAAAATGGCGTGGAGTTCCCCCAAAAATCCACACCAGACCCCTTATCCGAGCACGTTAACCTGGCTGGCCGCAGAAAAGAGGGGGGACAGAGTGCGCCCCCCCCCCTCTCCTGAACCGTACCAGGCCACATGCCCTCAACATGGAGAGGATGTCCCCATGTTGATGGGGACAAGGGCCTCATCCCCACAACCCTTGCCCGGTGGTTGTGGGGGTCTGCAGGCGGGGGGATTATCAGAATCTGGAAGACCCCTTTAACATAGGGGACCCCCAGATCCTGCCCCCCTATGTGAATTGGTAATGGGGTACATTGTACCCCTACCATTTCACGAAGGAAGTGTAAATAGTTGGAAAAACACACACACCATAGAAAAAAGTCCTTTATTAATAAAAAAAAGAAAAAAATCCAGCGGTGATAATCCACTTGTTCCCGGCTTCCTGCTCCAACGTTGTCTGTATCCAGCGATGGATGCGTGTGATCTCCGGTCCAGCGATGAGAAGATCCATCCATCCAGAGCGCAGCATCGCCGACCTCCTCTCACTGCTGGACACAGCCCAGCGAATGATGCGGGTGAAGCTTTGACATATCTTATATAGGGGAGGCGGGGCCACCTGTCACGTGACCCCGCACCCTTTAGTTTGCCGGGAACACCCCAAATTGTTCATTGTTAGCCAAACAGGCAATGTTCGAGTCGAACATGAACTCGAACTCGAAGCTCATCCCTATTGACCAGCAATATGGTCCGGGGCTGAAGTGGTTAAAATGCACATCCAACCAAAACCTTTTTTTTCTTTTGGACAGACACTGTCCAGGGCTCCATTAGAGAGATTTCCCCTCACTTCCTGTCCTGCAGATAACATTCTACCATAGAAAGTGAGGGAATCTCTTCAATTGCAACACAGAAATAAACTTTTTTTTTTATTAAAGTCCTGGAAGTCTGGAATCCCTGTCAGTCTTGTATGTCCCTATTGTATATATTTCCTCTCTTCCTGTCCGTAAAACTGTTATGTGCAGGACAGGAAGCAGTGTCGGCCCATCCATAGCGGGTGCAGGGGCACTGCCCCCCAAACTGTTCTTAATTATTATTTCTTTTTTAAATGGTCACTTGATTTTAATTTATAAACCACCAAATCTCAGACAGAGGCTCGGTCCTTAAGTGGTTTAGAGTGACCAGGCGCCGGACACACAGCTGTCTATGGGAAGCTTCCCAGCTTGCAATCAGCTGATTGCAAGCTGAGAAGCTGATTTTCCCATGTTCAGGGCATGTTCGGGGGGGGGGGGGGGTTAAAACTCTGGGCCTGCAAACACTCCCTCTCCCCACTCATTTGTCTTTGGCTCGTGTCCTTTATTTTAATTGTCCGGGCCCGGAGGACAACTAGGCAGTGCTTTTTCGGCACCATGGCATCATTTCCAGTGTTGTGGAGTCGGAGTGGAGACACCAGGACCCTGTGTCAGGTGGGGAGCGGGTCACTGATTCAGCGGATGGGTGCGGAGCTGACAGTGCCTTAAAAACAGAAACGAGTGGACAAGAGTGTACTGGGAAACAGATATGACCTGACTACACGCCCTGAAAGACACAATACGTACCCACAAGCACCAACTGAACAACAGAAAAACGATCTGAAAAGCACGGAGACTGAAAAGCGCAAATCGTCTCTCACCAAACTTTTTCTAACATGCGGTAACACAAAATCAGCAAAAGCAGCCCAAAGGGTGGCGCCGTTTTATTTGAACTTCCCCTTTATAGTGCTGTCGTACATGTTGTACGTCACCGCGTTTTGGGCGGTCGGAATTTGGTCTGACAGTGTGTATGTAAGACAGCCTGAACGGAATTTCGACAGAAAATTCCATTGGATTTTATCCTATGGGAAATTCCGATTGTGTGTAAAGGACTTTAGATATTGGTTGTTAGCCATGTAGCTGATTTGTCTATATGGGGTTAATGCATGCAAGGTTGAAGTGATCAGGGAATTGGGATATACACTCGTGGGGTTACACCCTGGGGTGGGATAACGGTATGATGTTTTGTGGCAGAATGTTACACACAGCCTGATAAGCCTGACAAAAGGCAGTCATGCTCGTAACTGTACAGTAGCGTACTGGCATTACATGTTTGTATTTTTCACAGATTTACCAGTAAATGGATTGCATCAGAGTACGTGTCCCGTCTTTTTTCCTTGACTAAATTTATATATATATAATTTTTTTTACTATCTAGTTATGTATCAATTGCTACGTGCCATGTCATGTTCTGATGATAATAAACATGTTTACATTTTTTCAAGTTGCTGGTCCTATGGAGCAATACACACGCCCACCAATCCCACCATAGATCTGTAGTTGAAATGTGTTCTACATTTTGCCATGAATAATTTCTGCTTGAATCCTTGTCCTGTAGACCAATGAATGACAAGGGGGGTGTAATGGCGCTTGCAACAGGATCTAATTAAAACTAAATACCAATAACGATTTCCATAATGTGAATAAGTTGTCAGGAAAATGTGCTCCACTGGTTCCTGTGTAAAATGTGTTCCACTCTGAATAAAATCATATACCCACCCAACATTAACTGAGTAATGTGGAGAGTAATAAGAGTGGATAAATGATGATAAAAAAGACAAATGTGACATTTTCTGCAGGGTTTACATGAGAGAATACAGACATCTCCTGGCTTTTATATTTGCTATTGATGAGATAAACCGCAGTCCAGATATTCTTCCCAACATAACTCTGGGATATCATGTGTATGATTCTTGTGGACATGTGAATAAAGCTATAAAAGACGTTCTACAGATATTGTCTGGACAAACAAAGGAAGCTCCAAATTATTCCTGTATGGAGCGGGGTGCCCTGCCTGGTTTCATTGGAGATCTCAATTCTGACACCACTCTCCAAATGGCCCAGCTGCTGAATCTATATGGTTACACCCAGGTAAGAAAAGCTTGATTTCCTATATTATGTAACGTTAGGACAGCGAGTCGTCTTATGGTGAGGTGGGTCAAAAGGGTGCAAATAACCTTTGTGGCAAAGCATCAAAAAATATAACAGTGTTCTAAAAAAAGAAGGCAGTGCTGTGTAGGGATGGGCCAATGGCTCAGTCTAATCTTTGGCTTTTATGGCATTTGGAAAAATGCCTGAACTTTTGCCCATTCAGTCCCCTGATGATCATACCCTATATTACCAAAAGTATTGGGACACCTGCAGTTACATGCACATTATCTTTTTTTTTTTCAGATTATAATTCTTTTTTTATTTTAAAACAAATCAGTACAACACATATATATATAAAAAAAATACATAAAAAAAATACATAACAGAACATTATTACAAAACAACAGTCACAGTCCATCTTATTATTATACATCCCCTTTTACCTTGTTGTCAAAATCAAACATATATCTCCTTCTTACGTATCTCTCCCCTTTCCAAACATCCCTGAGAGAGAAAGAAGAAGAAAGGGAGAAAAAAAAAAAAAAACAACAACCCACCCTACTTCCCTCTCCTCCGACCCTTCTCCATATTCCTGTGGTTTCTCATTAAATCCCACATATACCCAATCCGAGTTCTCGGGCTCCTTCTATACCATTCAGCCTTATCCCCGTTAACCTTCCCCCCTGTGGTCCATATAGGACTTCCAGGGAGTCCAAGTTCTTAAATATTTTTCCCCTTTATATTGTGTTGTCAGGACTAACTCTTCTAATTTGCTTATTTCCCTAACTTTACATATCCACATCTCCGCTGTTGGTGGAACTTCGTTATACAGGCCTTAGCGGCATCTAATAGATGGCATATAATCATTTCCCTATAGGCTTTTTCTGGTATTTGGTTTAAATGCAGAAGATAGAATTCCGGATCTTCCAGGATCTCATAATCTGAGCAAAACTGTAAAGCACTTTTAATCTCTGCCCAAAACTCCTTAGCAATATATGTAGCATCGTTCCTTTGCTTCCCTGGCACCTCCAGCATTTATCTGATACCTCTGCAAAAATTTTGCTTAACTTTTCTGGTGTCCTATACCATCTCGTGAAGATCTTATAGTTTGTCTCTTGTATTCTCACACATGTTGACGTTTCGTGTGTTCGCCTGTATATGCATTGTCGCTGTTCCGAACTGAAGGACTTCTCCAGTTCCCTTTCCCATTCCTGAACGCACCTCAGAGGGCAACCTCCTGAGCGCACTAATAACTCATAGCTTATTGAAAGACTATGTAGTAATGTTCCTTGTTCATTACATATTTTCTCGAATTTCATGAGTGGTCTTTCAAAGCTCTCTGGATTTGGCAAAGTGTTCAGGAAGTGAACTATCTGAAGTGCATTCCAGAATTTCAAACGGAATACATTTCCTATTTCCATCAGTTCCACTATGGTTACCCATCTTCCCATGTGGATATACCTTGCTACTTGTGTACACTCTCTTTTTCTCAACTGCCGGAATGCTCCGTCTTCGTATTCCGATGGGAAGAGGGGGTTACCTATCACTGGGTATAGTGGGGAGGTCCTGGGCTCGATGCCCATCATAGGTAGTGCTGCTGCACAGATCCTCACCGTGTTACCCACTATTGGATTTTTATTCATTTCTTTAGGGAGTGAGGCAAACCACCACAGTGCTCTTTCTAGAGGTGTTTTGAATTGCGCCTGTTCGATTTGTACCCATAGCTTCGTATCTGAATGCCTATTCCAGTCTATTAGCCTGTTCAGATGTGTTGCATAATAATATTTACTTATATCTGGGACTCCCAGTCCTCCCTGCTGCTTAGTGCTCATTAGTTGTTTCCTATGTATCCGGGGCACATTATCTTTTATGGCATCCCAGTCTTAGTCTGTAGGGTTCAATATTGAGTTGGCCCACCCTTTGCAGATTTAACAGTTTCAACTCTTCTGGGAAGGCCGTCCACAAGGTTTAGGAGGGTGCCTATGGGAATGTTTGACCATTCTTCCAGAAGAGCATTTGTGAGGTCAGGCACTGATGTTGGATGAGGAGGCCTGGCTCACAGTCTGCACTCTAATTCATTCCAAAGGTGTTCTATCGGGTTGAGGTCAGGACTCTGTGTAGGCCAGTCAAGTTCCTCCACCCCAAATACACTCATCCATGTCTTTATGGACCTTGCTTTGCTCACTGGTGTGCAGTCATGTTGGTAGAGGAAGGGGCCGTCCCCAAACTGTTCCCACAAAGTTGGGAGCATGAAATTGTCCAAAATGTCTTGGTATGCGGACATCTTAAGAGTTCCCTTCACTGGAACTAAGGGGCCAAGCCTAACCCCTGAAAAACAACCCCATCCCATAATCCCCCCTCCACCAAATGATTTGGACCAGTGCACAAAGCAAGGTCCATAAGGACATGGATGAGTGTGTTTGGGGTGGCGGAACTTGACTGGCCTGCACAGAGTCCCAACCCGAAACCCAAAAGAACACCTTTGGAATGAATTAAAGCTGAGACTTGAGCCAGGCCTCTCAAATGCACTTCCGGAAGAATTGTCAAACATTTCCATAGACATGCTCCTAAATCTTGTGGACAGCCTTCCCAGAAGAGTTGAAGCCGTTAAGGTTTTCTTCTTTCCATTTGGATATTAAGAGTTCCACATTATTTATACAGACTGTTTTCTTTCTTTCTAGATTAGTTATGGAGCCAGAGATACTTTGCTGAGTGATAGAAAGATGTATCCAAACTTTTTCCGGACAGTTCCGGATGATGAGATGCAATATGTGGCCATAGCAAAGTTACTGGAAAGGTTGAAGTGGAACTGGGTCGGGATCCTTACATCTGATGATGAATACGGAGAGAGGGAATTCCGACAACTCAGCAAACATTTATCTGATCATGGAATTTGTATTGAATTCAAGATTCTGGTGTCTGTAATGAATAAATATCCTCCAGAGCTGCGGAGCTCAACCACGGAAGTTCTTATTATTTGTGGTTCAGTTAGTCTGACTTATTACCGGTTGTTGTATCATAATGTCCCTTATCACACGGAGAAAACATTTATTATACCAGATTCTTGGTCAATGAGTGAAATATTTTTTTCTCTCAGTAACTGCAGCTTGGTGTTTTCATTCCCCCCTCTCTACATAAAGGATATGCTGGAATATTTTTATAGTATTCATCCATCCAACCGCCCAAATGACCCCCTGATAGAGGATATTCTCATAGCTCAATATGGATGCTTTTCAAAAAAACAAATAAAAAATTACCTTATTCCACGCATACATATAATAACTCTTAGGAACTGCAGTTTGGAGACACTTCCATTTGATTTATATTATCCTGATGAGAAAACATCCTATAGAGTGTATATTGCAGTCTACATTTTGGCTCAAGCATTACATGACATGGATTTCTCTTTTAAAATAAATAACAAAAAATCTGAAATAAATCCACACACACTAAAGTATAAGGTGAGAGCGTCCAATGAAAGTTTACCAGGGGTCTCATACTGACAGCCCTCCAGCTGTTGCAAAACTACAAATCCCATGAGGCATTGCCAGGCTGACTCCCACAGGCAGAGGCATGATGGGACTTGTCGTTTTTCAACAGCTGGAGGGCCACCTGCCCTAAACAGTATACAGTATATTTTCTGAAAGCAGAGACCCTGAAGAAACAATGTTTGCCGTATCATTTTTTTCTGTCACATGATATTAGTGCAATGGTTTACCAAACATTTAGGGCATACACATGTAATATATTACCCACTTATTTGGTAAAATATAAAAGATGAGGTGGCACTGAATAAATAGATAGCCAGTATGTCAAGTCAAACAATGACCGGCGCCTCTGACATGGTGACAAACTTTAGTACCTTCACTTTTCCATAGGTAATGCTTTTGGAACATGTTACATGGCACATCAGTATTTAGGGTGTAAAATGTTCCAGCACATGTTCCCTCACCCCCAAACCCCCCCCCCATACCAGTGGGTAGATAAATTATTCAAAATCTCATGCCCTAAATGTGTCACTCACAATTAGGGTTGTCCCGATACCACTTTTTTAGGACCGAGTACAAGTACCGATACTTTTTTTCATGTAGTCGCCGATACCGAATACCGATACTTTTTTTAAATGTCATGTGACAGTTTTCAAACCACAATACAGACTAAGGATATTTTCTTTAGAATTACGAAGAACTCTAACTCAAGACATTATAAAAGAATAAAAATGAATAAAAATGTTTTATTTGCTTGTCACGCAGTAGTAAAAAACTCAAAGAATTTTCATAGAACATGTTGATAAATACAAAAAAAGTATTCTATTTAGGTATCGGGAGCATTTGCGCGAGTACGAGTACTCCCGCAAATACTCGGTATCGGTCCCGATACCGATACTAGTATCGGTATCTGGACAACCCTACTCACAATGAATGATGTAGATTGCTGCCAGAACTCCTTTCCATTCCATTGGAACAAGAAAGCCATTACATATCTTGGTATTCAAATTACGGCAGAGATAGCTCATCTATACAATGAGAATTTACTAATTGCCTTGAAAAAAAGCCCAACAGGATTTAAAAGATTGGGGGAACCTCAATGTCTCGTGGTTTGGCCGCTCAGCCCTCCTGAAAAGGATAGTTTTGCCACACCTTTTGTACCTTATACAATGCATTCCGATTAGCCTGCCGCCCTCCTTCTTTGCGACATACAAGAAGGCATGCTCAATGTTTAATAACGTTCAATTACAATATGACTTGAGCTATTGTGTACACTATGGGCCAGATTCACAGCGGAGATATGCCGTCGTATCTCTCAGAGTATCTATGCGACTGATTCATAGAATCAGTTACGCATAGATAGCCAGAAGATCCGACAGGTGTAATTGTCTTACACTGTTGGATCTTAGGATGCAATACCGCGGCCGCCGCTGGGTGGAGTTTGCGTCGTATTCCAGCGTCGGGTATCCAAATTAGCAGTTACGGCGATCCAAGGATTTTCGCGTTCGCTACGTCGCCGGTAGTATAGTTTCCCTTCGCAATTTTAGGCGTCGTTTGACCTGCCCTAACTTTAGACAGCACACGTATGTGCTGTTTAAAGTATGGCCGTCGTTCCCGCGTCGAAATTGAAATTTGTTTTCTTCTTGCGTAAAACGTCCGGGAATACGAAAGTACGCTACGCACGTCGTCGCTGTTCAAAAAAAATACGTCACTTCGCGCAAAGCACGGCGGGAATTTCAAAAGGGAGCATGCGCAGTAGGTCCGGCGCGGGAGCGCGCCTAATTTAAATGGCACACGCCCCTTTGAATTACGCGGGCTTACGCCGGAGGCTGCCAGCGTAAGTTTTCACGCAAGTGCTTGGTGAATTAGGCACTTGCGATGAAAACTTGCGGCGGTGTAACGTATCTAAGATACGTTACGCCGCCACAATTCTACATGAATCTGGCCCTCTATTATCATTTTTGCATTTTTTTTCACACATGTTTAAAAAATAATTTTAGGCCTGAAGATTACACAAAACCCCAAAACATGATATATTTTCTGAAAGCAGGCACCCTAGGGAATAAAATATTGTAGTTCCGAATTTTTTATGTCATACAATATTACCACAAAGGTTAACCACTTGCCTACTGTGCACATACACCCCCTTCCTGCCCAGACAAAATTTTAGCTTACTTCACTGCGTAGCTTAAACTGACAATTGCGCGGTCGTGCGACGTGGCTCCAAAACAAAATTGACGTCCTTTTATTCCCACAAATAGAGCTTTCATTTGGTGGTATTTGATCGCCTGTGCGGTTTTTATTTTTTGTGCTATAAACAAAAAAAGAGCGTACATTATGAAAAAAAACACAATATTTTTTACTTTTTGCTATAATAAATATCCAATTTTTTAAAAAAAAAAAACATTTTTTATCTCAGTTTAGACCTATATGTATTCTTCTACATATTTTTGGTAAAAAAAATAAAAATAAAATAAAAACGCAATAACCGTATAGTGACTGGTTTGCGCAAAAGTTCTATTGCCTACAAAATAGGGGACATAACTATGATTTTTTTTTATTTTGTTTTATTAGGAATGGAGGCGATCTGCGTTTTTTTGTCGGGACTGCGATATTGTAGCGGACACATCGGACACTTTTGACACATTTTTGGGACACATTTATACAGCGAACAGTGCTATAAATATGCATTGATTACTGTATAAATGTGACTGGCAGGGAAGGGGTTAACCACTAGGGGGCGAGGAAGGGGTTATATGTGTAGCCTAGTGAGTGTTCTAACTGTAGGTGGAGGGGGGTGACTGGGGGAGGTGACCGATCTGTGTCCCTATGTACAAGGGACACAGCATCGGTCTCCTCTCCCTGACAGGACATGGATCTCTGTGTTTACACACAGAGATCCACGGTCCTGCTCAGTTACTGGGCAATCGCGGGTGCCCGGCGGCCATCGCGGCCGCCGGGCACGCGCATTGTGTTCCCAGTAACGCGACGGGTGCACGCGCCCCCTAGCGGCTTTAAATGACAGGACGTCATATGACGTCCTGTCAGAACAATGGAGTCTTCCGCCCGCCGTCATTTGACGGCGTGTGGTTGACTAGTGGTTAAGTAAATGCAACATTTCAGTAAAATTCGCAATAATGTGAACTTTAGGCCAAACAAATGCAATAAATATAAAAGATGAGGTTGCACCGAGTAAATTGATACCCAACATGTCAAACCTTAAATTTTTGTGCACCCATGAAATGGCGTCAACTCTCAGTACCCTATATTTTATATAGGTGACACTTCAGAAGCCTCCTATAGGTATCAGGTTAGCGTTAAGGAAGAGGTCTTGTATAAGAATTATTGATCTCACTGCCTGTCAGTTTCACATACAATCCCAGTGGCTGCAATCACTGGATTGTGTGCAATACCCTCACCATCAGGTCCGTACGACATATGCACCCGGCGGCAAAAGGGTTAAGTGCCTCTTCTCCAGAGTGAATACCTGTCATCTATCAGTCCTCATAGCTGAGATCCTCTGTCCTCCTTGTTCATTGTGTTGCCCTTTACTGAACTCTTTCTAATTCATCGACATCTTTCCTGAGGATTGGTGACCAAAACTGAACTGTATATCCAAGATGAGGCTGAGCCAGTGTGTTGTAATGGGGAAGAATTATTGATTAATCTCTGGAGCGTTCACATTCACAAAGCAAATTATTTATAAATAGTCCCAATAAAATGTATCTGATTATAAAAGATCAGCGAACAGGTCATCTGATCCCGATGACATTCTCTGATTGGGATATAACTAGATAAACAAGCTATACTCAACAAAATTACTAAACCTTCTATATACCGTATTTATCGGCATATAACGCGCACTTTTTTCCCCTGAAAATAGGGGGAAAATCACGGGTGCGCGCTATACACCGATAGCATACCTCGGAGGGGAAGGAGGGGGACGAGCGCCTGCCGAAAATCACCGAGCCGTCATCTTCTCTCGGCTCTCACTCGGCTGTCACGTCACACATGCACAGTCCCGCCTCCGCCACCAGCATTGGACCAGTGTTCTGTCAGTCACAGGAGATGGTCCAATGCCGATGGCGGAGGCGGGACTGTGCGTCTGTGACGTGACAGCCGTGTGAGAGCCGAGGGGAGATGATGGCTCTGTGATTTCCGGCGGTGATTTCTGGCGGGCGCTCGTCCTCCTCCTTCCCCTCCGAGGTATGCCATAGGTAGTTTCTCCCTAGAGGAGTACCCCATCATTAACTTGTCGGGCTTCTGCACCAGGCGAGGCAAGTATTTTTTACTCAAAAAAGATTAGAAAATGCCAAGAGGGAACATATTTTTTTTTTTTACGGCTAGTCACACACTTATCCTTTAAAACAACTCAATACATGGATTGTAAACCTTGTTATGAGCTTGGAACAGATTGCACCCACCAATAGATGCAGCACCTACTTCCAGAAAAAAAAGGAATATAGAACAGACTGCTGAAGCCTGCTTAAAGCCCTCAGGTACTGTCCATTTTTTTCATTTGTGAATGTGATTGGACCTATTTTATTTTATTCATTGTTCTTGTCATATATTCACTTGGTGCACACTATTGCATGAATTATTTGGTATGCATCCTATTTAATATTGCATATATTTCACATAATTTACTGTTTTTACTGTACATTGCTGCTTATCTTAAAAAAAAAATAGTTTTTCCAGAAAATCCCCTCTTAAAATTGGGGCGCGCGTTATACGCCGGCGCGCGATATATGCCGATAAATACGGTACTTGTTACCTACAATCATTTCTGTCATTATTTAAGCTGTCCCGCTATGTAAAAGAAGTCCAGTACAAGGATCAGAATGGCGAGGTCATGATTTTTAATGATAAAGGAGAATTGCCCAGCACAATGTTAATTGCAAATTGGATTACAAGAATTAAAGATACAAATCTCACTGAATGGATAATGGTGGGTCACTTTGATGGGTCCCTTTCAGAGGGTCAGCAACTTATACTAGAACCAGAGCTAATATCATGGAAAGGAGACAAGGTGAGTTACACTGGGGAAGCTGATCCAGAACTTATACAAGAAACATTCTAGTTTTGTCCCTAAACCCATCTCCAGACAAAACCTAATCCCCTCCCCCCATCCTGTTCATAGACCACCAATATCTGCCCTAACCCATTCCATGGTGATTAGATGAAGGTGTCAGGTCTAAATGTGTGGATATAAATGCCGGTATATGTTCCCATCACTCATTATATCTGAAGAAGTGGATGAACTACAAAACATCTTCTACATTACAGAACAAGTCCAGCTAAATGTGACTGACTACTATTACCTCCCCCCTCCTCATCACACAGACCGGGACATTCATAGAAGGACCCCGACTCCTGTGCAGAAGATGAAATACTTTGGAGTGGAATGACTACCAGTATTATCTATGGCCAGATTCTACCCAGACCTTCTGAATTCATCAGGTTGTAAACAGAAGAAAAAAAAAACAGTTTAGAGTAGTAATTCCCCCGATCAGAAATTTGCAGTTACTGTATAGACATTAAAAAACAAAAAACATGGAGCTACCTGGACTTCTGTACGAGTGACTCCTAAAATGTGGTCAAATGCAGTTGATTTTCTCTTTGGATTTTTAAAGCAGCATTTATGCTTGGGACTAGGGATGACCCGAACACCTCCCGATCGGTTCGCACCAGAACTTGCAAACACACCAAATGTTTGCGTGAACTTTAGAACCCCGTTAAAGTCTATGGGACTCGAACATTTGAAATCTAAAGTGCTAATTTTAAAGGCTAATATGCAAGTTATTGTCCTAAAAAGTGTTTGGAGACCTGGGTATCAATGTTAAAAAAGTTTTAAAAACAGCTGTTTTTTCAGGAGCAGTGAATTTAACCACTTAAGCCCCGGACCAAAATGCAGCTAAAGGCCCAGGCCAGGTTTTGCAAATTCGGCACTGTGTCGCTTTAACAGACAATTGCGCGGTCGTGCGACGTGGCTCCCAAACAAAATTGACGTCCTTTTTTTTCCACAAATAGAGCTTTCTTTTGGTGGTATTTGATCACCTCTGCGGTTTTTATTTTTCGGCGCTATAAACAAAAAGAGAGCGACAATTTTGAAAAAAATTCAATATTTTTTACTTTTTGCTATAATAAATATCCCCCAAAAACATATATAATTATTTTTTTCCTCAGTTTAGGCCGATACGTATTCTTCTACCTATTTTTGGTAAAAAAAATCGCAATAAGCGTTTATCGATTGGTTTGCGCAAAATTTATAGTGTTTACAAAATAGGGGATAGTTTTATTGCATTTTTATTAATTTTTTTTTTTTTTACTACTAATGGCGGCGATCAGCGATTTTTTCCGTGACTGCGACATTATGGCGGACACTTCGGACAAATTTGACACATTTTTGGGACCAATATAATTTTCACAGCAAAAAATGCATTTAACCACTTGAGACCCGCGCTATTGACAAAAGACCTGCGCTATTGACAAAAGACGACAAAAGACGTTTTAAAAAATGGCGTGGAGTTTCCCCAAAAATCCACACCAGACCCCTTATCCGAGCACGTTAACCTGGCCGGCCGCAGAAAAGAGGGGGGGACAGAGTGCGGCTCCCCCCTCTCCTGAACCGTACCAGGCCACATGCCCTCAACATGGGGAGGATGTCCCCATGTTGATGGGGACAAGGGCCTCATCCCCACAACCCTTGCCCGGTGATTGTGGGGGCCTGCAGGCGGGGGGCTTATCAGAATCTGGAAAACCCCTTTAACAAAGGGGACCCCCAGATTCTACATTGTACCCCTACCATTTCACAAAGGAAATGTAAATAGTTGTAAAAAACACACACACACACACACCGTAGAAAAAAGTCCTTTATTAATAAAAAATAAATTAAAAAAATCCAGCGATGGTAATCCACTCGGTCCCGGCTCCCTGCTCCATCTTTGTCTGTATCCAGCGATGGGTGATCTCCTCTCCGGTCCATGTTGAGGGCATGTGGCCTGGTACGGTTCAGGAGGGGGGCCGCACTCTGTCCCCCCCTCTTTTCTGCGGCCGGCCAGGTTAACGTGCTCAGATATAGGGTCTGGTGTGGATTTTTAGGGGAACTCCATGCCATTTTTTTTTATTTGGAGTGGAGTTCCCCTTAAAATCCACACCAGACCTGAAGGGTCTGGAATGGATATTTGGGGGGAACCCCAAGTCATTTTTTTTTATTTGACGGCGGGGTTCCCCTTAATATCCATACCAGACCTGAAGAGCCTGGTAATTGAATTTGGGGGGACCCCCACGCTTTTTTTTTTTTTTTATGAATGAATCCTCTCTGAATTGCCGGGAGCGGCCAATTTATTATAGCCGCAAGTCCGGTTTTAAAAGACTTTTTTTCCTTTCAGAAATTACACTTTGTGCAGAGACAGTTCTAAGTAAGAGAAACATGCGCTTTTTCCACATGCTGACTTTACACCCCCCCTAGGTACGAAATATAAAGGAATATTTCACTTTTATTGTTTCACTTTTAGCATTATTAAATTCACTGCTCCCGAAAAAACGTCAGTTTTTAAAACTTTTTTTTGCATTGATACATGTCCCCTGGGGCAGGACCCAGGTCCCCAAACACTTTTTAGGACAATAACTTGCATATTAGCCTTTAAAATTAGCACTTTAGATTTCTCCCATATACTTTAACATGGTGTTCCGTGGCTTTTCGAATTTGCCGCGAACACCTCAAATTGTTTGTTGTTTGCCGAACAGGTGAACAGGCAATGTTTGGGTCGAACATGAGTTCGACTCGAACTCGAAGCTCATCCCTACTTGGAACAAATTATTAGAGGTTACGTGAAATCACTGAGAAAACAATGTTAAAGGGCAATTGGATAACAAACTTCATGTGGTGGAAACAATAGTGTCAACATCAACATTCTTCTGCCACATAGGTTCGATCAGAGAAGGTGTCTGTGAGGACCCGAGTCTAGGATACCTAGTACGATCGGACGGAGTGGAAGGGAAGCTTGGTTGTAGACGTGTCATTTGGTCACAGTGACCACACAAGCCTGATTTGACTCCCCCTGTCAAGTGATAGAGAGGATCAACACCGTCTGGTGAGTCAGGATCCATATCCCATTTACCTTGTTTTTTACCTGTGGGAAGAAATGTCACAGTCGTAATTCTTGGACAGGAAAAAAATTTGTATTAATTTTGGACTTTTAGGCCTCGTACACACGATCGGTTAACCAGAGGACAACGGTCTGATGGACCGTTTTCATCGGTCAAAATCGATTGTGTGTGGGCCCCATAGGTTATTTATCCATAGGTTAAAAAAAAGCAATCTTGTTTTAATTTTAACCGATGGATTCCTAACCGATGGGAAAACAACGATCGTTAGTAGGCACAACCATCGGTTAAAAATCCACACATGCTCAGAATCAAGTCGATGCATGCTTAGAAGCATTGAACTTCATTTTTTTCAGCACGTCGTGTTTTACGTCACCGCGTTCTGACACGATCGTTTTTTTAACTGATGGTGTGTAGGCTCAACGGACCATCAGTCAGCTTCATCGGTTAACCAACGACAACGGTCCATCAGACCGTTCTCATCGGATGGACTGATCGTGTGTACGAGGCTTCAGATTTGAGTTCACATTGAGAATTTTGATGTTGACACTATTGTTTCCACCACATGAAGTTTGTTATCCAATTGCCCTTTAACATTATTTCCTCAGTCATTTCCCGTAACCTCTAATACTTTGTCACTTCATATATATTTCGTTTCTTGTAGATATCACCGATTGCCCGGTGTCACTTCATCCCAGCAAGCGTTGTATATCACGGAGTCTATCCAGTGTTGTTGAATTTTCCACCATACTATCAGTTGTTACAGAAGCTGCATTTAACACAACATTTATAATTTAACTATTTTTAGCAATCGAGGTGCAGGAACTTGGGGCCAGATCCACAAAGCAGATGCGCCGACTTAACTCGAGATACGCGGCGTAATTGAAATTTGCGCCGCGCGTATTTTTGCGCCTGATCCTCAAAACGAGTTACGCCTGAAATCTACTTATTTCCGTCCTACCTTAAAAAATTTACACCGGCGCAAAATACGCTAGACACACCACTGTTTTGCTAGGCAAAGATGCAAATGAGGGAGATAAGGCGATCCACAAAATGAAGTGTGTGCGGCGTAGATTACGCCCTGTGCGCTTCTGTTAGTTTCATGGTGTAAAGTTACACTTTATAAAAGCAGCCCTAAATTTACACATGCCGTGTAAATGTCAGCTAAAGCAACACCATTAAGGAAGAGCTGAGCACACACACTTGCAGGACAACAATCTGTATGCCAACATGCCAGGGGCATCCATGTGCATATCTATACTAGTGACTTAAGTAACCCAGGGTACCCCCTCTTCTGAGGGAACAGCAGTCAGGAGACGCCTCCCAGAATGCATCTTTGCACAGTAAACACACACATTAATTATGTCACAATGAGAATGCATGAATGCACACCACTGTGGTCCCTAGCACAGACACATCACATGCACATCTAATTGGATTAGATCCAAGTACCCCCCCAATGGTACTTAGGAGCAGTAACGCCCCGCCACGGCTCCAATTATGTCATTGTGCATTCATACACCATTCATGGACCTGGGATCACTTCTCCCTGGTCCTGGGGACCCTACTCCACCAAAACTGAGGGTGACACCCTTATTTAATCAGGAATGCCCACCCCCACATTCATGCATCATTCACACACATAAACCAAATCATAAATACAGTATAATTAAAAAAAAATCAAAAGTAACCCCAAAACTTAATTTCAGCGGCGGGAGCTTCGCCTGGGCCTGACACGGGCACGGCCACGGCCAACCAGGGGAGGCTCCTGGGGGGGGTGAAGCAGGGGAAGGAGGAGCCTCCCCTGGTGACTGTCCTGTTGCTGGCCTGCCCTCCAAGGCCACTGCTATCCTATTCAGGCACACAGTCATGGCAGCCGTATTGGCCTGGACAGCCCAGGTGTTGTCCTGCACAGCCTGGGTCAGAGCACACACCTCCTGGGCCACGCCTGTTGTGGCGGTCTGCAGCTCGCAAATGCAGGTTATGACCGCCACAGAGTTTGTGGCCTCATCACTGAGTGATCATCATCAGTGAGTCCTTCATTCTGCCCAGGCTGTGCTCCATCTGGGTCATTGTCTGTTTTATCTGAGCCAGATTGCGGGTCTGCCGGGCATTGTCCCTCTGCAGACTGCCCGGCAGACGCTTGGCCACCCCCCTGGTCTCCTGGGTGGCCATCCTGGCTGGAGCTGAGGCTTGTGGCGTGGGAGGAGGGGAGAGAGAGACCCTTGTGGGGGAGGCCTGTTGGGGGAGGAGTGGGAGGGGCTACCCCTGATGGTGGCCTGACTGCCAGGTAAACAAATCTGAGGCCAAAAGGACTTCCCTGCCAATCTGCATATCTTCTTCCTCAGCCTCCACCCCCTCATCCTCCTCCCCCTCAACCTCCTCATGAGGGGAGGTGTGGCCACTCCCCTCCCCTGGAGACTCCTGCCCTTCTTGGGACTCCTCAGCAGCCTCATGTCCTGGGGATGGTGCAGCAGCCTGGCCTGATGGGCCAGCAATCTCCTGGCCTGATGGGCCTGCAATCTCCTGGCCATCTGTGGAGGACACAAAACAATCACAGGTTTGAGGATCCACACACTTGACACATCTTCCCTTCCCCCACCCACACATGCTAATCACCAGATAGAAAAACCCAAAACTTGCCTGTCCTCACAGGAACATCTGATTGATAGTGGGGGGAAACACCGGCCCACTGCCCATTCCTCCTCACTCAGCCTGATGGGGCAGGGTCCGCCTCCTCCAGTGCCCGTGGCATGGGCATTGATCTTGGCCATTTTGTCCCGGACCAGGCTCTTAAGATCGTTTATCTTCTTTTGTATGCCACTGGTGGTCCTCGTCCCCCCCCCCCCGCCGCATTGATCTGATCCGTTATTTTTTGGATGATCGCCTTCCTTTGGGCCGGGGAGGTGTTCCGGCTCTCAGGGCCATGTAAATATCGCCCATATTGGACGATGCCCCGAGCAAGTATTTGCTTCTCAATAGTAGAAAAATTAAGCTTCCTACGCTTGGGTGCCATCACAGCCACCACTCAGCACCAACAAAAAACAAACAAAAATACACACACAACAAACAAACAAAAATCAAAAAACACAAGCAGACAGCTACTACAAATTCAAAAACAAACACGCAAAAAACAAACAGAAAATACACTCAGAAAAAAAAAATACACTCAGAAAAAAAAAAAAAAAAAATACACTCAGAAAAAAAACAAACAGAAAATACACTTAGGAAAAAACAACTACAACTACACTCTACTACTCCTCCAAAACTTTTATCTCACACACAACTCACCGACACACACCAACAAACGACAGAGCAGAAGCAACTTGCTCTAGGAAGGGTAACACAGGGATATACTTTTGCAAGGGAAGTGTGTTTGTCTGGGGCTATTTATACACAGGGCGATCCTCTCCTAAGTACGCTTGGCCTTTTTCCTATCTGACTGATTGCGCCGAGCAAAGTTCTGCACATGCCCAGTGAGGAGCAGATTCGTGCGCGCATGCGCAGTACGGCCGGACCTTCATTTGCATGGGGTCATGGCTCATTACAATGAAGCACGCCCACTTCCTTCCCACTTGCAAAAACCCCGCCTTACGTCTCGGAATTTAAGTTACACTTGCGCAACCTAGATGTTTAGCACATATACACATTTTTGAGTGTTATGTTTGTACTGATAGTTTTGTTGCTGTAACCTTTCTAATGAAAGGATTCTGCTAGTACTCCTAGATGTCTATTTCTGTATTCTGGATCAGAACATATTCTGTGGTATCCAGAATAATGAAGGGCCACCTTCTGGAATGGTCCATGTGTTTCCACCAAGGTATACTGTACATGCTGCATCATTGTAAACATCAGAAGCTTGGCTTCCCTACACTATTATATCTGTACTTTTACTCTTGAATAGATCATATAGCTCT
The DNA here is from genome assembly GCF_905171775.1 of Rana temporaria. Lineage (NCBI taxonomy): Eukaryota > Metazoa > Chordata > Amphibia > Anura > Ranidae > Rana > Rana temporaria. The sequence goes on along the minus strand of NC_053489.1, from coordinate 11,278,563 downwards.
ATATTATCTCAGGTCCCAAGAGGTCAATGCTCCGAGGAATGTCTTCCGGGGTTCAGAAAATCTATAAGAGAAGGATATCACCCATGTTGTTATAATTGTGCTCCGTGTTCAGAAGGAGAAATATCAAACCAATCTGGTAAGATTTATGTTTCTATAAGTATAAATTCTGATATTGAATTAGAAAATTAAACATTTAAAGTCCTTTAAAGTGATTGGGCCAGATTCACAAAAGAATTACGCCGGCGTATCTATTGATACGCCGCGTAATTTCAAAATTCCCGCGTCATATCTTTGTTTTGTATCCACAAAACAAGATACGACGGCATCTGGGATCGACCCGACAGGCGTACGTCTTAGTACGCTGTCGGATCTCAGGTGCATTTTTTCGGTGGCCGCTAGGTGGCATTTCCGTCGATTTCCGCGTCGAGTATGCAAATTAGCTAGTTACGGCGATCCACGAACGTACGTCCGGCCGGAGCATTTTTTTACGTTGTTTGTGTTCGGCTTTTTCCGGCGTATAGTTACCCCTGCTATATGAGGCGTACCAATGTTAAGTATGGACGTCGTTCCCGCCTCGCATTTTAATTTTTTTTACGTCGTTTGCGTAAGTCGTTCACGAATAGGGATTTGTGTAGAATGACGTCACTGTCGTAAGCATTGGCTTGTTCCGGTTTTATTTCGAGAATGCGCACTGGGATACCCCCACGGACGGCGCATGCGCCGTTAAAAAATAAACGTTGTTTACACCGTGTCACAACGTATTTACATAAAACACGCCCCCATCACATCCATTTGAATTCCGCGCCCTTATGACGCCAAAGATACACTACGCCGCCGTAACTTATGGCGCAAATTCTTTGAGGATTCAAAAAAAAAAGTAAGTTACGGCGGCGTAGTGTATCTTAGATACGCTACGCCCGGCGGTAATATGCGCCGCTGTACGTGAATCTACCCCATTATGTACACACTTTACACTTTGCAGGCTGAACATCTCCCTAAATTGTATGAAATTAATGATTACTGATGAGTAGGGTTGAGCGAACCTGAAGTGTAAAGTTCTTTTTTTTTGGACCCGAACCCGAACCCAAATAATTTGCTGAAAGTTCGGGTTCGGGTGCGGAGTTCAGCTATGTAATGGTAAAGAATTGGGGAAATGGGGAAGGGAGTTGCAAGTTAGACCACTAATGTTTAGAATATCTATAGATTATCAATAATTTATGAATGATCACTCATCGATTGATGGTTAGTTGCTGTAACCGTAATATCATGTAAAAACAAGTATAGTGGAAAAGATGAGGGGGTAGGAAGGTGATCTAAGTGAAGATCGAAATTTAAAGAAAGGGGGTTACTTGTAGCAACAATAAATGATCGGAAATATATTGATACAATTAATTTAATTGTGGTATCAAAAAAATAGAAAATATAAATTTATACAGTTACAGATGAAAAAAAAAAATTAAAAATTCCTACAGCTGAAAAAAGGCTGTTTGAATACAAATGGGTGACTGACAAAAAACTCACGAAAGACAACATATAACAACAACACCTGTCCGGACGTTTGTAAGTGTGTCAGGCACCAGAAACATGCACCGTATGGATAAATGATAATATGTAAATAATTTCATATCCGTGAGTACGGAAAGAAATGGGTCATTAGTGCTAGTAGTTGGAGAATCAACTATACCACACTGGTTAGCACAACCCAATTAAATCGAATGGTGCAATAACTGATGACTGAGTCTGGTGCAGGGGTGGACTGACCATTGAGTCACTCGGGCACTGCCCGAGGGCCCCATGCCACTAGGGGGCCCCATCAGGGTTGCCAGGCTCAGTAAAACCAGGGACAGTATGTAAAAATCTGTGTTTTTTTTTTTAGATCTGTCCCTGATATGTCCGAAACTGACATGCTTTTAATGTGAATATCCCAAGATTTTAGCTGCCCTGCCTCTGCACTGCAGAGGCAGGGCAGCTAAAAGGGAAAGGGGAGGAGGGGGAGGGGGGGGGGGAGAAGGCAAATTGGTGATGGTATAAATAATTGAGGAAGTTCAAACATCCAGCTTTCCCAATGATACAAGCTATTCTGGAACAACGACCATATTGAATTATTTATACCATCACCAATTTGCCTTCTCTCCCCCCCTCCCCCTCCTCCCCTTTCACTTTTCCCACACACCAGTGTGGTATAGTTGGTTCTCCAACTACTAGCACTAATGACCCATTTCTTTCCGTACTCACGGATATGAAATTATTTACATATTATCATTTATCCATACGGTGCATGTTTCTGGTGCCTGACACACTTACAAACGTCCGGACAGGTGTCGTTATATGTTGTCTTTCGTGAGTTTTTTGTCAGTCACCCATTTGTATTCAAACAGCCTTTTTTCAGCTGTAGGAATTTTTACTTTTTTTTTTTTTTTCATCTGTAACTGTATAAATTATTATTTTCTATTTTTTGATACCACAATTAAATTAATTGTATCAATATGTAATGGCACTGCACAAAGTGTCATTTATGAAAGGAAAAAAAGTCATTTAAAACCGGCTTTGCGGCTATAATGAATTGTCGGCTTTGCGGTTATAATGAATTGTCGGCTTCGGCAATTCAGAGAGGATTCATTCATAAAAAAAAAAAAATAGCGTGGGGGTCCCCCCAAATTCAATTACCAGGCCCTTCAGGTCTGGAATGGATATTAAGGGGAACCCCGCTGTCAATTTAAAAAAAAATGACGTGGGGTTCCCCCTTAATATCCCTTCCAGACCCTTCAGGTCTGGTGTTGATTTTAAGGGGAACTCCACCCCAAATTTAAAAAAAAATGGCGTGGAGTTCCCCCAAAAGCCACACCAGACCCCTTATCCGAGCACGTTAACCTGACCGGCCGCAGAAAAGAGGGGGGAAAGAGTGCGCCCCCCCTCTCCTGAACCGTACCAGGCCACATGCCCTCAACATGGGGAGGATGTCCCCATGTTGATGGGGACAAGGGCCTCATCCCCACAACCCTTGCCCAGTGGATGTGGGGGTCTGCGGGCTTATCAGAATCTGGAAGACCCCTTTAACAAAGGGGACCCCCAGATCCTGGCCCACCCCCTATGTGAATTGGTAATGGGGTACACTGTACTCCGACCATTTCACGAAGGAAGTGTAAATTCTTGTAAAAAAAACACACACACACCGTAGAAAAAAGTCCATTATTAATAAAAAAATAAAATCCACTCTCGATCCGGCTCCCCGGTCCAACGTTGTCTGTATCCAGCGATGGGTGATCTTTCCTGAGAAATCCATCCATCCAGAGCAGCACCGCCGACCTTCTCTTTCCGCTGGAAACATCCCAGCCGAATGACGCGGCCGGAGTTTTGACATTTCTTATATATGGGAGGCGGGGCCACCCGTCATGTGAGCCCGTCCCCCTCTGACGCACACTCTGCGACGTCACTGAGAAAGCCCAGACATTCCCCTTGCATCAGAGGGGGCGGGGTCACATGACGGGTGGCCCGCGCTGCGTCATTCGGCTGGGCTGTAGGGGAGGCTTGTAAATTACTTGTCCGGAAAAAGTAATTGCGTTAGTGACTCAGTTACTACATTGGCAAAGTAATTAGTTACTCAGCAAAGTAACTGTGTGTACAATATCATCATCATCACCTCCACATGCATCAATGATGATATTGTACAGTATTGCATTTGCTGGGCATGTGGAGGTGATGATGATATTGTACAGTATTGCATTTGCTGGGCATGTGGAGGTGATGATGATGATATTGTACAGTATTGCATTTGCTGGGCATGTGGAGGTGATGATGATGATATTGTACAGTATTGCATTTGCTGGGCATGTGGAGGTGATGATGATGATTCATCATCACCTCCACATGCCCAGCAAATGCAATACTGTACAATATCATATTCCACCTCCACATGTCCAGCCCAGCCCCAGCCCCAGACTAGACCACTCCCCCCCCCAGTCCCAGACACTTCCAATCCAGTCCACACATGCTGGTCCTCACCTGCGCTGCAGTCTGAGTCTCACCACGTCGCAGGGCCACGGTCGGTGCTGAGCTGAGTCTCTTTGATCCTCCGTGGGGGAGATGTCGGCGGCTGAGCTGACTCTCTCGTGACAGGCGGGCGGGAGACTCCAGGCGCATGCATGTGACAGCAGGGCCGGCCCAAGATATTGTGCTGCCTGGGCCCAGGAATGAAGTGCTGCCCCTCCCTCTAAAAAAGGCAGTAGGGGTGGTTGGGGGGTTTAGACTCGGGAAGGGATGGTATGGGTGTTTAGACACAGGCAGGGGTGGTAGGGAGGGGGGTTAGACACAAGCAGGGGTGGTAGGAAGGGGGGTTAGACACAGGCAGGGGTGGTAGGAAGGGGGGTTAGACACAGGCAGGGGTGGTAGGAAGGGGGGTTAGACACAGGCAGGGGTGGTAGGAAGGGGGGTTAGACACAGGCAGGGGTGGTAGGAATGGGGTTTAGACACAGGCAGGGGTGGTAGAAAGCGGGTTTAGACACAGGCAGGGGTGGTAGGAAGGGGGGTTAGACACAGGCAGGGGTGGTAGGAAGGGGGGTTAGACACAGGCAGGGGTGGTAGGAAGGGGGGTTAGACACAGGCAGGGGTGGTAGGAAGGGGGTTAGACACAGGCAGGGGTGGTAGGAAGGGGGGTTAGACACACAGTCAGGGGTGGTAGGAAGGGGGGTTAGACACACAGTCAGGGGTGGTAGGAAGGGGGGGTTAGACACACAGGCAGGGGTGGTAGGAAGGGGGGTTAGACACAGGCAGGGGTGGTAGGAAGGGAGGTTAGACACAGGCAGGGGTGGTAGGAATGGGGGTTAGACACACAGGCAGGGGTGGTAGGAAGGGGGGTTAGACACAGGCAGGGGTGGTAGGAAGGGGGGTTAGACACAGGCAGGGGTGGTAGGAAGGGGGGTTAAACACAGGCAGGGGTGGTAGGAAGGGGGGTTAGACACACAGGCAGGGGTGGTAGGGAGGGGGTATGGGCGTTAGACACAGGCAGGGATGGTATGGGAGTTAGACAGAGGCAGGTGGAGATTAGTGGCGCTGGCACTTACTTTCTCTCAGTGTCAGCAGCAAAGGGGGGAGCCGCAGAGAGGATGGGAGGGGGCGGCCAGCTGTGATCTGCTATTACATGTAATAGCAGCGGCGCCAGGGCATCGACACAGTGAGGTGAGGCGAGGGGGCAGAGCAGCCACGATCATCACATCCAGGCCAGCTCTGTGGCCACATGACTGCCCGTGACCGAATCACAGGCCAGGTCAGGCCTGTGGCCACATGACCGGCCATGACCGAATCACAGGCCAGCCTGTGGCCACATGACCCCCTCTGCCCCCCCCGCACGCCGTGGTAGATGTAATTTCGGTAACGCCGCCCAAGTAATGGGAACGGCGTTGCCGAGAGGGGAAGAGTAATCTGATAGATTACTCGTTACCCTCAAAAGGCCCATCGTTAGGTAACGGCGTTTATTTAAACGCCGTTACTTACAACACTGCTCATGGGCACCTACATTGTGAGCCCTCCAGGAGTCCACAAGATTGTGTGAGTGCAACAGTGTCTTTAAAGTTTTGGGGAGCGCATTAGAGGCGCTGCCAACCCTGCTTCTGTCAAGAGCAGAGTGCGCCACCAAATTGAAGTCCCCTCCCAGCAACAAGTGCGGAGAACTGTATTTGTCTAAGATCCGAAAAAAATTCTTAAAGAAGGTTGCTTGGGAATCATTAGGGGCATAAAACATTAGCTATCGTGACCATTAGCTATCATGACCCTCTTCCCTTGTAAGGAGCCCTGCATGACAATAAATCTACTAGCTGAATCTTTATAGATATTCTCAACATCAAACATCAAACTTTTTTTAATAAATATTGCCACTCCTCGGGACCTAGCCCCAAATGTTATAAAATATCCCGGGCCAAAAGATCTATCAAAATATGGTTATTTTCGGAGAAGTGAGTCTCCTGTAATAGAATGATGTCTGCCCACAGGCGCTTGTAGGAGGAAAATGCTTTTTTTTCTCTTTTGAGGTGAATTAAACCCCCTAACGGTATGGGAGATTAATTTAATGCCCATTTTAAATTTGTAAGACAGATATGTCCATATATAATTGGGGGGGGGAGTTCCAAGGAGTAGGCTACCAGTGTCCCGCACCCCTGTATGGTGGGGACAATCAGGAAGGTCTGTAGACGAGCATATACCAATATGTTAAAGGGTCTAGCATAAGCCATAAAGGTAAGCATACCAAACACATCACGATTTGCGACATCTGCAAAAGGAGTCCTGCAACCTAAAGCAATAAAACAGTAAAAGAAAAAAAAACGACATGAAAACTAGTGGGGTCGGGAGGGGAAAGACCATCCCGACAATAGGAGTATTGTCAGGCGTTAGACAATAGTAGTAACCTGTCAGGCGTTAAACTTCCTGACCAATAGGACTGAACTGTCCAACACTCTTGGCAACCTGTTGGAGGACAAAAATGAGAAGAAAGACAAAAAAAGAAAAGAATGAGGCAAACTTAGAGTATCTTCAAACTTCTCTTCCTCTGTCTTGAGGGTATCCACAAGAGTGGGGGGACAACCAAACGGGCACCGCTGTACGTCAGCACAGTGGGAAACAGTTGGGGTGAAAAATGGTGCAAAGAGGAGTAAGCTGATTTCCAGGGGGGAGGGAGGAGACCCTGATGCAGGAAGGATTCAAACCCGCGAACACCTCCCCCGTAAATAATGTCAGTTCTCCTCAGCCATCAGGGAAATATCCTCATCCAGAAGAGGGAAAACACGTGGTGGGTCCGGGATAAGCGGGAAGAAGTATCCGATCAATTCAAGCGCTCCCTGAGATCCTGCCTCTGTCTTCTGCAGTCTCTCTGTGAGGATGGGGTGGACCAGATGGCAGATGGTCGGGGGGTGGAGGGCATACTAGGCAGATCCTCTTTTGCCATGAGCCCAAGCTTGATGAGGTGTTCCTTCCCCTCTTGGATGGTGACCACTGTGTATGTGGTCCCCTAGTGTGGGACCTGGAGTTTAAAAGGAAATCCCCATCTGTACCTGATTCTAGCCTCTTGGAGAGGTGTGGTGATCTTCTTAAATCTGCATTTCTTATCCAAAGTGGCCGGGGAATTATCCGGAAAAATTTGAATCCTGGTACCATCCAGCACAATGTTGGGGGTATTGCGGGAAGCCCTTTAGGATCTCTTCCTTCACCAGGTAGTTCTTAAGGCATAGGACTATGTCCCTGGGTGGTTTATCCACTGGAGGTTAAGGCAAAGGGCTCTATGAATCCTATCACAAGCAAAAGCATCCACAGGGGAAGCAGGAAGCAGGGACTGGAACAGCTTGTGTATGGCACGGATAAGCTCCGTGACCGCCTCTGGGACCCCTCTGATCCTCAAATTGCTCCTCCTGTTTTTGTTGTCCAAGTCCTCTAAATGGGACTGGAGCTGGGACACAGATTCAGTGAGAGATTCATGATCCCTGCGGAGGTCAGAATAAGCTAGTTGCAGCTCATCGTGCTTTGTTTCCAAAAGATCTGTTCTGCCGCCCAGAACAGCCATCTCCTGCTGCAGAGTGTTAGTTGATTTGTGGAGCTCAGTCTGAAAATTTTCAGCCAGCTTTGTATACATGGCTGCTAGGCTGTCCTCAAGGTCTGCCTTAGTGAGCTGCAGATTGTACTCACTTTCGACAGACGAGTGTGCAGGGGAGGCCGCCGGGGTGTGTGCAGAGGTCTGAGCACGTTGTGACCCAGCGCCATCTTGAGGCTTCCCAGCCATCTCCAAGACTCTAAGGAGGTAGTTTGTGAGGGTCTTTTGCGCTGGTTTCCTGCAACGAGACTTGGAGGACGGCATGCACCGCTCATTCCCCCGGGGGCGCAGGTAGGATTGGGTGCGTGTATCACAGTAAATAGCCCCAGGGAAGGCGCTGAAGTCCCCGCTGTGCTCGGAGCTCTTCTCAGTTGTGACCGTCCAGCTTTGCGCCGCGCATGCGCCCCATTGAATGTGTTTTATAGCAGAAAGTAAATTTTTATTTTATATTTTCAAGATTGTTGGTCTTTTTTTGTTTATAGCACACAAAATGCAGAGGTGATTGAAAAATGGCCAGGTCATGAAGGGGTTAAATCTTCTGGAGGTCAAGTGGTTAAGAAAAAATACAGAAAAATGTTTTTAATACTGTGAAATAGCTACCGTGCCTAATGTTATTTTCACTTCTTTTTACTCTACAGACAGTGAACTCTGCAAGAAGTGTCCTGAAAATGAATGGCCTAACAAAGCTAAAACTATTTGTATTGACAAGGTCAATGAGTATTTATCATACGAGGGGGACATTCTAGTTTTATTTTTTTCTATAACTTCAGTCATATTTGCTACAACATCTCTCCTTATACTTGGACTATTTGTTTGGTTTCGGAGCACTCCCATAGTCAGAGCCAATAACCGGAACCTCAGCTTCATTCTGCTCCTCTCCCTCATACTGAGCTTCCTTTCTGTATTCATGTTCCTTGGCCGTCCTGTGGATATTACCTGTATGCTGCAACAAGTCACTTTTGGAGTTTCCTTCACCATCTCAGCATCTTCTATCCTCGCCAAAACCATCATGGTCTTCATTGCTTTTAAAGCCACCAGACCTGGAAGCTCATGTAGAAAATGGGTGGGAGTCAAACTTCCCAATACAGTCATGTTATTCTGCTCATCCATTCAGGTTATGAATTGCATTCTCTGGTTGTCCATCTCTCCACCATTTCAGGAGTATGACATGGACTCCTATCCTGGGAAGATCATCATTCAGTGTAATGAAGGGTCAGTTATCGGCTTCTACTCTATGTTGGGTTATATGGGGTTTCTGGCAGCTGTGAGTTTTCTTCTGGCTTTCATGGTGAGGACATTACCGGACAGTTTTAATGAGGCCAAGTACATCACCTTCAGCATGCTGGTGTTCTGCAGTGTCTGGATTGCCATGATCCCGGCCTATCTGAGCACCAGAGGGAAATACATGGTGGCTGTGGAGATATTCGCCATACTGACCTCCAGTGCTGGAATATTATTGTGTATGTTTTCTCCAAAACTCTACATTTTACTTTTCAAACCTGAACTGAACACAAGAGGGACAATGCTGGGGAAGAGAATGATGTAAATGTAACACATTGATTCAATGTATAATGCTGTAGACCAGATTAAACAAATTCAGTCATATTGTTTCCATCATCATCATTATGAATGACATCATCATCAGAATTATGATTTTTGGGGACATTGACTGCCTTCTGTCTGCCTATTGTACATAAGTGGATGGAAGGTGGATGTCACAGAATTGGATGATATTTTAGAGCTTCATTTTTTTCTTGCTCTTACACGCCCCCCAGCATGCACAAGCAAAGTACTGTCACTGCATTGTCCATTGGACGGTGCTGATCACAAATAAAATGCTGTGACCAATAAAAGCCTCACACAATGTAACCAACACCTGAAGATAGCAGCTTGCCCCCACTTTTCCCTCACACACTGATTGGAGAGTGATAGAAAAGAAAGATTCCAGATCACCAGCCAGTACAAGTGCAATCCAGTACCAGCAGTACCAGAAACAGCTTCAGTCTTCCTTCTATTATCATTCATCCCTCTACAGCACAGATATCAAACACAAGGCCCACGGGCTGAATACGGCTCGCCAGGCCCTGACATGTGACCCTCCAACTCAGTTTTGTAGCCGGAATGTGGAACTCCATTCTAGTTCTCACCCTCCGCTCCTCACTGTCACTTGTAAACACAGATCAGCCCATATAGGTGTGAGGGTCAGGTGACTACACATATTTGGCCATTAACCACTTCAGCTCTGGAAGGTTCACCTCCCTTCCTAAACAGCCTATATTTTGCAATACTGCACTGTGTTTCTTTAGCTGACAATTGTGAGGCCGTGCGACACTGTACCCAAATAAAAAAAATGTTTCCTATTTTTCCCCCACAAATAGAACTTTCTTTTGGTGATATTTGATCACCTCTGCAGTTTTTATTTTTTGCGCTAAAAAAACAATAATTCTGAAAAGTATATATATTTTTACATTCTTCTATAAACGCATCCAATAAAAAAAATTGATTATACAATCAAATGTCTTCATCAATTTAGGCCAACATGTATTCTATTTTTGGTAATTAATCCCAATAACCATATATTGATTGGTTTGCACAAACTTTATAGCGTCTACAAACTATGGGATGGATTTATGGAATTTTTTTTCACTAGTAATGGTGGCAATCAGCGATTATTAGCGGGACTGCGACATTGCGGCAGAAAAAATCTGACATTAATTGACACTTTTTGGAGACCAGTGACACCAATACAGTGATCAGTGATAAAACAATGCACTGTCACTGTACTAATGACACTGGCAGGAAAGGAGTTAACATCAGGGGTGAGCAAAGGGTTAAATGTGTTCTCTGGGAGTGTTTTTTTTACTGTGTGGGGGATGGTTTAACTGTACAAAGACAGAGATCTGTGTCTCTCACAAAATCTATGTCTTCCTTACTAACAGAACGGCAGTCTGCCTTGTTTACATAGGCAGACTGTCGTTCTGCCTCTCTCAGAATTTTTGCCATACCCGCTGATTGGCTCCCGCTGTGTCCAATCACAGGGGAGCAGGTCTATGGCGGCGCACACACACCCGAGACCTAAAGACAAAATTAATGTACAGTTATGTGGTTTTGCGTTTAAGGGCCGCCCTGCCGCAGTATATGTATTTGGGGCGGTCCTTAAGCAGTTACACATATCTGATGAATGTAATTTCCTGATGAATTTGCATATCTGAATATTATTTCTGTGAACATTTCTACTTATATCTCATTGTGCTGCTGGATTCCTTCCTTGTCTCTTTCACAAAATTAGATTCATACTTTTTCAGTGTTGATCAGTATGTCGGATGGCCCATACCCACTTAATTCTAGTGAATGGGCTCAGGATGTTCAGATAAGCTCCTAGTCATCACTGTAGGTGCAGACACTGTGGAGTAATTATTCATCAATGTTTCCAGCAGAAGTAGTTTCATTCTGATCCACCTTCCATGTATGACAGCCTGCCAGACTTCTAATCTCTAATGTAAACACAAATCAGGTACACAGGAGGAGGGGAGAGCAGAGTGCTGAGCCCTGATTAATGGCTACATTGCTTCTATTAGGAAATTAAGGATGAATTGCTCCCTGGTGTTAGATTATATTGGGACAAAAACAGAGCCCCCCCACCCCAAAGCACCCCCCATGTTGAGGGCATGAGGTCTGGTATGGTTCAGGAGGTGTGGCACTTGCTCTTTCCTGACCTGCTGGTCTGCATGCTCGGATAAGGGCCTGGTATGTTTTTTTTGGGGACCCCACGCCATTTTTTTTAAAAGTTTTTCTTTTTACGGCATTTTGCTGTTTACATTTCAGCTGTCGGTGGGGAAGCCCGCTGACAGATGATGAGTCATCGTTTGTTAAGGACGAGGTGGCCGGCTTCCCGTGCCCGCTGCTTAACAACCAGCTTTTTTCACACAGAATTTGAATCGGTCGATCATTTTTCCACTGTTCCGACATGTAATCGTTCTGGAAAGTTGGAATTCATTACAAAATGAATACATAAAATTACATTTAATGAATTTAAACTAAGTTTGTTACTATTTGTTACAATTTTATTCAGAGATTCAGATACAGCCGAATCTCCAAATAACCCAAAACTTCCCAGAATTTGTATTCACACCGAAACAAATCACACATGTGTAATGAGCACGGCTTGGTTTCCTCCAGACATAACATTTAGAATTGAGGCCAAACATTTCCATTTTGGTTTCATCAGATGAGAGAATCTCGGTCCTCACAGTCTGAGATGTCTTCAGGGGATTGTTTTGTGATCTCCAAGAGAACCTTTATGTGTTTTGCACCGAGGAGAGTCTTCCATGTAGACACTAGACATGTGCAATTCATTTATTTACCCATCAAAATTCAGACAACATTTTCATTAATTGGAGATTCGGATGTCTCTGAATTTCCAGATCACAATCATAACAAATGTCAGCTAATCGGAAATAAATTATAACAAAATGAATTATACAAATTTGAAAATGAATTAGAATTTGAATTAGAAACATATTACAATAACACTGGACTACAAAGAGTAGAAATTAAATGAAATGAAAGTAGCAGAATTTTACCAGAATTGTGTCACTAATAAAGGAAAACAAAGTCCTGAGTATTCATTAATAAAATAGAAAAAGTGCAGCGCAAAACTCAAATATATAAATGATACTGGTATACTCAAACACCAATACCATAAGTGTGAATATGAATATGCAGAAAAAATGGAAAAAAATAAAATAAAAAATAAAATAAAATAATAATATTAAAAATTAAATACAATTCAAACAAACAGTCCAAAAGTCCATAAGTGTCAGAAGATGAGTGAATTAAACGAAAATAAATCTCCTCCACGTGACAATCCACCAAAATTTTGAAGTGATCCCTCCACCGTTGTAGATGGCTACTCTCACCTTCATATATGGACCACTGAGTTAACAGATGGTCAATAAAGCAAATCAAATAGGCAGGTCATGAACAGGAACCAGGCTGATGTATTAGATCCTCATAAGACAACCAAACCGCAAAGGACAGGTGCATGTAAAGAGATAATCACAGACTAAGTGCTCACTGTTGCAATGTGTGGATTTATTCTTTAAAAGAAGCAAAAGTCAGGCTACTCACATTTGGCCAGACAAAAAACGGCATGAAGTAACAATCTTTAGGAATGAACAGCAGATGAGCGACGTGATGTTTCAGGCTCCTAAACCACCGGACGCGTTACGTTATATCAACTTCCTCAGCGGGGCGGGGCCTGTTGCGTCACTTTCCTGTCTTTAAATAGCTGCTCATTGTCATAGGGACAAGCATCGGAATGGCGTGTGGGGCCTGACGTCGAATCCTGAACAGCTGATTGTTCAGGAAATGATGCAAACAACGTCAGAACATCCAGCATACTGTTCAAATGTGTGCAACTTTATTGTTCACACATACATGGTATAGAACTAGAATATCGCCATCTTGTGGACAATTTAGAAAATTGCATCCGAATGTTAATTTTAAAATAATAATAAAATTAATCAAATCGCTCAAAGCTGTCCATGTACAAACATTGCTATAAAATCTATATTTTTCTATAGTAACATGATAAATCTTTACATGATACTGCATAATAATCTAAAAACTTTTCAAATAAAAAACATATAAACCATTTTATTATTACATATAAAATTATCAATATAAAATCCCCAGTTAAAATTAATATTAATATTTAAAAACAAAGTTGCTATTTATTTGATATGAAACAATTCAAATCGAAGTCCACATTTAACCCTTCAGGGGTGAGAACCTTTGCCTCAAATATCCAAAAGGATTCTCTCTGGCTGATGTGGCGTGTGTAATTACCTCCCCTCCAGTGTCTATTTACCTTCTCCAGACCCCAACATTTTAAACATTTGGGATTCTTGTTATGGTATTGCTTAAAATGTCTTGAGACACTGTGATAACGAAAGCCATTTTTTATATTGTTCACATGCTCGCCTACTCTCACCGCCAGTGACCTTGAGGTGCGGCCTATGTATTGTAGGCCGCAGTCGCATTCTAACATATAAACGACACCCTCAGTGTTGCATGTAATCAAATTTTTTATAGTATAGGACTTCTTAGTGGAAAAAGAAGTCAATTCTTTGCGTTTTTTTATATTGAATTTACATTGTTTGCATGATTGGCATCTTCCACAGGCATAAAAGCCTGATAAAAAATTAAAAATCCTATTCTCTTTAAAAGGGGGAGGAGGATCTATGACTCCAGGGGCGACAACGTCTCTTAAAGAGGGGGCTTTTCGATAAATAAAACGTGGGTGGGCTGGTAGGACAGTCCCCAAAACCTTGTCCTTCTTGAGGACTTCCCAGTGTTTATTTACAATCTTTTCAAACTGCCGATACTGGATGTTATAATCCAGGACAATTTTGAATTCAAAATTTCCCTCTTTCGTCACCTGTTTGTTGGAGTCCTGTACTAAATCAGCCCTGTTGAGGGAACCCACTCGTGATAGTTCATTTGTAATGACATCTTTGTTATAACCCTTTTGTTGAAACCTGTTGACCAAGACTTTGGATTGTGTAAAAAAGTCAGTGTCAGAGGTGCAGTTCCTTCTGAGGCGTATGAACTGGCCTCTGGGAATGTTGCAAAGCCAGTTTTTATGGTGACAGCTGTCTAAAGGGATATACCCGTTTCTGTCAGAGGGTTTAAAATGATTACGAGTGTTAAAAAACTTTTCTCCTTTAAAAATTTCCAAGTCCAGGAACACAATCTTTTCACTGCTGATATTCCATGTGAGTGAAATGTTTTGAGTATTGCTGTTTAGTTTTGACATAAACGTCTCCAAACTGGACAGATCTCCCTCCCATATCATGACTAAATCATCGATATAGCGTTTATAGCATTTGAGTTGCATGGGGGGGTCTTTGAAAATGATTTCATCCTCCCATAGTGCCATGAAGAGATTGGCGACGCTAGGGGCGAACTTCGCGCCCATAGCGACGCCTTTCGCTTGTAAATACAAACTTCTGTCGTACCAAAAATAATTCTTTGTTAAGCTAAATTCAAGGCACTGCAGGAGGAACTTTCTATGTTTAGAAGACAGATCAGACTGTGCCAAGCCCCACTTAACTGCTGCAACAGCATCAGTGTGGTCAATAATAGTATATAGCGAACTTACGTCCGCTGTAATAAGCAGACTTTCAGGGGTGCATGTTATTTTCTCCAAGGTTTGGATACATTGTTTAGTATCCCTGAGAAAAGACTTAGTTCCAGAGACGATTGTTTTAAAAAAATAGTCAATGTATTGACCCAGCCTTGAAGAGACGGAGTCAATACCATTACTATCGGCCGCCCTGGCGGTTGGGTAGAGTTTTTGTGCACTTTGGGTAAAAAGTAAATAATAGGTGTGCGACAAGCACTGGGGTCGAGGTATTCAGCCTCTTTTTTAGAAAGGACTTTTCTTTTTATTCCCTTTTTGACTAAGAGAGTGAGATCCTGTTTATACTGAAATATAGGGTCACTTTTTAGAAGTTTGTAAGTGTCAGCATCTCCCAATAGACGTTGCATCTCGTCTTTATAGAATTGCTTGGACATTATAACCAAACCTCCTCCTTTATCCGATGGACGGATGACCACTTCTTTCTTAGACTCCAACGACGCTATACCTTTTTTGATGAAGGAGGGTTCTTTAATTTTTCTTACCTTCATCTGGTCCAAATCACTTAGGACCATGTTTTTGAACACGTCAATATGCTTGGAGTCATGATTAGAAGGGTTAAAGACACTTTTATTCCTCAAAGTGGAATAAGTGCTTACTGGAATTAAAGAAGATCTTTCTGCCGGTTTGGATAAAAAATATTTCTTAATATTAAGAGTTCTCACAAATTTCGATACATTTACATACGTCCGAAATTTGTTAAAATTCCTAACAGGGGCGAATTTCAGGCCTTTGTCTAAAACCTGCAATTCTTCATCCGTCAACGTAATCCCACTGATATTGAATATACCAGTGCCTAGTGGGATTTTTGTTTTTTTGATCGTTCTTCTTCCTGCCCGTTTCCCTCTCTTTCCCTTCTTTTTCCCCCCCTGTTTCCAGTCTGGGTGGTTAATGAGGGGCCCCACCACTGGGGCGGGTTCCCTAAAAAAAAAACCTCCACTTCTTCTCTGTTGGACAATGGGGCAAACCGATTATTAACAGGTATGGGGTTATCATGGTAATGATAGTCCTCTCCCCATCCGCCATCTTGGGAGTACCCTCCTCTCGATGTAGATGGATAATTAGGTTTGCCTCTGTAACTGTTATGTTGAGGATTACCATATGTAGTACCCCCATATGAGGTCATGGGGTATTGGTAATTACCTCTTCCTCTCCCTCCTCGGCCATTACCCCCCCGTCCCCTTTGGGGATAAGGAGCATAATTGGACTGATAGTCCTGCGGTGGGGCAGATGGTCTAGGAGTATTAATGGGGGTATTGGGGATGGGAGGAGCCTTTACATTAGGCTTGGTGGCCTGGTCGGAAGATCCGACATTCACTTGCCATTTGAAAACCTCTTTGCGTGTAAAATCACCAGAATCCCTAATAAATTTACCCTTCTTTTTATTTTGGGTATCGATGTCCCATTTAGTAAGTTTATTCTTTAATTCTCCTGATAACTTTGGGAAATCAGAATGGTCTTTGAAAACTTCCATTTTAGTTTTAATATCAGATATCTGATGTTCTAGAAGTTTCATCTTTCTTTGTTTCCTTCTCAGGAGGAATTCCATAAGTTCTTGACCTCTTTTGTTAAAGAAGTCGTACCACTCTTGTAGGGACTCCTCATCACCCAGACCATCACTGGGTGGGACATCCCACCTTAGGCGTCTGGGGTGAGACCGTCCCGAATGTATTGTTCAAAAGAGGTAATGTCCCACCAGGCTTTGACCTTTTTTTCAAACAGAAAACCCAATTTCTTAAAAAGGGCAGATATGTCATCAGGGCCAATGGTGGGAGCAGAGTTGGAAAAAACCTCACTGAGTTTGATCTCTCTGGTTTCCAAAAATTGAAAAACCTCCATAAATGCTGCTAAAGGCAAAAGCGAAAAGTGCAAAAATATATAAAAAACAGGGTGCAATCAGCGCAAATATATAGATCAAAAAATTATGATATTAAAAGTGTATTTATGTGATACAGACCCCCAGGGTTCAGATCACTGGTAATGCCAGCTGAACACTAAGGGAAATTCGCAAAAATCCTAGGCAAGTAAAAAATAAAATAGAAAAAGTGCAGCGCAAAACTCAAATATATAAATGATACTGGTATACTCAAACACCAATACCATAAGTGTGAATATGAATATGCAGAAAAAATGAAAAAAAAAAAAAAAAAAAATTATATTAAAAATTAAATACAATTCAAACAAACAGTCCAAAAGTCCATAAGTGTCAGAAGATGAGTGAATTGGCTCCAGTTTCCAAGATACAACTTCAGGTCAAAATTGCATCAAAATAATTCTAAATGATGAGGGGGATGTGCGATTATACACCATGGGGTAAAAGACGCAGTGCGGAGGGAATGTTTGGATATTCTTTTTAGATCTCTTTTACAATTGGGGGAACCATGAAAACATATCAGTCACTACTATGATTGGTGGGTTCCTCCACACCATTGGGACTGGGAAAGACATGAACTTGTTTTACTTGTTTAGCCAATGACTCAGATAAGTTGCACATGTAATGCAACAACAATGAGGGGCCCGACTCCCTGATCCCCTGATTCATCACTGCTGTCACTTTTGGGATGCAAATGTAACATTGTCACAAATGTATCTGAAGTTATCTGTGTTGTTTACACAGTTTGGAGGCATCTTGGCTAGACATGTGCAGTGCTGAAAAAAAAATATTTTCTTTTCATTTTATACATTTTTATTTCCGGGTCAATCGTTATGATTGCAATTTGTAAATTTGTGATTTTGAAAATTCATAAATTTGTAAGTTCAAACATTTGTAAGTTTGAAAATTCATGAATTAAAAAACTAGAAAATTTGAAAATACGAAAAGAAATCCAAAAATTTGAAAGAATAACTAAGGGCCAGATTCTCAGAGCAAGTACGCCGGCATATCTACTGATACGCCGGCGTACTTTCAAATTTCCCGCGTCATATCTTTAGTTTGAATCCTCAAACCAAGATGCGACGGCATCTGGGTAAGATCCGACAGGCGTACGAAGCCGTACGCCTTCGGATCTTAGATACAATACTTCGGCGCCTGCTGGGTGAAGTTTGCGTAGTTTTCCGCGTCGGGTATGCAAATTAGCGATTTACGACGATCCACGAACGTACGCGCGGCCGTCGCATTTTCTAATGTCGTCTGTAGTCTGCTTTTTCCAGCGTATAGTTAAAGCTGGTATTTTGTGGCGTATAGATAGACTTGCCATGTTAAGTATGGCCGTCGTTCCCGCGTTGAAATTTGAAAAAAATATTTTTGGCGTAAGTCGTCCGTGAATAGAGATGGATGTAACTCACGTCTAAGTTCAAAAAATTACGTTGTTGCGACGTCATTTCGCACAAAGCATGGCAGGAAATTTCTGGACAATGCATGCGCAGTTCATTCCGCGTGGGGACGCGCTTCATTTAAATGAAACCCGCCCCCTGATCGCCGATTTGAATTCCGCCGCCAGAAATACACTACTCCGCCGTAACTTACGGCACAAAATCGTTGTGGATTCGAAATTCTGCCAGGTAAGGTACGGCGGCGTAGCGTATTTCTGATACGCTGCGCGGATCTAATTCTATATGGATCTGGCCCTAACTCTCTAACTATTTAAATAACTAACTAGCAATACTCCGCCTGCTATACATAGCTAGAACGGCGATTGCGAGGCTCTGGATATCTCCTAGGGTACCGACAAACAAGCAATGGACGGATGATGTTAATAGATTGCTGATCAGGGAAAAAATTACCTACCAACACAGAAATGCGTCACGAAAATTTTATTCTATGTGGCAACCCTGGCTCAATGTTCCGGGACTAGGGCCCCCACAACTTATCATGGATAGATTGTTGATGGGATAATGCCTTAACGCATTGAAACTATGGAAATCCATGGTTGTTTAGGGACAACTGAGATCTGGGTTCCTGCCCCCCCCCCTTCCCTCATTCGTTACCCCTTCTCCCGACATCCTCCCTTCTTCGGCCTTTACCTTTTGCAGTCAGGCCTTATTGTATATGTTTTAGGTGGTAGTGTTAATTGATCTTGGGAAAAAGTGAGAGAAAAAGAAAAAAAAAAAAAAGGGGGAGACGGACAATTTTGTATTTGTATCACCCAGGCCGTGCTTAGTTCCGCCCCAGAAGGGCACTGCTTATATATGTTCCGTACTTTTATGTATGTTGTTGTGAAAAAATTAGTACATAGATGTTTAAGTGCAATTTTTGTTTTGCACGAGGGGCGGGTTGCTTGCTGGGTGGAACTCTCCATGCATCTCTTTTGCTGGGAAATGTCTCTCTCCCTTCTGTTGGCAATGTCAAAATGTTTATACTGGTATCCAGAAATATGTATAACAGTGTATTGTGTAGTTTGTGATTTACATTGTCTATACCAATAAACATCTTTTGATTTAAAAAAAAAAAAATAACTAACTAATAATATCTAACTATTAAATTATAGGTATTGGAATTTCCTTTTAAATGTGGCTGTTAGTGAACAAAACAAAAACAAATTTATCCAAAGTTACAAATTATCCGAAATAACAAATCAAAACAAATGGAACAGAACAAATAATTAATAACCAATAATAATAATAAAAAAAATATTATTACTGTTATTTATTATTATTAATTTGTCACATTACTTTTGTTTAGATGCGGAATTCATTGTTTCGGATAATTTGTAACTTCAGATACATTTGTATTTGTTACGTTCACTAGCTGACAAATTTGAAAGAAAATTTCAATACCTATAATTTAATAGTTTGTAATAGTTAAATTATTATTAGTTAATTATTATTTCATAATTTCAAATTTTCGGATTTTCAAATTTCAAACTTCCAAATTTTTTAGTTTACGATTTTATTCATTTTCAAGTTTCCAAATATTCAGAAAACATTGTTAAATGGGTTTTCATTCATTTGGATATTTTCGGATTAACAAATTTCTCAAATTTGGATCAAAACAAATTGCACAAGTCTAATTTTGGCTTCTGAGGGAAAATATCAATCGAATTTCCGAATTTATGATTTTTCAAACATTCATTATTACCAATATTCAGAAAAAATTGTTAAATGTGTTTTCATTTGTTTGGATATTTCCGGATTAACAAATTTCTCAAAATTGTCTTCTGAGGGAAAATATCACACAACTGTCCCTTGGAAATGTTCAGCAATGACACTTTCACAAGTCACCAGATGTAACTGTATGAGGTGTAGATCTGACCAAGACAAATGTACCTTGTAATAAAAGAAGAATAAATTACAGTCAGGTAATAATCTTTAGTGTCACAGTGAAGATACATTTATACTTCCATGTGGTGCCATTTTCATTGTTCTCCGTACTTTGTGGAGAAGTTACGAGACATCATGACCATCAGACTCCTCCCCCCTTGTAGGGAAATATACTCCTCTGTGTATAAATATTTATTGTGAAATATCTGGAAAACTTTAGCCAACCAACACCTTTATCATCTGTTTTCTAATTCATCTAATCACAATTTGTAAGAATTAGCACATTTTATCTCAGAGGGTGATAATTTCCAAAAATATGTAGACCAATGTAATAATTAATGATGATGATTCCTACTTGGGCTGCTTTATAGAATATAATAGAAAATAATATTGTTAAGCTGAATGAAATATAATATATTATAAAAGAATAGACTAGAATAAAACTGGATAAAATAGAATAGATAATAATAGAAAAGAACAGAATAGAACAGAATAAATAATAATAAAACCAAATAGAATGAACAATAAAATAATAGAATAGAATATGATAATATAGAATGTATTTAAAGGATCAAATAGAATATAAAAGAATTGCATAAAAAAGAATATAATAGAAAATAAAATAATAAAAAAAACTGATTAGAATATAAAAGAAAAGACACTAGTTAAGAATAGAATACAATACAATAAAAGAATATAACTGTTTTCCAATATTTCAATTTCAAATTTAGAATATAATTTAATTATATAGAAAGAATATAGCCGTTCTCCGAAAATCTAAATTTGAATAGATTCAAATAAAATCGAGTAGAACAAAATAGAAAGAATATAGCCGTCTTCCCAAAGTAGAATTTTGTATAGCATAGAAAAATAAACAGAAAGAATATATAGTAATTTTCTTAAATTTATATTTCAATTATAAAATAATAATTACAAGCTGTCTTTAAAAATTCACATTTTGAAATATGAATTTTGAAAAGAAAATAATAGAATTGAATAAAATAGAAAGAATATTACCATCTTCTGATTTTTGAATTTCAAATGTAAAAAATAATTGACCAGAATAAAATAGAAATAATATAGCTTTCGTTCAAAATTTGAATTTTGAATTTCAGTTTGGATTTTGAATTGAATAGAATAGAGTAAAAGAGAAAAAATATAGCCAACTTCCAAAAATCTAATTTACGAAATCAGATTTTGAATAGAAACAAAAGAATGCGGCCTTCTTCCGAAATTCAAATTTCAAATAGAATAAAATAAAATATAAAAATATATAGGTGATTTTCACGATTTTAATTAAGAAATTTTGAATATAATAAAATAGAATAGAATACAATAGAAAGAATGTAGATGGTTTCCAAAATTAGCATTTCATATAGAATTAAAAAAATAGAATAAAAATCTGTCTTCCAAAATTCTAATTTAAATTTCAACAATTAAATTAAAAAAATAATAATATTAGAATAGAATACAATAGAAAGAATGTAGCTGTCTTCTGAAATTTGAATTTCAAATTTTGAATAAAATAGAACAGAATAAAATATAAAGCATATTGACCACTCCTGAAATGTTAATTTCGAACAGAAACAAATAAAATAGAAAATAATGTCATTTAATAAAATAAAATAAAAAGAATATAGCATTCTTCTGAAATTCAAAGTTTGAAATCTGAATTTCAAATGTTGAATACAATGGAATAAAAAGTCACTTTCTAAAATCCAAAATTTCAAATATAATAGCATAGAATAAAATCTATAGTCAAATCCCCAAATTTGAAGTTCAAAATTTGTATTTAAAATTTTGAATAGAATAGAATGTGAGGCTACGGCAATATGCTGAGCCTGCATGGGATAGAGCAGAGGGAGAAGTGGGCTGCCGCGATCTGGGGTAGTAACAGCCTCTGATTGGTTGGTCGCGGCAGCCCCCTTCTCTGATAGGTCCGTTCGCGTGAGGTGAAGCCCGCGCTGGACGAGCCTATATAAGGGAGAGGCTGAGGCGATTTGCTCAGTCACGTCTCCTGACGAGCAGCATCGCCCGCCTCTCCCTCTCTCTCTCTCAGGATGAAGCGCGCTGTGCAGGACAGCCGTGAGGAGCTATTATGCAAACTCCTAGAGAAGGCGGAGAGCAGGGGAGGTGAGGAGTGGCTGAAGCGTTGCCTGTCAGAGGAGAGTGGCTCTGTTTCATCCGTCAGCCCAGCTGCAGTACCAGAGACGAGCGTGGGCGCCCCCAGGAAGCAGCCTGGGAGGAAGAAAAAATGTAAGATTAATAATTTAGCTCCTCAAGCTGAGGGAGCTGCAACAAGAGGTGCTTCTTGCCAGCAAGGGAGCAGCGCTGCCTCTTCCCCCCCTCCTGGGGACTTGGGTGAGCATGTTTTACCTGAAGTTGTTTTCAGAAATGTTAACCAGTTATCTGCATTTTCTAGTCTGATTGAATCTTTATCTGTCATTGTGCAGCAGTTTAAAGGGATACATGGTAATGGTGCAGATTTTACCTCACAAAATTTAAATATGTATGTGCAACCAGGTGAGAGTATGAGTACTCAGACATGCACAGTAAGTCAGAGTGCACAGGAGGCTGGTGCTGGAAATAGCGATAATGCTATTGATATGGAGGAGGTTGGTGTGGTGTGGCATGAGGCTGGTCATCCCTCTCTGCTAGATAAAGATATTACTGCTAAATCGAATGTGAGGTGTCCTTCTGTTCATAATACTTTACCCCTCAGATCCTCTGCTGCTATGGTCAGCGAGTCTTCCTTTAAGGAACCCCTCCCTTGTAGTTTATCTCCGCTGGGTTTTCATCTGTCTAAATCAGTCAAAGAAAAAATTTGGAGGGGTGAATATCTTGATATATTATCACTTCTGCCATCTTCAAAGGAGTTTTTGGCTAAGTCTGACAGACAGTCCAGCGAAAGAACAGAGGAGGATAGGAGGAGAGCGGTTCCTAAGACATTTCAAAACTGGCTGCAAGCATTCTGTATCTATGCAGCAGTTATGGGAGAACGCTTCCCTGGGAAGTGCTCAGGTTTATTCCAACACCTGGATATTATTGCGGAGGCCTTTCGCCACTTTGGCGGCTCCGCATGGTTCTCATATGACGAGAATTTCCGTCAAAAACTAGCGGTGCACCCATCGCTGCATTGGGGGGCTAAGGACGTGGGTTTATGGTTAAACCTTATGCTGCCACCAAGGCCCCAGTTCACCCCTCGTCCCTCTTCCAATGGTCAGAGTCCAGTCAGGAAGGGTGTGTGCTTTGCATTTAATGAGGGTCAATGTAAATTCTTATTAAATTGTAAATACAAACATGAGTGTTCTTATTGTGGTGGTTCTCACGCGGCGAGCAGATGTTTTCGTAAAGCTGCCGCAAATTCCTCTCATTCAGGACCCAAGGACACACATGGGAAAGGCCCCGACTCCGGTGAGCCTGGCAAGAATGCGCCCATGGCTCGAGCGTTATCCAGACCACAGGATGGCGGCTCTGCTAACTGAAGGTTTTTCTAATGGTTTCTTAGTGCCATCCTTTACTGGTTCAGGGTGTACACCAGTTAAAAATCTATTGTCTGTGTCCATGCACTCTAACTTAGTTCTGGAGAAAATTTACAAAGAATTGTCTGAAGGTAGGATTGCTGGCCCCTTTAATGACCCGCCATTCGCTAATTTCCGGTTGTCCCCATTGGGCATCGTACCCAAAAAAGAACAGGGTGCGTTCAGATTGATCCACCACCTATCTTACCCACCGCATTCGTCACTCAATGACGAAGTTGCCTCTGTGGAGGCTCCAGTCTGCTACGCCTCATTTGATGAGGCTTTGTGTCTTTTGAGGCAAGCAGGGCAAGGGGCTGTGTTAGCAAAGGCTGATATTAAGTCGGCTTTCCGCCTTCTTCCCGTGCATCCACAAGGCTTCAGTTCATTGGGGTTTCACTTTTTGAATCACTATTATTTCGATAAATGCATGCCAATGGGGTTTTCCCTGTCATGCTTTTATTTCGAGGCTTTTTCCTCTTTCTTACATTGGGTCGTGTCAGTCATTATCCCTCAAGGCCTTATCCTACATTATCTAGATGACTTCTTGTTTTTAGGTCCCCGGGGGTCATCAGTGTGTATGGAATCTTTACAGGTTTTCTTTGAGGTTTGTCATGACTTTGGCGTGCCCCTGGCCCAGGAGAAGACAGTTTTTCCCACTACAGTTATTGAATTTTTGGGGATCACGGTGGATTCTGAACGAATGGAGTTCAGATTGCCGCAGCAGAAGATACATAAAATGAAGTCTATGATTGCAACCTTTCTTGTAAGTAAGAAGGTGTGCTTAAAGGAGGCACAGTCTTTGCTGGGCCTTTTTGCTTTTGCGGCCAGAGTCATCCCTATGGCGAGGGTTTTTTCGCGCAGGTTCTCGTTAGCCATAAAAGGTATGGTGAACCCTTACGCTCATTTCCGGATTTCAAAAAGCATCAAGGATGATCTAAGAATTTGGGATGCTTTTTTAAATGAGTTTAATGGTTCCTCGGCCTGGCAAAGGGACTTTATTAATAGCTCTCAGTTGGAGTTTTTCACTGATGCAGCTGGCTCTGCTGGGTTCGGGGCTTTCTTGGATGGGCGCTGGTGCGCCCAGTCCTGGCACCCTGATTGGCTCCAGAAGGAGATTCTGCAAAATCTAGTTCTGTTAGAGCTCTTTCCAGTGATAGTGTCAGTGGTTGTGTGGGAAGACATCTTTAGGAATCGTAGAATTTTAGTTCATACAGATAATAAAGGTGTCTTTTTCGCCATCAATACTCTGTCTTCTAAGTCGGAACCCGTTCTAAGGTTATTACGTTTCCTGGTACTACATTGTATGAACTGTAATATATGGTTGAGAGCTGAGCATATTGCAGGTAAAGAAAATAACATAGCAGATTCTTTATCTCGTTCACAGTTCAAGAGATTCCGAGAGTTGGCGCCATCAGCGGATCAACATGGCACCCCTTGCCCAGACTTCCTCTGGGGCTTAATTTGGGAATAATATTCCGGAATCTCAAGGCTTCAGTAGCGGAAAACACCTGGAGGGATTATAGGCTTTCATGGCACAAATGGTGCTCTTTCTGTCAACCATTGGGTTTGGATCCACTAGCTGTATCTTCTTACGTGGCTTTGTCTTTTTTGTCCTTTCTCATTCAATCTAATCTGTCCCCGGCTTCCATAGGTAAAATTTTGGCTGGAGTTTCCTTTTTCCTTAAGTTTGCAGGCCTTCCGGCTCTTACTTCTTTCTTTCAGGTCACTCAAGTTTTGAAGGGCCTCAAGAAGTCTAGGCCCTCTTCGGATAATAGGCGTCCCATATCTATACCCATTTTGATCGATCTTCTTCGGATCCTTCAAGATGTCTGCTCATCCAGTTTTGAGACTTTTCTTTTCAAGGCTGCTTTTTCTATCGCATTCTTTGGAGCCCTACGGTTAGGTGAGTTTACAGCAGCAAACAAAAACTCCTTTTCATTTCTACGTTTTTCTCATGTTCAGTTTGACGCCGGTTCTATTCGACTGTTTTTGTCCAGATCCAAGTCCTCTCAGGTTGGCCAGTGGTTTTCTTTATCCAGTTCTCCTAATGAGGCTATCTGTCCTGTGTTTCATCTTCGTAACTATCTTTTGGTCAGACCATTGTGTAGCGATTCTTTTTTCATTCATGAAGACTTGTCCTCATTGACAAGGTACCAGTTCTCAGCTGTTCTGGCCTCCTGTTTGAAGCGCTTGAATTTATCTGGGTACCAATTTTCTTCCCATTCTTTCCGAATTGGCGCGGCCACCACAGCTGATGCCATAGGTTTTTCGGAAAGTAAGGTTAAAAAAGTGGGTAGGTGGGGCAGCAATAGATATAAGTTATATGTTCGTCCCAGTCTTCTAACTTTATGATTTTCTTTCAGATTTATCCAGAAATATCGCTTGGGTAATAGGTCACTCCTACGTGTTCTGGGCCTACAAGCACTCCGGATCCAGATCATACTCTGCTAACCTGGGGCTTGATCCTGAGTTATTTTTAATTTTATGGTCAGGTGTTAGAGGTATGCGGTGGCGCAATGTAAAAGACCACCTAGTTTATTTGTCTTCTGTCTGGCCTCAACCCCAAGTGATAGTTATCCACGCGGGGGCTAATGACTTGGGTAAATTCAACACATGGGACTTGTTATGTGAGATGAAAAGGGATCTATATTCCATAACTCAAATGTTCCCAGGTTCAGTGTTGGTATATTCTGAGATGGTTCCGAGACTGTTATGGTCGCCGCAGGGCACCCTTTTTTACGTGGATAGGATCCGCAGACGTTTAAATAGGACAATCCATAGTTTTATGCCCTCAATTGGTGGCTCTTCTTTTCGTCATTCCGAGTTAGAGGGTTTTTTGCCTGGGTTGTTTCGGGTTGACCAAGTTCATCTGTCAGGCATTGGCTTGGACATTTTTAATATGGGTATCCAGTCTATGATCGAATCAGCCACGGTGGTGGGGGGGCCTCGGCCAACAGCTTCGCGGTTGGCCTCGGCCGGTGGGGAGTAGTCGTCCAGCTTTTGCTGGATGGACAGCAATTAATCTGATTTTAAAGTTTTAAGTTTAGCCAATTTGGCCTTTTGTAATTTAATTTATTTATTGAGAAATTTTTGTAACCCCGCCCCCACATTTTATGGATGACACCGTGGCCAATTTTACCAAAGATAAATAAAAAATGTTGTATCAAATTGTTGTTTGGTCTCCTTATTCAATACCTCTGTACTAGCCCATGTGAGGCTACGGCAATATGCTGAGCCTGCATGGGATAGAGCAGAGGGAGAAGTGGGCTGCCGCGATCTGGGGTAGTAACAGCCTCTGATTGGTTGGTCGCGGCAGCCCCCTTCTCTGATAGGTCCGTTCGCGTGAGGTGAAGCCCGCGCTGGACGAGCCTATATAAGGGAGAGGCTGAGGCGATTTGCTCAGTCACGTCTCCTGACGAGCAGCATCGCCCGCCCGCCCACCCTTCCTTGTCAGTTGTCATAATAAGTCATGGGGTCGTCCGTATGGGGGAGTAGTCGTCCAGCTTTTGCTGGATGGACAGCAATTAATCTGATTTTAAAGTTTTAAGTTTAGCCAATTTGGCCTTTTGTAATTTAATTTATTTATTGAGAAATTTTTGTAACCCCGCCCCCACATTTTATGGATGACACCGTGGCCAATTTTACCAAAGATAAATAAAAAATGTTGTATCAAATTGTTGTTTGGTCTCCTTATTCAATACCTCTGTACTAGCCCATGAAATTAAAAGAAACTAGCTGTCATTCAAAATCTAATTGAAATATCAAAATTCGAATTTTGAAAACATTTACTAAAATAGAAATAAAAAGAATATAGCTGTCTTCTAAAAATTAAAAGTTGAATAGATTGAAACAGAATGGAGTTGAATAAAATAGAAATAATATAGCCATCTTGCCAAATCTGAAATCTGAAAACAATAGAATACAATAAAATATAAAGAATATAGACAAAATTTGTATTTCAAATACAATAAAATAAAATATAGAAATATATATCTATGTTTGAAAATTTTAATTTTGAAATATGAATTTTGAATAGAAACAAATAAAATAATATAGAAATAATGTAGCCATCTTCCAAAAAATAGAATTTCAAACTTTGGATAGAATATAATAAAATAGAAAGAATATAGGGCCAGATTCACAAACAGCGGCGCAAATTAAGTTACTCAAAACGTATGTCATTTAAGTTCCGCGCCTTAATTTTGTGTCGTAAGTGCCGTATCCACAGCGCATTTGCGCCCCAAATTGCGCAAGCGTAACTTAAATACCGAGGCGTAAGGCGGGGTTATTGCAAGTGGGAAGGAAGTGGGCGTGCTCCATTGTAATGAGCCGTGACCCCATGCAAATTACGGGCCGGCCGTACTGCGCATGCGCGCATGAATCTGCACCTAACTGGGCATGTGCAGAACTTGGCTCGGCGCAATCAGTGAGATAGGAAAAAGGCCAAGCGTACTTAGTTTGAGAATCGCCCTGTGCTTAAATAGCCCCAGACAAACACACTTCCCTTGCAAAAGTACATCCCTGTGTTCCCTTCCTAAAGCAAGTTGCTTCTGCTCTGTCGTCTGTTGGTGTGTGTTGGTGAGTTTAGTGTTAGTTAAAAGATTTGGAGGAGTAGTAGAGTGTAGTAGTTGTGTGTTTTTTTCTATTGTATTTTCTGTTTGTTTTTTTTATTGTTTTTTTTCTGAGTGTATTTTCTGTTTGTTTTTTCGGAGTTTGTTTTAGAATTTGTAGTAGCTGTCTGCTTGTGTGGTTTTATTTTTGTGTTTGTTTGTTGTGTGAGTATTTTTGTTTGTTTGTTGTGTGAGTATTTGTGTTTGTTTGTTGTGTTTGTTTTTTGTTGTTGCTGAGTGGTGGGTGTTATGGCACCGAAGCGCAGGAAGCTTAATTTTTCTACAACAGAGAAGCAAATACTTGCTCGGGCCATCGCCCAATATGGGCGTTATTTGCATGGCCCTGAGAGCCGGAACACCACCCCGGCCAAGAGGAAGGAGATCATCCAGAAAATCACAGATCAGATCAAGGGGGGGGGGGGGGGGGGGAGACGAGGACCCCCAGTGGGATACAAAAGAAGATAAATGATCTTAAGAGCCTGTTCCGTGACAAGATGGCCAATATCAATGCCCATGCCACGGGCACTGGAGGAGGCCCAGCCTGCCCCGTCAGGCTGAGTGAGGAGGAATGGGCAGTGGCCCGGTGTTTCCACCCACAGCAGGTGGTGGGCCTGCCTGGCTATCAATCTGATTCTCCTGTGAGGACAGGTAAGTTTTGTGTTTTTCTATCTGGTGATTAGCATGTGTGGGTGGGGGAAGGGAAGATGTGCCAAGTGTGTGGATCCTCCAACCTGTGATTGTTTTGTGTCCTCCACAGATGGCCAGGAGGTTGCTGGGCCATCAGGCCAGGAGGTTGCTGGGACATCAGGCCAGGCTGCTGCACCATCCCCTGGACAACATGCTGCAGAAGAGTCCCAAGAAGGGCAGGAGTCCCCAGGGGAGGGGAGTGGCCACACCTCCCCTCATGAGGAGGTTGAGGGGGAGGAGGATGAGGGGGTGGAGGCTGAGGATGAAGATATGGACATTGCCAGGCAAGTCCTTTTGGCCTTGGATTTGTTGACCCTTGGGGCTACCCCTGAGGCTGGCAGCAGTCAGGCCACCATCAGGGGTAGCCCCTCCCACTCCTCCCCCAACAGGCCTCAACCCACTAGGGTCTCTCTCTCCCCTCCTCCCAGGCAACAAGCCTCAGCAGCAGACAGGATGACGACCCATGAGACCAGGGGGGTGACCAAGCATCTGCCGGCCAATCTGCAGAGGGACAATTGCCCGGCAGACCCGCAATCTGGCTCAGATCAAACAGACTCTGAGCCAGATGGAGGACAGCCTGGGTTCAATTAAGGAGTCACTCACTGATGTGGCCACAAACTCCTTGGCCTGCAGACCGCCACAACAGGCGTGGCCCAGGAGGTGAGTGCCCTGACCCAGGCTGTCCAGGACAATACCCGGGCTGTCCAGGCCAATACGGCTGCCCTCAATCTCAGTCTGACCAGGATAGCAGTGGCTTTGGAAGGCAGGCCAGCAAGAGGACAGTCACCAGGGGAAGCTCCTCCTTCCCCTGCTCACCCACCCCCCCAGGATGATCCTCCTTCCCCTGCTCACCCCCCCCCCCCAGGAGGCTCCTCTGGTTGGCTGTGGCCGTGCCCGTGGGCGGCCCATGCGTAGCTCACGCCTCCGCCGTTAATTTTGCGGGGTACTTTTGATTTTTGATTTTTATTATATTGTTTTGTATACTGTACTTATGATTTGTTTAATGTGTGTGAATGATGTGTGAATGTGGGGGTGGCATTCCTGATTAAATAAGGGTGTCACCCTCATTTTTGGTGGAGTAGGGATCCCCAGGACCAGGGAGAAGTGATCCCAGGTCCATGTGAATGGTGTATGAATGCACAGTGACATAATTGGAGCCGTGGCGTGGCGTTACTGCTCCCAAGTACCATTGGGGGGTACTTGGATCTAATCCAATTAGATGTGCATGTGATGTGTTTGTGCTAGGGACCACAGTTGGTGTGCATGCATGCATTCTCATTGTGCCATGTTTAATGTGTGTGTTTACTGTGCAAAGATGCCTTCTGCGAGGCGTCTCCTGGCTGCTGTTCCCTCAGAAGAGGGGGTACCCTGGGTTAGGGAGGGAATGTCTGGTTCGGGAGTCAGGTCATCACGTATGTCAATCTCCAGACCCCTTCTCACTGCGAAGTTGTGCAGCATGCAACATGCACCGATGATCTGGCACACAAAGTTTGGGGAATACAACAGGGTACCCCTAGACTTATACAGGCATAGGAAACGTGACTTCAGGAGGCCAAATGTGCGTTCCACCACTCCACCGGTACGTATGTGTGCAGCATTGTAGTTTTCCTCTCCTGGGGTTTGGGGGTTCCGGTATGGAGTCATAAGATGGGGTCCCAGTGCATATGCAGAGTCACCTGGAAGGGAAAAGACAGGAGGATGTTAGTCATGCATGTGCCCCTCGTGATGTCTGCATCATGGGAGGGGACAGTCATACCTGACACTCATGTCACTCACCAACCAGCCAGCTGTCCCCGTACACGTTCTGTTCCAATTCTCTGGAGATGTTGCTGTGACGGAATATGTAGCTGGCATGGCTGGATCCTGGGAAAAATGGCACAGACGTGCCATATGAGGCATTGGGCATCCCCTATCACCTGTGCATTGATTGAATGCCAATGCTTCCTATTGCGGTACATGTGCTCTGTCTCATGGGGGGGGCTGTAGTGCCACATGTGTGCAATCAATGGCCCCGATGGTACGTGGGAATCCTGCAATTTGGAAAAAATCGGTCATTGTGTTCATTCGCTGGACCTCCTGGGAGGGTTTGATGAATTGATTGGCCATGCATCTCAGGATTGCAGGGACAACCTGGTGCACACATCTGCTAATGGAGGATTGTGACATCCCAGCCACACCTCCACTTGTGTGCTGAAAAGAGCCAGTGGCCAGGAAATGCAGTGTTGCCAGGACCTTGATCAGTGGCTGCACTGCATGTGAGCGTTGTGTTGGGCTGGTGAGATAATCCTGCAGGATTGTGGTTAATTCCAGCATGGCTTCACGGTTGAATCTGAAGTTGTGATACACCTCAGAAGCAGTCATGGCAAAGACATCTAGGCGTCTGCGGTATACCCTCTCCTGTGCCCTCCTCCTCCTCCTCCTCTGTTCCCTCCTCCTTCTTTGCGCCTCTAAAGTCACTAGTGCACTTATGAGCATTGATGGCCCTGGCATGTTGGCATACAGATTGTAGTCCGGCAAGTGTGTGTGCTCAGCTCTTCCTTAATGGTGTTGCTTTAGCTGACCTTTACACGGCTGGTGTAAAATTAGGGCTGCTTTTATAAAGTGTAATTTCCCGCCGGGAAACTAAAAGAAGCGCACAGGGCGTAATCTACGCCGCACACACTTAATTTTGTGGATCGCCCTATCTCCCTCATTTGCATCTTTGCCTATCAAAACAGCGGCGTGTCTAGCGTATTTTGCGTGCGAAGAAGCGCCGGTGTAAATCTTTTAGGTAGGACATAAAAACCTGGATTTCAGGCGTATTTCGTTTTGATGATCAGGCGCAAAGATACGAGCGTCGCTAATTTCAATTACGCAGCATGTCTCGAGTTAAGTCGGCGCATCTGCTTTGTGAATCTGGCCCATAGCTTTCATCCAAAAAATGTATACGTTTGAATTAAATAGAATAAATTAAAA
Source organism: Rana temporaria (assembly GCF_905171775.1). Classification (NCBI taxonomy): domain Eukaryota; kingdom Metazoa; phylum Chordata; class Amphibia; order Anura; family Ranidae; genus Rana; species Rana temporaria. The sequence continues at coordinate 11,246,814 of NC_053489.1, read as the reverse complement.
AAGAAGGAAAATAGCCATCTTCTTAAATTCTATTTTTAAATAGAATAAAATAAAATAGAACAAATACATAACAAACTTTCAAAATTAGAATTTTGAAGTTAAAATTTTGAATAGAAAATAATAAAGTAGAAAGAATGTAGCTGGTTTCCAAAATTTGTATTTCAAATAGAATAATAAAAAAAAGAAAATATATATCTGTCTTTTAACATTCAAATTTTAAATTTCAGAATTTGAATTTTGAATACAAAAGAATGGACTATAATAAAATAGAAAGCCATCGTTTGAAATGTAATCTTCAAAATTTGAATATAATAAAACAAGGTTAAATAGAAATAATAAAGCTGTCTTCAGAAATTTAAATTTTGGAATTTAAATTTTGAAAGAATACAGCCATCTTTCAAAATTCAAATGTTGAATAGAAAATAATAGCATAAAATAGAATAAAATATAAAGACTATGGCACCCTTCTGAAATTTAAATGTTAAAATTTGAGTTTCAAATTTTGAATACAATAGTATAAAAACTGTACTGTAATTTTCTAAAATCCATCATTTCAAACAACACAGAATAGAATAGAAAAAGATAAAGCCAACTTCCAAAATTCAAATTTCAAAATTTGAATTTCAAATTTTGCATAAAATGGAGTAACAAAGAATAAAATAGAAAAACCATAACTGCCATCCAAAATTTGAATCTTGAATAAAAAAGAAAGCATATATCCGTCCTGTAAAATTAAAATAAAAAAATGTAAATTTTAAATTCCAAACATAATAGAATAGAATAGAAGAACATCTTCTGAAATTTTGAATTCAAATAGAAATAAATAAAATAGAAAACATATATAGCTGACATTGAAAATGTAATTTTGAAATTAAAATTTAGAATTTTCATATAATAGAATAGAATACACGAGAAAAAGTATAGCTAATTTCACATGGAATTGAATAGAAAAAACATATAGACAACTTTCGAAAATTGAATTTTGAAATTTAAATTTCAACTTTTGAATGGAATAAAAAAGAATAGAATATAGCTGTTGTCTGAAATTGAAATGTTGAATTTTTTATTTTGAATAAAATAGAATACAATAGAAGGGCTCTAACATCTTTTAAAGTTTAAAATTTGAACTTAGAATAAAATAGAATAATATAACCATCTTTCAAAAGTCAAATTTCAAATCAAAAATGAAAAAGAATAGAACACAATAGAAATAAAATGATTTTTGAAAGATGATTATATTCATTCAATTTTATTCTAAATTCAAATTTTAAACTTTAAAAGATGTCAGAGCCTTTCTATTGTATTCTATTCAAGATTAAAATTTCAATGTTTTAATTTCGAACAGCAATATCCTTTCTATTTTATTACATTCTTTTCTAACTTGAAATTTTATTTTATTCTATTCTATTCAAAATTGCAATTTGGGAAGATTGCTATATTCTTTCTATTTTGTTCTACTCCATTCTATTTTAAATTATTCAAATTTAGATTTTCAGAAGATGGCTATATTCTTTTTATTTAATTAAATTATATTTGAAATTTGAAATTCAAATATTGCCATTCTTTTATATTCTATTTGATTCTTTAAATACGTTTTATTCTATTCCATCCTCGCTTATCATATTCTATTCTATAATTTTATTTTTCATTCTATTCGGTTGTATTCTGTTCTATTCTGTTCTTTTCGATTCATTTATATTCTATCTTATCCAGTTTTATTCTATTCATTTATATTTTATTCAGTGTTACCCTATTATTTTCTATTCTATTCAATAAAGCAGCCCAAGTAGTAATTGTCATATTATTTTTTTTCTTTTAAACCTCTACCTCTACCTATTTTGGGAAATTTTCACCCTCTGAGATGAAAGGTGATAATTCTTACATATTTTGATGATATGAATTAGAAAACAGATGATAAAGGTGCTGATTGGCTAAAGTTTTCCCAGATATTTCACAATAAATATTTATACACAGTGTGGGGTAGATCCACGTACAACGGCGCATTATTGCGCCGGGCGTAGTGTATCTAAGATACACTACGCCGCTGTAACTTACTTTTTGTTGCTTCGAATCCTCAACGAATTTGAGCCGTAAGTTACGGCGGCGTAGTGTATCTCTTGTGGCGTAAGGGTGCGCAATTCAAATGGATGTGATGGGGGCGTGTTTTATGTAAATATGTCGTGACCCGACGTAAGCAACGTTTTTTTTTTTAACTGCGCATGTGCCGTCCCTGGGGGTATCCCAGTGCGCATGCTCGAAATTTGACCAGAAGAAGCCAATGCTCACGACGGTGACATCATTCTATGCAAATTCCTATTCGCGAATGACTTACGCAAACAACGTAAAAAATTCAAAATTGTACGCGGGAACGACAGCCATACTTAACATTGAGTGCGCCACCATATAGCAGCTTTAACTATACGCCGGAAAAAGCCGAACGAAAACGACGTAAAAAAATGCGCCGGGCCGACGTACGTTCGTGGATCGCCGTAACTAGCTAATTTGCATACTCGACGCAGATTTTGACGGGAACGCCACCTAGCGGCCGACGAAAAAGTGCAGCTTAGATCCAACGGCGTACTAAGACGTACGTCTGTCGGATCGATCCCAGATGCCGTCGTATCTTGTTTTGTGGATACAAAACAAAGATACGACGCGGGAAATTTAAAATTACGCCGGCGTATCAGTAGATACGCCGGCGTAATCCTTTTGTGGATCTGCCCCAGAGGAGTATATTTCACTACAAGGGAGGGAGGAGTCTGATGGTCATGATGTCTCGTAACTTCTCCACAAAGTACGGAGAACAATGAAAATGGCACCACATGGAAGTATAAATGTATTTTCACTGTGACACTAAAGATTATTACCTGACTGTAATTTATTCTTCTTTTATTACAAGGTACATTTGTCTTGGTCAGATCTACGCCTCATACAGTTACATCTGGTGACTTGTGAAAGTGTCATTGCCTAATAGGGATGAGCTTCGAGTTCGAGTCGAACTCATGTTCGACTTGAGCGTTGCCTGTTTGCCTGTTCGGCGAACAACGAACAATTTGGGGTGTTCGCGGCAAATTCGAAAAGCCGCGGAACACCCTGTTAAAGTTTATGGGAGAAATCTAAAGTGCTAATTTTAAAGGCTAATATGCTATTTATTGTCCTAAAAAGTGTTTGGGGACCTGGGTCCTGTCCCAGGAAACATGTATCATTGCAAAAAAAGTTTTAAAAACTGCTGTTTTTTCGGGAGCAGTGCATTTAATAATGCTAAAAGTGAAACAATAAAAGTGAAATATTCCTTTAAATTTCGTACCTGGGGGGGGTGTAAAGTTAGCATGTGAAATAGCGCATGTTTCCCGTACTTAGAACTGTCCCTGCACTCTGGGCCTGATTTACCAAGCCTTTACTCCATGACTCATGGAGTAAAAGCAGGAGTAGCAGCCGTTTGGCCATTTACTAAAGAAATACGCTGCTAGTGCAGTGTATTTCCCTAGTTACTAATGTGCTCCGTGCGCCCAGGAGAGGGTGCATTGTGCACCAGTATAGACCTGGCGCACGGCACATTAAACTGTAAATTGCGGGGGTTTGGGCGGGAGTTTATTAGGGGGGGAGGTGGGGGGATGCAGGGGAAGTGAAGTGACATGTGTTTTAAAGTGTTTGGCGGGCCGAATTGAAAGGGAAAGTGTTTTTTGAAAACAGATCCCCGTACGCTTGCACAGTGCGCCTGAACCTCGGGAGGTTCATTTGCATACTGGGCATGCGCAGAGAGAAAAGTCAGGGATTCCCGTGCGCCTTGTCAGTACGCCGTGAAAATCTTGGTAAATACCAAGCGGCGTACCCGTGATTGCGCTGCGTGACGCGGCACACGGGAATCTCCGAGCTGTTTTCAGCCCTGAAGGGGAACTCGGCGCCAAATTTCAAACTTGAAATCGGCGCGGGTCCCCCTTCAGGGCTACATTAGGCTCTTAGGCTTGGTCCGGAACGTGAGGGGTTAAACCCGCGCCGATTCGGCGCGGGGGTCCCCCCCAGATCCAAACCAAGCCCTCATCCCAAGCATGCAGTCTGGCCCGGACAGGAATGGGGGAGGGGACGAGCGAGCGGCCCCCCCCCTCCTGAGCCGTACCAGACCGCATGCCCTCAACATGGGGGAGTGTGTGCTGTGGGGGAGGGGGGCACTGCCCCCCCACCCCACAGCACTCTTGCCCCCATGTCGATAGGGACAAGAGCCTCTTCCCGACAACCCTTGCCATTGGTTGTCGGGGTATGCGGGCGGGGCTAATCGGAATCTGCGAGCTCCCTTTAATAAGGGGGCCCCCAGATTCCGGCCCCCCACCCTATGTGAATGAGTATGGGGTACATCGTACCTCTACCCATTCACATGGGGGAAAGTGTAAAGTAAAAAAAACACACCACACAGAATAAAATATTTTATTAATCTGCTCCGGAGCCCCCCCTTTCTTCTTTAGCTCTCTTAGAAGGGGGGGTTTCTTCTCTCCCGATCTTCCGCCGGGACCCTGGGCTTCGGTGATTTCTGCCGGGGGAGGGCGCCATCCCTCGGTCCTCTCCGGAGCCTTCCGCCGGATGCCCCCACCCCATTTAAGCTCTTTTTCATTAGGGAGGGGCATCCGGACTTCGGGGTCTTCTGCCGGGGGATGGCGCCTATCCCCCGGTCTTTCCGGTGCCTTCCGCCAGGGTTCCGGTCTTCCTGGTCTTCTGCCGGGGGTGCGCCAACTCCCCGGTCTTTTCTCTTCTGTCTTCTCTGCTCCCTCTTCTGCCTGGCTCCCCCGCGGAGCCAGGGCTTTCTTCCGTCTTCTTTCTTCTCTCTTCCTTCTTCTGCCTGTCTCCTCCGCGGAGCACAGGGCTTGTCTCCGCTGTCTTCTTCCTTCTCTTCCATTCGATGTTGACACGACGAGGTCCGGCGCTGGAATGCCGTCTGAGCAGTGGGCATGGACTTATATAGGGCAATGCCACCATGTGACCTCAACCCATGTGACATCACATTCCCATCATGCCCAGGGAATGTGATGTCACATGGGTTGAGGTCACATGGTGGCATTACCCTATATAAGTCCATGCCCGCCGCTGACACGGCATGTCAGCGCGGAACCTCGTTGTGTCAACATCGAATGGAAGAGAAGGAAGAAGACAGCGGAGACAAGCCCTGGGCTCCCGGAGGAGACAGGCAGAAGAAGGAAGAGAGAAGAAAGAAGACAGAAGAAAGCCCTGGCTCCGCGGGGGAGCCAGGCAGAAGAGGGAGCAGAGAAGACAGAAGAGAAAAGACCGGGGAGTTGGCGCACCCCCGGCAGAAGACCAGGAAGACCGGAACCCTGGCGGAAGGCACCGGAAAGACCGGGGGATAGGCGCCATCCCCCGGCAGAAGACCCCGAAGTCCGGATGCCCCTCCCTAATGAAAAAGAGCTTAAATGGGGTGGGGGCATCCGGCGGAAGGCTCCGGAGAGGACCGAGGGATGGCGCCCTCCCCCGGCAGAAATCACCGAAGCCCAGGGTCCCGGCGGAAGATCGGGAGAGAAGAAACCCCCCCTTCTAAGAGAGCTAAAGAAGAAAGGGGGGGCTCCGGAGCAGATTAATAAAATATTTTATTCTGTGTGGTGTTTTTTTTTTACTTTACATTTCCCCCATGTGAATGGGTAGAGGTACGATGTACCCCATACTCATTCACATAGGGTGGGGGGCCGGAATCTGGGGACCCCTTTATTAAAGGGGTCTCTCAGATTCTGATAAGCTCTCCGCCCGCATACCCCGACAACCAACGGCCAGGGTTGTCGGGAAGAGGCTCTTGTCCCTATCGACATGGGGGCAAGAGTGCTTTGGGGTGGGGGGGCAGTGCCCCCCTCCCCCACAGCACACACTCCCCCATGTTGAGGGCATGTGGTCTGGTATGGCTCAGGAGGGAGGGGGGCGCTCGCTCGTCCCCACCCCCATTCCTGTCTGACCAGACTGCGTGCCTGGGATAAGGGCTTGGTTTGGATCTTGGGGGGGCCCCACGCTATTTTTTTTGGCCCCAGTTTAACCCCTTATGTTCCAGACCAAGCCTAAGAGCCTGGTATGCACCTGGAGGGAACCCACCTTATTTTTTTTTTGGGGGGTCTGGAGTTCCCCTTCATGAACAGCGATCTGTCATTTACACATGTCAGTCCCACCCCCCCCCTACAGTTAGAACACACCCAGGGAACATATTTAACCCCTCCCTCGCACCTAGTGTTAACCCCTTCCCTGCCAGTGGCATTTTTTGAGTAAGCAATGCATTTTTTACAGCACTGATCGCTAGAAAAATGCCAATGGTTCCAAAAAAGTGTTCGATGTGTCCGCCATAATGTCGCAGTACCGATAAAAATCGCTGATCGCCCCAATAACTAGTTAAAACAACCAAAAAAAAAAAATTTGTAGACGCTATAACTTTTGCAAAAACCAAACACTAAACGCTATTTGCGATTTTTTGGAACCAAAAAGATGTAGAATACGTATCGGCCTAAACTGAGGGTTTTTTTAGTTTTTTGAATATATATTTTTGGGGATATTTATTATAGCAAAAAGTAAAAATAATTTTTACATATGTGGGCGGGACTTACGCAAGTCCCGCCCACATATATAAACATCGTTCAAACCACACATGTGAGGTATTGACGCGTGCCTTAGAGCGAGAGCAATACTTTTACCACTAGACCTTCTTTGTAACTATAAACTGGTAACCTGGAAAAAAAAATAAAAGGTCGCCTATGGGGATATTCACGGAATTCATTTTGGCCCCATTGCAGGAGTGTTTCCAATAGTAAAGCGTGACATGTAAGGTATCTATTTACTCAGTGTAACATCATCTTTCACATTATCCCCAAAAATTGGGCTCACTTTTGTGTTTTGTTAATTTTTAACCACTTGAGCCCGGACCATATTTCTGGTCAATGACCGGGCAAGTTTTTGTGATTCGGCGCGGCGTCGCTTTAACTGACAATTGCGCAGTCGTGCGACGTGGCTCCCAAACAAAATTGGCAACCTTTTTTTTCACACAAATAGATTATTAAATGTGCGTGTTTACTTCTGTCTTTAACACCTCCCCTTCAGGCTGGAAAGCATCAGATCAGGGGAAACCAAAAAAAAAAGCTCTCATTCCATTGCAGCTTGGTTCCTACATGTGTGATGAACTGAGCATGCTCAAACACTTAGAAAAAAAATATCCTTTCTTTTTAAAAGGTGAAAAACACTCATTGGATGCTCATAGAGCGTGGTTTGGGTTAATTGCAGGTGTGCCCAATTACAAGCTCACCCAAACTAGAGACTGCAATTTGTTCATGTGATTTCAATTGCTTCATTACTAGCACTGTTATAAAAAGCTTGGATCGATCAGTCCTCAGCTGCCCTCAGAAGGGGCAGGCTGGCAGAAATGCTGTTGCTAAACACAAATGTGGTTTGTTTTATTTTGCCAATGGTTTTGGTTTATTTTTAAATGATGTTCACTTTGATGTATTTGTCTATGTGGCCTTATTTTATGAAAAATGTGTAAAGCTATGGTTATTTAGAATTTTGAAATGTATTTTTGTTTGTTTGTCTTTTTTTGCTTTCCTTGTTTTGTTGACCAATAAAAATTACTTTAAAATTGTTAAGTTTGTCTTTTGTTACTTTTTCATGCTACATATGTTGACAGCTGCAGCTGAACTAGGTTTGGGCCTAACAAATTATGTGTGATTTTTGTCTAAGCTTCTTTCCTGGTGTGTAATCATGAAATGTTTGCCATGTTTATTCTCCATGACTTTCAAGACAAAAACTGGTAAGTATTTTATTTATTCTGCAGTGGTCCTCAGCCCTCAAGTACCCCCGACAGGACATGTTTTGGGGATTTCTCTTATCAAGAATTGCTGTCCAGACTGTATTTTAAAGCACATGTGCAAGATGAAGGAAAACCTGCAAACATGGCCTGTGGGGGGGGTTTGCTATTGGTGGACAGGCTTGACGTGCTGATTTACAGCACTGTGCTTAAATCTAGCGCAAGGCAATCCTATTCAAATTGTGGGTGTTTGAGGGAAGCCAAGTGAGTGTTAGAACCCCTGCTTTGTGTTTTTTTTATTTTTGTGTTGAGCTTTGTGTCCCTTTTCTTAAAATTGGCTTCACTTCCTGTCACACAGCTGAACAGGCAGTGAGGTTAAAACCCTACCAGTGTCATTTCTTGGGGACACAGGTCAATCTAACTAGTGTCCCCATTAAGCAAATTGCACTCCAGCACTGCTGTGTACACCCCAAATCATGGGTCTTCAAACTACGGCCCTCCAGTTGTTCAGGAACTACAATTCCCATCATGCCTAGTCATGTCTGTGAATGTCAGTGCATTACAAGGCCTCATGGGATGTGTAGTTCTAAAACAGCTGGAGGGCCGTAGTTTGAGGATCCCTGCCCCAAATGATTATTTAGTTTGGGGTTTAGTAAAGGCAAAGCCACTCTGCAGTACAAGCATAGTTGCTGAAAATCAGAGAGGAAGCACTGATGGTTTTAACATCCAATCCTGTAGAAGCAAAGTTGTTTTGTTTTCTTTCTTCCTTGCTTTGCACTTGTAGTGCAAAGTGGATTTGCCTTTAGTCAATGGACCCCAAAGTCCAAGATCCCTAATAATTTGGGGTGTACACAGCAAAATGCTAGAGTGCAATTTACATAATGGTAAACTATTTAGATTGATCTCTGTGTCCCCAAGAAAAGATATTAGTAAGGTTTTACCCTCACTTCCTGTTTGGCTATGTGACAGGAAGTGAATGAATTAGAAAGGGTGAAGACACCTCACAAATGTTGTCACTATCAGGGGTGCAGACATCCCCAAAAAAATGAGCAGATAATACTTATTTGCAAATTAATAATTTTTTAGTTAACATTGGGTGGGGTGCTCTAACGCACACATTCCTACATATTAGCAACGCTGTATCCTGGCCTATTGGCATGGTTATATTTTCTTAGGGCTCTCAATAAAACTATGAAATTTGTGCTTAAACTAGAACCAGGGGCGGACTGACAACTCATGGGGCCCCTGGGCAATAGAAGATTATGGGGCCCCTCTGGCTTACAGATGGCCACCACGCCAGGAGGTAGTGCAGAGGCGGGCAGCTAAAATCTTGGGATATTCACATTAAAAGCATGTCATTTTCGGACATATCAGGGACAGATCTAAAAAAACACAGATTTTTACATACTGTCCCTGGTTTTACTGAGCCTGGCAACCCGGATGGGGCCCCCTAGTGGCATGGGGCCCTCGGGCAGTGCCCGAGTGACTCAATGGTCAGTCCGCCCCTGACAAGAACTATAATCAACAAGTTTTATTTTCTTTAATTTTGGATAGAGTGAGGGAGGGTTATAGGCCCTGTCAGTTTATTTTGTATTATCTGTGTCCAATTGGGGAGATTTGCCTTCACTTCCTGCCCCATAGCCAAACAGGAAGTGAGTGAAAAACTATGCAAATTAACCACTTCCCGCCCAGCCTATGGCCGATTTACGTCCGGGAAGTGGTTACACAATCCTGACAGGACGTCCTGCAGGATTTCATGCCGCACGCGCCTGTGGGGGCACGCAGCGCGGCGATCGGTGATGCGGGGTGTCAGTCTGACACCCTGCATCTCCGATCTCGGTAAAGAGTCTCTCACGGAGACGGAGACTCTTTACCACGTGATCAGCCGTGTCCAATCACGGCTGATCACGATGTAAACAGGAAGAGCCATCGATGGCTCTTCCTCACTCGCGTCTGACAGACGCGAGTATAGGAGAGCCGATCGGCGGCTCTCCTGACAGGGGGCGTTCGCGCTGATTGTTTATCAGCGCAGCCCCCCCTCGGATCACCACACTGGACCACCAGGGATGCCCACCCTGGACCACCAGGGTGTGCAAAAACAAAAAAAATATAGAACAAAAAAACAAAAAGCAATAAAAAATAATAAAAAAGATGCCAATCAGTGCCCACAAATGGGCACTGACTGGGAAAATCAGTGCCACCCCACAGTGTCCATCAGTGCCACCCCACAGTGCCCATCCATGCACAGTGCCCACCTATCAGTGCCCACCTGTGCCACCCATAAGTATCCATCAGTGCCACCCATAAGTGCCGCCCATCTGTGCCGCCCATGAGTGCCCATCAGTGCCGCCTATGAGTGCCCATCAGTGCCGCATAGCAGCGCCGCCAATCAATGCCACCTCATCTGTGCCCGTCAGTACTACCTCATCGATGTCCATCAGTGCCATCTCATCGGTGCCCATCAGTGCCGCCATATCAGTGCCCGTAATTGAAAGAGAAAAACTTATTTACAAAAAAATTAACCTAAAAAAATAAAAACGTTTTTTTTGTTTCAAAATTTGCAGTCTTTTTTTAGTTGTTGCGCAAAAAAAAAAACGCAGAGGTGATCAAATAACAACAAAAGAAAGCTCTATTTGTGGGGAAAAAAGGACGCCAATTTTGTTTGGGTACAGTGTTGTATGACCGCGCAATTGCCATTCAAAGTGCGACAGTGTTGAAAGCTGAAAATTGGCTTGGGCGGGAAGGTGCGTAAGTGCCTGGTATGGAAGTGGTTAAGGGAATCCAGTGCCCCCCCAGAACTAGTGTGTGGGTCCCCTGAAAATTACTGGGCAGGGTTATACAAAAACAGGGTGTGACCTTGACAGGAAGGGGTGGGTCATTTTTCTATTAGGAGGTGCAGATATGTAGTCAGGCCTAGGGCAGAACCAAACCTAAATATACTACTGCATATTAGGGCTTATTTAGACCGGAACCGATTTACAGCGTGTTTTTATATTGTGGGAGGAAACCCACGCAGGCACAGGGAGAACATGCAAACTCCATGCAGATGCTGTCACGGGCGGGATTCGAACCAACGACTCTTTTGCTGCTAGGTCAAAGTGCTATACACTACACCACTGTGGTGAACGAACATGATTGCAGCTGAAAGCATGAGATCTTTTATTTTTTTTTTCAATACCATGCTTTCCAGCCTTATTGACCCCGCCTCTCTCCATAAAGAGGACCTGTCACACACTAGTCCTATTACAAGGGATGTTTACATTCCTTGTAATAGGAAGAAAACTGATCATTTTTTTTTTTTTTTTTTTTATTTCAGTGTAAAAAATTATAAAACTAAATAAAAATAAATAAGAAAACCCCAAAAAAAAATTTTAAAGCGCCCCGTCCCGACGAGCTCGCGCACAGAAGCAAACGCATACGCGAGTAGCGCCCGCATATGAAAACGGTATTCAAACCACACAAGTGAGGTATCGCCGCGATCGTTAGAGTGAGAGCAATAATTCTAGCCCTAGACCTACTCTGCAACTCAAAAAATGCAACCTGTAGAATTTTTTAAACGTCGCCTATCGAGATTTTTAAAGGGTAAAAGTTTGACGCCATGCCACGAGCGGGCGCAATTTTTAAGCGTGACATGTTGGGTATCATTTTACTCGGCGTAACATTATCTTTCACAATATATAAAAAAATTGGGCAAAATGTATTGTTGTCTTATTTTTTAATTCAAAAAAGTGATTTTTATCCAAAAAAAGTGCGCTTGTAAGACCGCTGCGCAAATACGGTGTGACAAAAAGTATTGCAATGACTGCCATTTTATTCCCTAGGATGTCTGTTAAAAAAAAATATATAATGTTTGGGGGTTCTGATTAATTTTCTAGCAAAAAATTTTTGATTTTCACATGAAGGAGAGAAGTGCCAGAATTAACCCGGTGGGCAAGTGGTTAAAGTACTCATGGCTATAAAGAATAGAGTCATTGCTCATTAAAAAAATAAAAAATAAAAAAGGGGGTCCCTCCAAATTAAATTACCAGGCCCTTCAGGTCTGGAATGGATATTAAGGGGAACCCCGCCGTAAAAAAAACCCCAAAAAATGGCGTGGGGTCCCCCCAAATATCCATACCAGACCCTTCAGGTCTGGTGTGGATTTTAAGGGGAACTCCACCCCAAATTGAAAAAAAAAATGGCGTGGAGTCCCCCTAAAAATCCACATCAGACCCTTATCCGAGCACGTTGACCTGGCCGGCCGCAGAAAAGAGGGGGGGACAGAGTGCGGCCCCCCCCTCTCCTGAACCGCACCAGGCCACATGCCCTCAACATGGGGAGGATGTCCCCATGTTGATGGGGACAAGGGTCTCATCTCCACAACCCTTGCCCGGTGGTTGTGGGGGTATGCGGGCGGGAGGCTTATCAGAATCTGGAAGACCCCTTTAACAAAGGGGACCCCCAGATCCTGCCCCCCCCCCTATGTGAAATGGTAATGGGGTACATTGTACCTCTACCATTTCACCCCAAAAAAAATGTCAAAGTGTTAAAAATTACAGTAGCCGGTTTTTGACAAATCTTTTAATAAAATCTTCTTTTCTTCTTTCCTTCGGGTTTCTTCCGCTGCTTCTTTCTTCTTGTCCACATCTTGCCCGACGTCTTCTTCTATCTTCTCCGTCCGTCCTTCAGCCTTCTGGTCACGCATCTTGCCCGTTGTCTTGTCCTGTCTTCTTCTCCGTCCTTCCGCCAGCCTCCTCGCATCTTGTGTCTTCTCCGGTCTTCTTCTCGGTCCGCCATGCCTTCTCGTCCCCGGACCCAGCGTTTGAATTTGAATTGGGCCGTCGTGTTCCCGCTCCTGGGACCCGCCCCCCTCTGACGCCACAAGTAAACTCCTTAGAAGGTCATGTGCGTCAGAGGGGGGCGGGGTCGCAGAGCGTCACACAGCGGGGGAATTCAATTTCAATCGCGCCGCCCGGAGAAGAAGTTCCCGCTGTGTGACGCTCTGCGACCCCGCCCCCCTCTGACGCACATGACCTTCTAAGGAGTTTACTTGTGGCGTCAGAGGGGGGAGGGTCCCAGGAGCGGGAACACGACGGCCCAATTCAAATTCAAACGCTGGGTCCGGGGACGAGAAGGCATGGCGGACCGAGAAGAAGACCGGAGAAGACACAAGATGCGAGGAGGCTGGCGGAAGGACGGAGAAGAAGACAGGACAAGACAACGGGCAAGATGCGTGACCAGAGGGCTGAAGGACGGACGGAGAAGATAGAAGAAGACGTCGGGCAAGATGTGGACGAGAAGAAAGAAGCAGCGGAAGAAACCCGAAGGAAAGAAGAAAAGAAGATTTTATTAAAAGATTTGTCAAAAACCGGCTACTGTAATTTTTAACACTTTGACATTTTTTTTGGGGTGAAATGGTAGAGGTACAATGTACCCCATTACCATTTCACATAGGGGGGGCCAGGATCTGGGGGTCCCCTTTGTTAAAGGGGTCTTCCAGATTCTGATAAGCCTCCCGCCCGCATACCCCCACAACCACCGGGCAAGGGTTGTGGGGATGAGACCCTTGTCCCCATCAACATGGGGACATCCTCCCCATGTTGAGGGCATGTGGCCTGGTGCGGTTCAGGAGAGGGGGGGGGCCGCACTCTGTCCCCCCCTCTTTTCTGCGGCCGGCCAGGTCAACGTGCTCGGATAAGGGTCTGGTGTGGATTTTTAGGGGGACTCCACGCCATTTTTTTTTCAATTTGGGGTGGAGTTCCCCTTAAAATCCACACCAGACCTGAAGGGCCTGGAATGGATATTTGCTGGGAACCGCACGTCTTTTTTTTTTTTGGTTTTTACGGCGGGGTTCCCCTTAATATCCATTCCAGACCTGAAGGGCCTGGTAATTTAATTTGGGGGAACCCCTACACATTTTTTTGTTTGTTTTATGAATGAATCCCTTTAGAATTGTCAGAGCCGACAATTCATTATAGCCGCGTGTGAAATTTTAAATGACTTTTTTCCTTCTGAATGTCACTTTGTGCAGGGGGAGTTCTAAGTGCGGGAAAAATGCGCTATTTCACATGCTGACATTACACCCCCCCTAGGTACGAAATTTAAAGGAATATTTCACTTTTATTGTTTCACTTTAAGAATTATTAATTTCACTGCTCCCGAAAAAACGGCCGTTTTAAAAAATAAAAAAAGCATTGATACATGTTCCCTGGGACAGGACTGAGGTCCCCAAACACTTTTTAGGACAAAACTTGCAGATTAGCCTTTAAAATGAACACTTTTGATTTCTCCCATAGACTTCTATAGGGAGTTCGGCGCGGCTTTACATATTAGTTTCAATGCGCCGGCTGCTACGCTGGTTCATGCGCCCAATTAAGCCTCCACCCGGAGTACTAATTAACGCATGAACCAGCGCAGCGCACAGAGCATAGTAAATCAGGCCCAAAGTGTCATTTCTGAAAGGAAAAAAAGTATTTTAAAACCGGACTATAATGAATTGTCGGCTCTGGCAATTCGGAGCGAATTCATTCATAAAAAAAAAAAAAATAGCGTGGGGGTCCCCCCAAATTCCATTACCAGGCCCTTTAGGTCTGGAATGGATATGAAGGGGAACCCCGCCGTCAATTTAAAATAAAAAATGACGTGGGGTTCCCCCCAAATATCCATTCCAGACCCTTCAGGTCTGGTGTGGATTTTAAGGGGAACTCCACCCCAAATAAAAAAAATGGTGTAGAGTTCCCCCAAAAATTTACACCAGACCCCTTATCTGAGCACGTTAACCTGGCCAGCAGCAGAAAAGAGGGGGGAGAGAGTGCGGCCCCTCCCTCTCCTGAACTGTACCAGGCCACATGCTCTCATTATGGGGAGGATGTCCCCATGTTGATGGGGACAAGGCCCTCATCCCCACAACCCTTGCCCGGTGGTTGTGGGGGTCTGCGGGTGGGGGGCTTATCAGAATCTGGAAGACCCCTTTAACAAAGGGGACCCCCAGATCCTGGCCCCCCCCTATGTGAATTGGTAATGGGGTCCATTGTACCCCTACCATTTCACGAAGCAAGTGTAAATAGTTAAAAAAAACACACACACTGTAGAAAAAAGTCCTTTATTAATAAAAAAAGAAAAAAATCCAGCGGTGACACTTGTTCCCGGCTTCCTGCTCCAACGTTGACTGTATCCAGCGACGGGTGATCTCTCCGGTCCAGCGATGAGAAGATCCATCCATCCAGAGCGCAGCATCGCCGACCTCCTCTCATCGCTGGACACAGCGAATGAGCGGCTGAATCTGTGACATTTCTTATATAGGGGAGGTGGGCCACCCGTCACGTGACCCCGCACCCTCTGACACACCCTCTGCTACGTCACTGGGGAAGCCCAGCAAGGGGGAAGACTGGGCTTCCCCAGTGACATAGCAGAGGGTGCTATATAAGAAATGTCACAGCTTCAGCCGGTCATTCGCTGGGCTGTGTCCAGCCGTGAGTGAAGGTCGGCGATGCTGCGCTCTGGATGGATGGATCTTCTCATCGCTGGACGGGAGATCACCCGTCGCTGGATACAGCGTTGGAGCAGGAAGCCAGGAACAAGTGTCACTGCTGGATTTTATTTTTTATTTTTTATTAATAAAGGACTTTTTTCTACGGTGTGTGTGTGTGTTTTTTTAACTATTTACACTTGCTTCGTGAAATGGTAGGGGTACAATGTACCTCATTACCAATTCACATAGGGGGGGCAGGATCTGGGGGTCCCCTCTGTTAAAGGGGTCTTCCAGATTCTGATAAGACCCCCACAACCACCGGGCAAGGGTTGTGGGGATGAGGCCCTTGTCCCCATCAACATGGGGACATCCTCCCCATGTTGAGGGCATGTGACCTGGTGCAGTTCAGGAGGGGGGGGCGCACTCTGTCCCCCCCTCTTTTCTGCGGCCGGCCAAGTTAACGTGCTCGGATAAGGGGTCTGGTGTGAATTTTTGGGGGAACTCCACGCCATTGTTTTTTTTAAATTTGGGGTGGAGTTCCCCTTAAAATCCACACCAGTCCTGAAGGGTCTGGAATGGATATTTGGGGGGAACCCCACGTAATTTTTTTTAAATTGACAGCGGGTTTCACCTTAATATCCATTTCAGACCTGACGGGCCTGGTAATGGAATTTGGGGGGACCCCCACGCTATTTATTTTTATTTTTTATGAATGAATCCTCTCTGAATTGCCAGAGCCGACAATTCATTATAGCCGCAAGTCCGGTTTTAAAAGACTTTTTATTTTCTTTCAGAAATGACAGGGACAGTTCTATGTACTGGAAACATGCGCTTTTTCACATGCTAACTTTACACCCCCCCCCCCCCCCTAGGTACGAAATTTAAAGGAATATTTCACTTTTATTGTTTCACTTTTAGCATTATTAAATTCACTGCTCCCAAAAAAACGGCCATTTTTAAAACTTTTTTTGCATTGCTACATGTCCCCTGGGGCAGGACCCAGGTCCCCAAACACTTTTTATGACAATAACTTGCATATTAGCCTTTAAAATGAGCACTTTAGATTTCAAATGTTTGAGTCCCATAGACTTTAACGGGGTTCTAAAGTTCACACGAACATTTGGTGTGTTCGCAGGTTCTGGTGCGAACCGAACAGGGGGGTGTTCGGCTCATCCCTATTGCCTAACATTTCCAAGGGACAGTTGTGTGATATTTTCCCTCAGAAGCCAATCGAGAAATTTGTTAATCCAGAAATATACAAACAAATGAAAACCCATTTAAAAAAAATCTGAATATTGGTAAATATGAATGTTTGAAAAATCATAAATTAGAAATTTCGAAAATTGGTAAATTCAAAAATGCAGAAGTTTGAAATTTGAGAATCCGAAAGCCCAAAAATGTGAAAATATGAAATAATAACTAACTAATAATAACTTAACCATTACTAACTATTTCATTATAGGTATTGGAATTTCCTTTGAAATTTGGCAGCTAGTGAACATAACAAATACAAATTTATCTGAGGTTACAAATTTTCCAAAAAAATGAATGCCTCATCTAAACAAAAGTGACGTGACAAATTAATAAAAATGAAAAACAATAATAATAAAACCTTTTTATTATTATTATTTATTAATTATTTGTTCCGCTCCATTTGTTTAGACGCAGCATTCGTTATTTCTGATAATCTGTAACTTCGGATAAATTCATATTCGTTACGTTCACTAACAGCCAAATTTAAAAGGAAATTACAATACCTATAATTTAATAGTTATATATTATTAGTTAGTTAAATAGTTAGAAAGTTATTTATTCTTTAAAATTTTCAGATTTTCTTTCTTATTTTCAGATTTTTAAATTTTTAAATTTACGAATTTTGAAATTTTTGAATTTACAAATTCTCGAACTTACAAATTAGCAAATTTAAAATTCCTGAATTTACCAATTGCGATCATAACGAATGACCCGATAAAAAAAAATGTAACAAAAAGAAAACAAAATTTTTTTGGCAGTGCACACGCAACACTGTATCCTGGCCTAGGCCAACAAGGCTCAGGCCTAGGGCAGCACTTTGCAGGGGGGCAGCATGGAAATATTCCTGCAAGCTGCTTCTAATTTTGACTGTCCTATCAGCCTGGACCACAAACCTTCCTCACTGTGCTACATGTTTGGCATGGTTATATCTTCTTAGTGCTTCTCTATAAAATTATCTGAAATTTGTGCTTAAAGTAGAACTATAGGCAACACTTTTTTTCCATTTTGAATAGAGTTACATAGTTACATAGTTACATAGTTACATAGTTACATAGTTACATAGTTAGTCAGGTTGAAAAAAGACACAAGTCCATCCAGTTCAACCACAAAAAAACAAAATAAAAAAACACAGTAAAATCCTATACACCCAACTCCATACCCACAGTTGATCCAGAGGAAGGCAAAAAACCCCAGCGGAGCATGATCCAATTTGCTACAGCAGGGGAAAAAATTCCTTCCTGATCCCCCGAGAGGCAATCGGATTTACCCTGGATCAACTTTACCTACAAATCTTAGTACTCAGTTATATTCTGTACATTTAGGAAAGAATCCAGACCTTTCTTAAAGCAATCTACTGAGCTGGCCAGAACCACCTCTGGAGGGAGTCTGTTCCACATTTTCACAGCTCTTACTGTGAAAAAACCTTTCCGTATTTGGAGGTGAAATCTCTTTTCCTCTAGACGTAAAGAGTGCCCCCTTGTCCTCAGTGATGACCGTAAAGTGAATAACTCAACACCAAGTTCACTGTATGGACCTCTTATATATTTGTACATGTTGATCATATCCCCCCTTATTCTCCTCTTCTCAAGAGTGAATACATTTAGTTCCTCTAATCTTTCCTCATAGCTGAGCTCCTCCATGCCTCTTATCAGTTTGGTTGCTCTTCTCTGCACTTTCTCCAGTTCTCCTATATCCTTTTTGAGAACTGGTGCCCAAAACTGAACTGCATATTCCAGATGAGGTCTTACTAATGATTTGTACAGGGGCAAAATTATATCTCTGTCTCTGGAGTCCATACCTCTCTTAATACAAGAAAGGACTTTGCTCGCTTTGGAAACCGCAGCTTGGCATTGCATGCCATTATTGAGCTTATGATCAACTAAAACCCCCAGATCCTTCTCCACTACAGACCCCCCCAGTTGTACTCCCCCTAGTATGTATGATGCATGCATATTCTTAGCCCCCAAGTGCATAACTTTACATTTATCTACATTAAACCTCATCTGCCACTTAGTCGCCCAATCAGACAGAGCATTGAGGTCGGCTTGTAAATTGGAGACATCCTGTAAGGACGTTATTCCACTGCATAGCTTGGTGTCATCTGCAAAGACAGAAATGTTACTTTTGATCTCAGACCCAATATCATTTATAAATATATTGAAAAGTAAGGGTCCCAGCACTGAACCTTGGGGTACACCACTCATAACATTGGACCATTCAGAGTAAGAATCATTAACCACGACTCTCTGAATTCTGTCTTTCAGCCAGTTTTCTATCCATTTACAAACTGATATATCCAATCCTGTAGACCTTACCTTACACATGAGCCGTGTGTGCGGAACTGTATCGAACGCTTTTGCAAAATCCAAATATATCACGTCCACAGCCACGCCTCTGTCCAGGGTTTTACTTACCTCTTCATAAAAGGAAATCAGGTTTGTCTGACAACTTCTGTCTTTCATGAATCCATGTTGTCTGCTGCTTAAATAGTTTTTTTCCTGCAAGAACTCATCCATGTGGTCTTTTATTAAACGTTCCAGTATCTTCCCAACTATAGAAGTTAAACTAACAGGTCTATAGTTACTTGGTAAAGACTTTGTTCCCTTTTTAAATATGGGCACCACATTGGCCCTGCGCCAATCCAGTGGTACTATTCCTGTCTTTAATGAGTCCCTAAATATTAGAGTAAGGGGGGTTAGAGCCCCTGTCAGTTTAAATTTTTACCATCCCTGTCCCATTGCAGAGATTTCCCTTCACTTCCTGCCCCATAACAGGAAGTGAGAGGAAATCTATGCAAATTAAGGGAATCCAATGCCCCCCAGGCTCTAAGAACTAGTATTCCCCACTCAAAATTTTCAGGGTGGGTCTTAAACAGAAAGGGGTGTGGCCTTGACAGGAAGTGGTGGGTCATATTTAAATTAGGGGATGCACGAGTTCAGTCAGGCCTAAGGTAGCACAAAACCTAAATACACTACTGTGCACACGTCTAGCCAAGATGCCTCCAAACTGTGTAAACAACACAGATAACTTCTGATACATTTGTGAAAATGTTACATTTGCACCCCTAAAGTGACAACAGTGGTAAAAAATGCATACTTTTTTTAATGCAAAATATGGGATCAGGACAAGAGTCGGGCCCCTCAGTGTTGTATTATATGTGGAACTTAACATGGTCCCCCAATTGTAAAAGGGATCTTAACCACTTGCTTACCGGGCACATATACCCCCTTCCTGCCCATGCAAAATTTCAGCTTTCGACACTGCGTCATTTTAAATTAAAATTACGTGGTCGTGCGACGTGGCACCCAAACAAAATTGGCATCCTTTTTTCCCCACAAATACAACTTTCTTTTGGTGGTATTTGATCACCTCTGCGGTTTTTATTTTTTGCGCTACAAACAAAAAAAGAGTAACAATTTTGAAAAAAAACACAATGGGGCAGATCCACAAAGCGAGTACGCCGGCGTATCAGTAGATACGTACTTTCAAATTTCCCGCGTCGTATCTTTGTTTTGAATTCTCAAAACAAGATATGGACTTCCGGTTTCTGAGACTGGAGCAGAGGGACACTGCTCCCGCCGCCGTCCTCCCGTTTTAGGCTATAGAGCCCGGCCCGAGCTTCAGGGTAGCCCTCATCCACCCCCGCTGCTGTGCGCACACACATGGATCGCTTTGTGGAGCAATCGTATGCCCGTGTCGTCTCCTCGGCACCCCCCGCGAGAACCGCGGCTTCAGATACAGCCAAGATGGCCGCCGCTCCTTGTACAGGGGATTTCTCTCAGCCGCACGCTGTCATGGACAACCAGACATTCGACCCTGCATCGCCAGCGGGCATTGCCCAACAAGTATTGGCTCTGCTGGGACCCACTCTGGCGGTCACTGTGGATGCTGCAGTACAAAGGGGTCTAGAGCAGCTCCACCTGGAGGTTCAGACACAGGCACAGAGGATTGCTCAGGCGGAGGACAGGATATCATCCATTTAACTCTATGATTTGTACAAGAACCCAAGAAGCCAGTTATAAAATTCTCACACAATGGTATTATACCCCAATAAGGCTTAATAAATCTGCAAAAGAAAACTCAGACCAATGTTGGAGATGTGGGAGGGAGCGGGGAACACTTTTGCATATATTCTTGACCTGTGAAAAAATGAGACATTATTGGGAGGAGGTGATAAGAATATATCAAAATTTTACAAAATATCAGATACCAAATGATCCCGCCTTTTTTCTGCTTCATTGTTCACAGATTCCAGTCCAGAATTACAGGAAATCAGTCATATGTCACATGATTAACGCAGCAAAGGTGGGAGTCACCCCTCTATAGCACGGTGGCTTACTAGAATTCAGGAGATAGAGGCAATGGAGGATTTAGTTCTCTCAGCTCAAAATAGGAGGAAACAATATAATGATATCTGGTTGGGTTGGAAAATATTTATTAATTCAGAGGAAGGGAAGAAAATGCTGGAGGAATAATAACAGAAGAAAAATAATTTTGGCTGAAATTGGAAATTTAAATATGAATATAAAGGGACGTTATAAGATTTGGTGCCGCACATCTCAGGGAATAGTGGGCATGGGGGGGGGGGAAGGGATGTTTTTTTTATTCTTTTTGGGGGGGGAGGGGCAGGTTTTAGGTCGAAGAAGTCATAGTAAAGGGGAGAGAGGGATACATAGAGTATAGAAAATATCCTTTCAAATTACGTTGATAGATAGAATAAGGTATATGTTATATTTTTTGCATCTGTAATATTTGGACGTGGTGATGTTGTTTTCTTTTTTTTTTTTCTTGGAATATGTATTCTGTTCTGTATGCCTTTCCCTTTTACAAAATAAAAAAATATTGAATATTTAAAAAAAGAAGATGATTCCACTGCCCAGTCTGCATTGCTTGCTCGCATGACTGCTGAGAATAGGGAACTTTGGGCCAAATTAGATGACCTTGAGAACTGTTCCAGGAGGAACATTGGGCCAAATTCCCAAAAACGTAGCCTAACTTAAATTTCAGCAGTTAAGTTACACGGCCTTAAAATTTCTACCTAAGTGCCCGATCCACAAAGCACTTACCTAGAAATTACACGCCGTGTAACTTAAGTGCCTCCGTCGCAAGGCGGTCCTCCTCTCCGGGGGGCGATTACTATTTAAATGAGGCGCGCTCCCGCGCCGGCCGTGCTGCGCATGCGTGTGACGTAATTTTCCCGACGTGCAGCGCGCGAACGTAATTTACGCCGGGCTTTGTGGATTGCGACGGGACAATAAAGTTGCGACGGGTGAAAAAAAAATACGCGCCGGGAAAACAAAAAAAAAAATGAAAAATTGCCAGCGTCGCTCGGCATGCATTCCTGAGAGGGAGAACTCCATGCCAATTTTCAAAGAAAAAAACGGCATGGGTTCCCCCCCCAGGAGCATACCAGGTCCTTAGGTCTGGTATGGGTTGTAAGGAGACCCCCCCTATGCCGAAAATTCGACGTAGGGGGTCCCCCTACAATCCATACCAGACCCGTATCCAAAGCACGCTACCCGGCCGGTCAGGAAAGGGAGTGGGGACGAGCGAGCGCCCCCCCCCTCCTGAGCCGTGCCAGGCCGCATGCCCTCAACATGGGGGGGTTGGGCGCTCTGGGGCAGGGGGGCGCACTGCGGGCCCCCCCACCCCAGAGCACCCTGTCCCCATGTTGATGAGGACAGGACCTCTTCCCGACAACCCTTGCCGTTGGTTGTCGGGGTCTGCGGGCGGGGGCTTATCGGAATCTGGGAGTCCCCTCAAATAAGGGGGCCCCCAGATACCGGCCCCCCACCCTAAGTGAATGGATATGGGGTACATCGTACCCCTACCCATTCACCTGGAGGCAAAGTGATAGTTATTAAACACACAACACAAGGGTTTTTAAAATCATTTATTAGTCTGCTCCGGAGGCCCCCCTGTCTTCTTTAGCTCTAATACCAGGGGGGGCTTCTTCTTCCACTCTCCGGGGGTCTTCTCCGCTCTCCGGGGGTCTTCTCCGCTCTCCGGGGGTCTTCTTCTATCTTCGCCGCTCTCCGCTGTTGACTCGGCGCACCCCGGTTCTTCTGCAGCTGTCCGGTGCCTTCTTCTTCAGCGCTGGCTGCCTGCTATCTTTGTGTGTTAGCTCAATTACTAGCAGGCAGCCAGCGCGGTCTTCTGTGACGTCATGTTCTTCTCTTCCCTTCTTCCGATGTTGACTCGACGCCTCTTCTCACTGCAATGATGGAAGCGCGCCTTGCATCCCATTTATATAGGCATCACCGTCCCATCATGCTCCGGTAGGTACCCACGTGGGTAGGCGCCTACCCACGTGGGTACCTACCGGAGCATGATGGCGCCCCCCTGCCCCAGAGCACCCAACCCCCCCATGTTGAGGGCATGCGGCCTGGTACGCTCGCTCGTCCCCACTCCCATTCCTGGCCGGCCGGGTAGCGTGCTTTGGATACGGGTCTGGTATGGATTGTAGGGGGACCCCCTACGTCGATTTTTCGGCGTAGGGGGGGTCTCCTTACAACCCATACCAGACCTGGGTTCTCCTGGGGGGGGAACCCATGCCGGTTTTGATTTTACAAATTGCCGTGGAGTTCTCCCTCGGGAATGCATACCAAATGCCGTCGCTTGAATGGGCTTTTACATGGTGTGACTAACTTTCCACATTGTAAAACCAGCCCTAGATTTGCGCAAGCAAATCGGAACTTACGCAGAAATCACAATGCTTAAAAGCTTTGTGGATCTGCTTAAGTCCTCATTTGCATACTCAAAGCGGCATTTCAATGAGAAATGCCCCCAGCGGCGGATGCGGTACTGCATCCTAAGATCTGACCGTGTAAGTGTCTTACACGTGTCAGATCTTCTGCCTAACTTTGGAAAAAGCCTTTTGAGGATCGTTTCCAAAGTTAGGCACAGAGATAGGCAGGCTGAACAGCAGTTCCGCCTGCGTATCTCTTTTGAGAATTTGGCCCAATTTGTGCATTATTGGACTGCCGGAGTCGGTTACTAACAACCAGCTTACTAACATATGCGCTAAAATCATCCCTGAGCAACTGGGACTACGCATACCCTGCACCGTTGAACGCGCTTACCGCCTCGGTCAACACGTGGAGAATCACACCAAACCCCGGAACGTCATTGTCAAATATCTAAACTATGCAGACAAAACTGCCATTATGCAGGCATTTCGCGGCAACACGCTCAATTTCACTGGAGGGATCAAATTTATTAGATATGTGCGTTCCCGTTCGTAACGAATGGGTTTTCGTACGGATTTGTTAGTATTCGTACATTCGTACCTATCTTAGCATCCGAATGGTTGAAAGAACCAAAATAGGAAATTAACGTAATTACGAATAGAAAAATAACGAACGCTCGAAAATACGAACTTACGATTGGACTAAAACAGAAAAGCAAAAGAACGAAAATGACAACTATAACGAATGATTTGCATCCGTATTTTAAATCGTTCGCTTGTTTGTTTGTATTCGTAATTTCTTATTTGATTTCTGTATTCGTAATTTCGCTTCTTCATTCGTAATTCGTATTTCCGTTATTCATTCGTATGTTTTGTAAATGTGTCTTGCTGTCTGTTCTGTTCGTAAATGTGGGAACCTTCCTGAATCGTTCTTTTGAATGGGCAGTGCACTGCTAGCTGAGTGAGTCATCATTCTTAGTTTCTTACTGATATTTTAGCCAATCATTGTTTTACCTCTTATCTTTTTTGCTGAGTCACACTCACAAGTCATGCCATGCTGCATTCCTGAATCTACTTAGATTCAGTTGAGGAGGAGGAGACAAGTCAGGTCTCGTGACTGTTTAAGGGAGTCAGTGGAGTGTCTGTCTGACTGAGTGTCTACTCTAACTTAGTAAGTACAGGATTTATGAGAAGGAAATGAAATTAATATCAACTAAGCACTAAGCATTTCAATAAGCAAGGATTGCAATTCGTTTTTTCCTATTCCTGCATTTCTAAAACATTTTATGCTATTGTTTTGTGGGACAGTGACTGACTGTGCACTTTTTTTTGGTTAACTGTCTGAGATTTTTATTATTGCAGTTGCATTTTTGAAGGTTTAGGTTAAGGGCTCTTTCACACGTCCGTTCCGTTCGTCCGTTTTTTGGACGTCCGTTAACGGACCGCAATGCTTCCCTATGGGCTAGCGTCCGTTAGCGGATGAGCATCCGCTAACGTCCGTTAGCATCCGTCTGCGTTCAGTTCCGTTTTTTTGGACGGAAGAAAACCCTATTTTTCTTCCGTCTAAAAAACGGAACGGACGAAAAACGGACGTTAACGGATCATCCGTTCCGCTAACATCCGTTTTTCTATGTAAAAACCCCAAAAAAAAAAAAAAAAAAAACGGATGAAAAAACGGATGGAAAAACTGATCCAAAAACTGATGCAAAAACTGATGAAAAACTGATGAAAAACTGACGAAAAACTGATGGAAAAACGGATCAACTGATGAAAAAAAAAACTGATCTGAAAAACTGAACGGACGTGTGAAAGAGCCCTAAGGTTAATACATAATTTGTTATTTTATTCTTTAAAACCAAACCAACAATAACTTTAATAGAATGGATGCTTCTCCTCCTCTCCCCATGAGGAAAGCTCAAGCAAGGGAGCAAAATGTGTCTGTTAAAGTTTCAGCAGCAACAACTTCTAACAAAGATGTTGCTAGCAGGCCTATTGTTACACCATCTCTTTTTTACAAGAGATCTCGGGAATTTCCTGCAAAGGCTGTGGCTAGTAGCCACAATTACAAGCAGCCTAAAAAGGAGATTTGTCATCTCATGCAGGAGGAAAATATTGCTGAATTTCTTAGTAAATCTGCCACTGCCAACACCAAAAGTGCTAGCAGCAGCAGCTCTACAGATAGATTTGAAGTGGCCAATATGTTACTACCTGAACCTGCTGCTGAGGAACAAATTCATGAAATTGATGACATAAATCCCACCTTTTTAGGTTTTGGTGATGATGATTATGAAACAGGATTTGGTTTGGACTGTGATGAAAATCAATATCTGTCTGCTAGTGCAACAACAGATATTGGTGTTTGCGCTCCTCTGTCTCCTTTGTTATTCCCAGACCAAATCGAGTCAAAGCCACCATCACATGCCTCTTCTGTCTCAGGAGATGAACATTTAACTTTTGCAACATTAACAACTGTTATGCCACCATCTTCTCCTATAACCCGACAAGCCAGTGCCACAGTACCAAAAATTGTAGAAGATTCTTCCCCACCCAGTGTCAGTGAAAACAATAAACGCCACCTGCGCTCCAAACTGTGGGATCATTTTGTATATGTTGGGGATGGCCGCATAGCCAAATGCAAAATATGTGGCAAAGAAGTGAGCCGTGGGAGAAATGTAGGGCATCTCTCAAATTCTGGCATGGGCCATCATATGCGCTCTCAGCATCAGCCTCTGCTGTTGAGAGAGGAAAGTGGGGTGGCAGCTCCATCTACAAAAAAGAGTGCAACCACCAGTACAAGTGCTACCACTGATAGGCATGACAAGGGGCAAGGGGATCCAACCAATTGTGCAACTGTTGTGCATCCCAGTCATCAGCCTACCCTTCAGCAATTTAGCGGCTTTCATTCAAGGGGGATGTCTAGGCAGATGTCGCGCAAAATTACCCGCCTTATTGGCCAATTAATTGCTGTCGGTGGAGCACCCTTTAATTTGGTGGAAGGGCAGGCATTTAAGCAGCTCATGCAGGCTGTCGCACCACAGTATACTGTACCCTCCCGTACTACATTTAGCCGTAACGTAGTACCCTCTTTGTACAATTTGTGTGTAAGGGTATTGAAAGAGGAATTGGGCAGAGCTGCTGGCCAATCTGTGCATTTTACCACTGACTTGTGGAGTGCTCCCAGTGGGCAGCATGCGTTTTTGTCACTCACCGCGCACTGGTGGCAGCCCAATGTCTCTGAACCAATCCATCAAAAACCAGGGTCAAGAAGAACAGGAGCTGAGGCAGTAATTCCCAAGCAGGGGCACCGATCGTTCCTCTTGCACGCAGAGGTTCTAGATGAGCAACACAGTGCTCATAATATTTTGCATGCACTACAAAAAATGGTGGCAGAGTGGCTTGGAGACCAAGCAGGCATGCACCCAAAGTTAGGTTTTGTGGTAACAGATGGAGCTGCAAACATGATCAAGGCTCTGCGCGATGGGCGACTGGTAGGAGTTCGCTGCTCTGCACATGTCCTGCACCTTGTCATTAAGGCTGCTCTGGACGACAACAGTATTCCAAAGTTGTCAACAATTCTCGAATACTGTCGTAAGATAGCAGGCCATTTCCACCGAAGTGTGAAAGACAGCCACACATTGCGGAAAGAGCAAATTAATTTTGGCCTTAGTCAGCAACGTTTGAAGCAGGACATAAGTACACGGTGGAATTCCACTTTAGAAATGCTGGAGAGAATGCTTGAGCAGCAAAAGGCAATTCATGCCATGTCACATGAACATCACATAGGCATACCTAGAGCATTAACCAGGGAGGAGTGGACAATCATTTCTCAGTTGGTGTCAGTGCTCAGTCCCTTCCGCGCTGCCACAGAAAGCTTGAGCCGAGAGAATGCCATCTTGTCTCAAGTTATTCCCCTATTGACAAATCTCAGCATTACACTGGATGACATTCTCAGCAATAGAGAGGTGTTACCTGCTGGGGCATTAGTTGCAGACATTGCTGCACTTGTAATGAGGCTTAAGGGTCAATTAACCAAAAGGATCAATGACCTCCTAGAAGCTTGCCCTGAGTTGATGTTGGCAGCAATATGTGATCCTCGCATCAAGGGCAAAATGCCCATGCACAGCAATCAACTAACCACCTGGAGGGACAAATTAATTGAGAGGGTGTGTGACAGGCAAAGACAATTATTTATGCCATTAGAGGAGGAGGAAGAAGAGGGGGAGCCTGCAGATGATACTGTGTCAACACATATCATTAACACTGCTGCCAAGACAACCAGAGCAGACACAATTTGGGCACAGACATTACATCGCTTCATTGGACCCACGAGACCACCCCTCAGGGAACAAAGTGGTGTCTCAGGTACAGTGAAGGCTTACCTTTCCGAGCCAAATTTGCCTGCTACTACCGAGCCATTACAATATTGGCATGAAAAGAAGGGTATTTGGCCTGCCCTCTCCAATGTAGCCCAAGAGCTTTTATCCTGCCCCCCAACATCAGTCCAAAGTGAGCGGGTATTTTCCATCACTGGTAATATTCTCTCCCCGCAACGATCCCAACTGGCTCCACAGCTGATGGAGCAGATGGCATTCTTGAAAGTTAACCTTCCAAAACTGGGATACCCTGCCCTAGACTATGAGAGTTAACTGCTACTTGGGCTTTAACTTCAACCATAAGCTAGGTGACATAAGTCTATCTTTAATTCAACCTCTTCTAAAATTAGATTCCAAATATAAATATCAACATAATCAAAACCAAAAATAGCTGCAGGACAGGTCATCATGATATGATCTATCCCAAAAGTAAAGGAATATGTTTGTTTATCATCATGAAAGTTGAAAGCTGGGATCAGTCTCAATGTTTTATAGAATGGTATATTTTTGGCCTTTATTTCATCACCTTTTCTTTGATGTGGATTTGGTATGGGAAAACATCACAAGTAAAATCTTCAGGCAGTTCATTTCGGACCACTTCAGATTTATCAGTCTGCCACACTAAAAGTATTATAATATAAATAAACGCAAAAAGACTCCAATCCATGAACTAAAACCATGAGACTGATCCCGGCTTCGCAGGCTCTCTCAGTCTCTACTTTTGACTGAGTGATAACTTTCATCTTAGGCCCCGTATACACGTCCGGGGAACTCGACGGGCAAAACACATCGCTTTGCTCATCAAGTTCCTTGTGAAGCCGTTGAGGATCTCGGCGAGCCAAGTTTCCTAATTGACTAACGAGGAAAGAGAGAACATGTTCTCTATTTGGCCCGACGAGATCCTCGTCGGCTTCCTCAGCCAAAAGTGTACACACGACCGGGTTTCTCGGCAGAATACGACTCCGATCGAGTTTCTGGCTGAATTCTGCCGAGAAACTCGGTCGTGTGTACGGGGCCTAAAACATATTCCATTTTAGATACTTTACCTGCACCAAAAAAAAATTATTATTTTTTTTCCCCCTGTTTGGCATCTATTATAGTCTTTAGAACATGTTGAATTGAAGTTAAGCCATCCATTAATTTGAATATTTTTTCTAAATTATCCACCAGTTGAGAGAGATTGTTATGATTCAACACAAGTTGCGTTTGATTGGATCATCGTTTTCATTTTATATTAGTTTTGGGTTCAAGGTTTTGGAGTTGCTATTGGATGCATAGTGCATAGACAGACACACACAATACTTGGTGCTCCTTCTTATAATAAAATAAATCCTGCACTTACTCTGTGTCTCCGAGTCCCAATACTCCCACAATCAAGATGGATACCAATACTCCCCCAAAAAGTGGTATTCCCCTTGTATTGTCTCCTCTTTCTGTCTACTGACTTGTACGCAAGACTGCACCTGCTACCAGCTACGATAAAATCGGTCGGATTTGGGGGATGGGGAAGGTACAGACCTCTCCCCATACTATTGGATGGAAGAATGGAACAAATCAGCCCTAATCCACCCACAACCAAGTAAGTGGCTCATTATTTTTTATCCTTATTCCCTTTACTTTATTCCATTTATAATTATTTCAGTTTATCGACCTCTGTCTCTTTCTTTCAGAGTTCAGTGAAAATACCCCTATTTCTTGATGTTTGGTTCTTCTATATGGGTCATCAAGTACTTCAGTTCACAGGTAAGTCCAGTACACACCAGTTATTATCGATGTGTATAGATAGATATAGGTGTGTGTATATTATATATATATATATATATATATATATATACCGTATTTATCGCGGTATAATGCGCTCTGGCGTATACCGCGCACCCCCAAAGTGGCCCCCAATCCTGTGGGAAAAAAAGATTTTTTGTTTTTTTGTACTTACAGTTTTGGTGTCTTGCGCGGCGTCCATCTGCGGCCTCGTCGGGTCCGGCGTCCTTTTGCGGCTTCGGGTGTCCTCTTCGGCGGGTCCGGCGTCCGTCTTCGGCGGGTCGGGCGTCCATCTTCGGCGGGTCCGGTGTCCATCTTCGGCGGGTCCGGTGTCCATCTTCGGCGGGTCCGGTGTCCATCTTCGGCGGGTCCGGTGTCCTTCTGCGGCGTCCTCCCTCTCGTTTCCCGCCACGACTTTGAATACTGCGCCCGCATATAGCGAGCGCAGTACACTCGTGAATCTTCGGGCAGGCTCGGGCGCCTCTCGCACTGACGTCCTGTATGCTCAGGACGTCAGGACGTCAGTACGAGAGGCGCCGAGACTGCCCGAAGATTCACGAGTGTACTGCGCTCGCTATATGCGGGCGCAGTATTCAAACTCGTGGCGGGAAAGCGGGTATCGGCGTATATCGCGCACCCACGATTTTGCCCTGATATACGCCGATAAATACGGTATATATTATACACACCTATACCAATGATAGTATAACTGCAGAATAGTCAGCACTTGGGCATGGGCAAGTTGCAAGTACTCCATCCAAAACCGGTAGATTATTTTAAATCTCCCCGAAAAAAGTAAGATCTCAAATCCTCCCTCTGACATGCAGTGCTGTGGGGGAGCATGGAACTGTCTTCCCAACCAATCAGGAAGTTGCACTGTGGCTCCCTCAAGGCAGATCAGGTCAGAAGGATTTTTTTCCCTTATCTCTCTGCTGTCACCAAGATTGATCTAGTCAGTGGGTGTGCATTAAAAATAAACCTTATATAGTTTATATTAAGTTTATAAACTTTATTACTTTAATTACATATATACTTAATAAAGTTTTATTATTTTTTTTAGTTTAATAACTTGTAATACCAACGGCTCACCACCAGATGGTGCCCCCCCTTCCAAGCCAAGTCGCCAGGACCCTATTTCTAGTCGCCATGGCGACCTGGCGCCCCGGGATTTGTCGACCCCTGGCTTAGGTCCTGGGGTGGAGTACAATCAACTTTCAGAGGGAGAATCTTCTCCGCTGTTTAAAGTTCCTGAGGATGAGGATATCCCAGGCAATGGAGCACTGTTTTTTTTAGTTTACATCGGTGTGTAAACATTTTTGAATATTAGACCAACTCAAATCTAAAATCAGATTTTGCTCAACTATCCCAAGTGTTTACGTTGTAAAATGTCATATGACTATATTTGTATTAAAACATGCAAAAAAAATAACATCCTTAACAATTGGTAGTGGTACCTTTCAATTCATGCAACAACATGCATTTCATACTCTCATAACGTTAAATAAACACTACAGCCCCTTGCAGGAGTACTTGTCCAATATATTGTACCCCACTTATTGAAACAAATTGGAAAATCAATTGACATATGTCAAAAGATCGGTAAGAGCAGTGAGGCACAATAAAATTAAATTAATAGTTCAGGAACTTTCAATAAAACGGGTTCCTTTAACTATTGTGAGAAATTATAAATGATGATTACCATATGCCTGTGTGTGTGTTAGAATGAGTTATTAACCAGATATGTGATGTATTGTATAAAAAAAAAAAAATACAAACAGTCAAAGTATTACTCCAAAAATATTTTTATGTACAGTGACCAAAAATGTACACAAATAACAAACAGTTAGGTATATATACAAGACTGGTAGTCGTTTTAATGTATATGAAAAGGTGAACTGAAATGGCTTAGGTCAGGGGTTGACAAATTTGCTTGGAATCTAGGAGCCAGCTAAAAAAGTTAGGAGCCAGAAAACGCGCCCCGTCCCGACGAGCTTGCGCGCAGAAGCGAACACATACATGAGCAGCGACCGCATATGTAAACGGTGTTCAAACCACACATGTAAGGTAACGCCGCGATTGGTATTGTGAGAGCAATAATTCTAGCCCTAGACCTCCTCTGTAACTCAAAACATGCAACCTGTAGAGTTTTTTTAAAATCTCCATAGGCGACGTTTAAAGGGTAAAAGTTTGACGCCATTCCACGAGCAGACGTAATTTTGAAGCGTGACATGTTGGGTATCAATTTACTCGGCGTAACATTATCTTTCATAATATTAAAAAAAATGGGGATAACTTTACTGTTGTCTTATTTTTTAATTAAAAAAAGTGTAATTTTGTCCCCAAAAAAGTGCACTTGCAAGACCGCTGCGCAAATACGGCGTGACAGAAAGTATTGCAACGATCGCCATTTTATTCTCTAGGGTGTTAGGATAAAAAATATATATAATGTTTGGGGGTTCTAATTAGAGGGAAGAAGATGGCAGTGAAAATAGTGAAAAATTACATTAGAATTGCTGTTTAACTTGTAATACTTAACGTGTAATACCAACGGCCACCACCAGATGGCGCCAGCTTACACATCTGGTGGTAATAACTTGTAATACCAACGGCTCACCACCAGATGGTGCCCCCCCTTCCAAGCCAAGTCGCCAGGACCCTATTTCTAGTCGCCATGGCGACCTGGCGCCCGTGATTTGTCGACCCCTGGCTTAGGTCCTGGGGTGGAGTACAATCAACTTTCAGAGGGAGAATCTTCTCCGCTGTTTAAAGTTCCTGAGGATGAGGATATCCCAGGCAATGGAGCACTGTGTCGGGAGATAGCTTCAAGTAATGAAATCCTCATTTGTTCCATTGCCTGGTGGTGCTGTTGGTTGGCCCGGGTCAACATTATTTCAAAATGGTCATTTTGCTGTCGGTTTAGAAGATGTATGGTCCGCACCAGCCTTCTATTTTCCCTTGCTAATCTCCTCACCTCTCCAAAAAGCCTCTCAAGTTGCCCAGTTAAGCCAGACGGTACAGCACGTGGCACCTGCACAGGAGCTGGCGACTGCTGTGTTGACGCAAGTGCATGCACACTGGGGGCAGCATTAGATGGCGCCAGCATAGCAGAAGCTTGGGCCCTGACCTCCTCCTCTGACCATGGGGAGAAGGCAGGTGTATGTGCCATTTGAGGGGTCAGTTCTGCCACATTGTGCACCTCTATAGCCTCCAAAATAATGACAGGCGAGTGAGGGCTGCACTGCACTCTCCCCTCAGGTTGGTCTTGTTGATCTGAAATAGAGGATATAGCAGATTGGATGATATCATATCATTCATAAACAATTCTAGTTTACACATACAAACATTATTTTTCAATGTCATTTTTTGGCTTAGTTCATTATTTCCAACTTTAAAACACAACACTTCTCAGTATAATTTATTTCATGGAGAAATGATTGAACTATGAGCTGTGTATATGAATTTGGAATAACATGGCAATATGTTTTACATATCACTAATGCCTGAAAAAAGAGTAGGTGATCACTCACAATCTCAATGAAATAAATGTAATGGCCGCATCCCTAAAATAATGGTCATGAAAAAGTAACCCCCTGGAGTGGGACTCCCACTCCGGGTGGAGTGATTTATCTTGTTTATGTTAATGCCTGACCTGCGTGGAATGTGTAGCTGATTATGATGTGTCCTGTTTGTTATTCTAATGGCAGCTTGTGTACTTTTCCTGGAGGAGTATTCGGCCACTGTGTTATGCCAAATGAACCTGGAGGGATACAGCTCAGGCTTTCTGTTAAAGTCAAGGTAATGTTACAGATAAAGTCAACACAGTGATATTTATTTTTGCCTTTTAAAAGTTGTACTCCAACATCAAAGCAAAGCACACTCTTTGTGTGGGAAATAAATTACTGTATCCCCATTATTGCCCCAACTCTAATTGACAAAAAATATAACCACGAAATTCATAGTAAAATGTCTGTCTACTCTTCGGCCCATTTATTAAAAAGAACAATTCTGTAAACCAATATTACCGAACAAACACATAACAATTTTGTTTGACGATCCTTGGAGGCACTAGTATCAGAAATTATTACCCTGTATTTGTCTAAACTACTTCCACGGTCCCTCCTACCACTTTATTCACTGACTCGGGGACGAAGGCGAGAAAACCTTGCGTGTATGTACGAGGCTAAGATGATAATGCCTGCTGTGGGTATATACATTAGGCGTATGTAGGTGAATAATAATGATGGTGTGTCCTGTTTTTTTACAGACGATGTAGACTACTTACCCTGGGGCGTAATGTTCCCCTGCTTCCTTCCAGAAGATGATGCTTCACCTTCAGGACAGTCCACGATATGGATCGTGCTTTCTGTTTAAGATGCAAGAAAAGACGAGAGTCAAGGTAATAATAATGCCCAAGATAAAGTCATTATCAGCTTTATTTATTTTTTTGGACTAGTAGTATATGTTGGACGACAACAACATATTTTATAATCAAAGCGTAAAAAAGTGCACTGAGGATAACTAAAGTGAATTCTACCCCGCTTTGTGTTTTTTTTACCTACAGGTAATCCTATGGATTACCTGTAGGGAAAAAGATTATCCCATAAACCTGTACGGTTTAAGAAATAGATCCACCTCGGATGCAGCCAGTCACAGACATCAGTGGTGGTGCATGACTGCATGTGCTCTGAAGTTCCAACGGAATCTCCAGAAAATTCAAAGCTCCTCGCCAGAAACAGTACTCCCACACGCATGCCTGGGAGAGACCTCATCGCGCCTTCAGCCACTCACAGCACCAGAGACCGCAGCCCCGGAAGAGACGGCGAGGCAACTTGTCAGGCCCCATTAGCGCTGGCCGTGTCGGGCAGCTGGGGCCTCGTTTTATGGTATTTCATAATGTGCTAGTGTGCGATGCATACTAGCACATTATGGAATTGTGTTGCAGCTTTCTTTTTTTTTTCTGCCATTGTTTATTACCACTTTAATTTTCACTTCAACTGTAAAATGAATGTGAAGTTGCTGATGTCTTAAAACAGATGTTATATTTCTAGACTAATTTACCAATGAAAATTTTTGATAATAGACTTTTACATATACTATACTACACTACAGCCTCCTCTTTTATTTCACAATCCCATTATTATTTAAGTTTCCCCCTCACAGTAGTCTTCTGATCTGAACCACCTTCACAATGGTATATTCTACCCCACCTTCATAGGACCTGAGCACACCTGTTTCCTCTGCCCTCCCCCTTCAAATACTAACCCCCACGCAACTCGACCTCCTTAACATCACAGCCACGACAACTCTTGTCCCCTTCACATTACACAAATGGGCGGGAGCAGGAGTTGCTGAAGTTAACCAGCAGTTCATTGGTTGGTAGGGCCGCATAGCAACCAATCACCTGCTGTTTAAACTGTGAATCTATTTTCAGCAGCTATGCGATAGTGACAGTGGCATAGGGAGGCAGACAGAACCGGCACCTAAATGGCTGGACTGTGGTGGTCCGGAATGCGGACGGCACAGTGACTCGGTCCACATCTGGCCCTCCATGTATTGATAAACAGACAAAAAAAGAGAGGCAGGATTAAGAGATATTTATTTTCAACATAAACAATTTTAAACACTTACAGGATCAGCTAAATGTAAAAGCATAGAATCATGGGTAATGCAGGTGGTCCGACAGGCATGAAAGTCCTAGACATATAGAGTTTAATCAGTTTATCAGAGCTGTGTCATAATCTGCAGTACAGGATACGGGACCATTAAATTAATTCCCTGTAAGCCGGTGAGCGGTTAGCATATTAAACCAACCAGGCCAGTGATGGATGGAGGTTGATTTGTTCATCACTGGCCTGGTTGGTTTATGCTAACCGCTCAGCAACTTACAGGGAATTTAATGGTCCCGTATCCTGTACTGCAGATTATGACACAGCTCTGATAATTGATATTATGATACTTTTATTATGATATTATGATACTATTATGATATGATACTATGATAATAACATGCTTTTCTTTGTGAGTGCAGCCCTAAGTGTAAGAAGATCCTCCATCAGACCTCTATTATCTGCTTATGCTGAGAGTGCCCTTACACACTGTAAAGCCATTTAGTGATGCCCGCTTTAAATGTTAAATAGTAGTTCAGCATTATACATCCTTTGTCTTTGTGTTAGGTACTCACCACCAGAATGTTGATGGGATGGACTTGGAGCTGATTGCTCTACAGATGATGTGGTTTGATCTGGAAAACATGAATGTAAAGACAAACGTAAGTCTCACATGCGTAGTCATATAAAAAATAATAGTGAGCTTGAAACAACCATATAACTCCAATATAAAACAATATATTTCATTTTACCACCAGCTCTCTGATGTGGACCCCTGCTGCTGACTCCAGGGACTTCCTCTGCCGAAAGGCCAAGGCCATCTCTCAGCTCTGCCTCCCACTTTCGGAACTCTACAGGCTTCCCCCTAATATACTCTCCCTGTAGCTGCTTCTTCATCTTTTTGATGACTGCTGTACGACAGTCATAGAATCTGCACATGCAAAAAATAAATTAGTTACATAAATTGGAAAACAAACTGATTTATTGTGTAGAAAAATGACAATGATGTCATATATATATATATACACGTTACTATATTTCAAAGTATGTTGTTAAATGTTGTTAAATGTTCTCTTCTGTATATGGCTGTGCCAAATAAATTGTTTTTGAAAAGTTGCACTGTCCTTTTTTTTGGGACTACTAGATGGGGTAATTTTTACAAATGTGTGTTGTAAGAGTGAAAGAATTTTGGAATAAGGTCCTTTTATGTAAACTGGCTCTTTGGAATTTTTCTATATGTAGCGGCCTGTTATTTCTCTTCCCTGGATCTGCTTTAAATTTATAGGGTAGTCAGAGATTTCACAACTTCTGACTGTACTGTTTTCAGTCAGTTCCACCCCAGGCCAAGAGTGGTATATTGTGTGTTTTTCCTCGGCAGACAATCAGTGGGGGTTGATCGCCTCACTGTGCATGCCGGGAAAGAGTACTTAAGGGACAGACATCACTAGTTCAGGGTCATCGTTTGTCCCTGGCTAGTTGTCCCATCAACCCCCTGTGAGTGGCCCTCCTGGCTGTGGTTGTGTTTTACATATTTTGTTGGTCCAGAGTCGTGATCTACCAGCTAGGCTAAAAGTAGTCAGCCTGGGTCTACGTTTACAAGGTGGTCCTGTGCTGTCCGTCCTAAATGGAGGAAGCCACTTAACTAGTTGCCGACCATCCACCGTCATTCTACGGCGGCAGGTCGGTTCTCCTGGGCGATAGCCCGTAGCTCTACGTCGGCTCTTTTAGTGGCCACTAGGGGCTCGTCCGTGACTCCCGTGTGGGTGCCCGGCGGGCACAATCGCCGCCGGGCACCCACGATTGCTCCTTACAGAGCGGGGAACGGGAGCTGTGTGTGTAAACACACAGCTCCTGGTCCTGTCAGGGGGGGAAACGCTGATCCTCTGTTCATACAATGCATGAACAGAAGATCAGTGTTTCCCCTAGTGAGGCCCCCCCCCCCCCCCACAGTAAGAACACACCCAGGGAACATACTTAACCCCTTCCCCGCCCCTAGTGTTAACCCCTTCACTGCCAGTGGCATTTTTATAGTAATCCAATGGATTTTTATAGCACTGATCGCTATAAAAATGCCAATGGTCCCAAAAATTTATCAAAAGTGTCCGACATAATGTCGCAGTACCGAAAAGAATCGCTGATCGCCGCCATTACTAGTAAAAAAAAAAATATTAATAAAAATGACATAAAAATACCCCCTATTTTGTAAACGCTACAACTTTTGCGCAAACCAGTCAAACGCTTATTGCGATTTTTTTTAAGAAAAATATGTAGAAGAATACGTATCGACCTAAACTGAGGAAATTTTTTTTTTTTTTATATATATATATTGTTGGGGGATATTTATTATAGCAAAAAGTAAAAAATATATTTATTTCAAAATTGTCGCTCTATTTTTGTTTATAAAGCAAAAAATAAAAACCGCAGAGGTGATCAAATACCACCAAAAGAAAGCTCTTTTTCTGGGAAAAAAAGGACGTCAATTTTGTTTGGGAGCCACGTCGCACGACCGCACAATTATCAGTTAAAGCGACGCAGTGCCAAATCGCAAAAAGTGCTCTTTTTGCGATTTGGTTAATGAAGTAACCGGCCACCCTGCACATCCAAACTCAGTGTGGGGAGCACCTCACTTTTGCCTCACCTGAAGAAGCAGAGCGCTACCTGGCATCAGCCACCACAGAGATGGACCACACCAACTCTGCAGACGACTCCTCTACCCTGCCAGCTACTCCTTCTCCATCTCGCAAACAACCCGGCAGCCCGACTAAGCAACCATACAAAAGGGGTCGCTATACTTCTCGGGCGGATCGTTCGGACGGCCACTGAAATCATGTCCCAGAGACTGCCTATCGCCATAGACCCAAGGGAATGGGTAGTATTGTTTTCACTTTTTCTCCCTGCCTGAGATGACCCTTTATCTGTGATGTGAGTTTACTGAAACCCTATTCCTTCGCCCCTCTCTGCCCTGATCGGTCACTATTCCCCATTCAGTAGGTTATGGCCCTTTTCCCCTCCCCCCCTTGCCTTTCCTCCTTTGAAGCTCTCACTTCATCGATAGGAAAGGGAGCGAGCGGATGGCGGGGATTCTGCCATATGCTTTAGTCTCATGCGGAAAAAAGTGAGGTCCTTACTGGTTGTTAGGTGCCTAGGCTCTAGACCTTTGTTTTGTTGTTTTTGCTTTCTCTTTTGTTTTTATTGTTTTTTACTGTTTGCACTGTTTATGATTACCTGTTTTATGCCTATACCTTCAGGAAGTATGCAATATTTGGGTGACCCTCGGATTGCTGACGCGATACCTGGGAGGGGACTTTGTTCTCCGCCTCGAGCTCACTACGTCCTTTTAACCCGGACATGGCCTCCTCAGTCGATGGGAATCACCTAAAGATTGTATCATGGAACGTTAAGGGGCTTCGCTCTCCAAGTAAACGTATGTCCATTCTTAGGCACTTGAAGCGTCTCCAGACAGATGTGGCCCTACTTCAGGAGACCCATCTCTCCGCAGATGATTTGACCCGTCTACGTAAGCTGTGGGTAGGGAATGTGTATGGCTCTCCAGCCGTGGGGCGCAAGGCTGGTGTGGCCATTCTCATACATAAAAATCTGAGACACACTATTAAGGACGTTAAGACTGATCTGATAGGCCGTAAAATCACACTGCACCTGACCTTAGCTGAAAAAGACGTAGCCATCACTAACATTTACGCACCCAACTCGCCAGACACCTCGTTCTTTCAGGACATGGTGGCCTGGATTTTGTCTGCCTCGGGTTCTCTACATTTAGTGGGTGGAGACTTTAATTCTGTCATGTCTGCAACTATTGACCGTGTAGGTGACGCGTCGCGAAAGACAACCGGACGTGCCACATTGACCTCGACACCGACGCTCCTGACACAGGTCATAGACGCCACGCAATTAATGGACGTGTGGCGGTTAGCTCACCCGACGGACCGAGAATATACCTTCTACTCCCCACCCCACAATTCCTTTTCCTGCATCGACTATTTTTTTGCCTCCCCTGCACTTCTACCACTGTTATGCGAATCCGACATTACTGACGCCAGGATCTCGGATCACAGCCCCATTACACTAAAACTGATAAACACCCAACCTTCTTCTCCCTCGCGCATCTGGCGCTTCCCCTCATATCTGGCAAACAGTGAAGACTTCCGGCACATGCTTTCTGAAGCATGGACGGAATATACCTCTAACAACGCGCCACACCTCGCAGACCCAAACCTGTTCTGGGAGGCTGGAAAAGCCTTCTTGAGAGGAAAAATAATTTCTTACACCACGCAGTTCAAGAGAAATGCTAAACAATGCTACGTACGAGCGAGTGAAACTCTACGCTCGGCTCACAAACTACTTACACTTAACCATACGCCTGACAACATACGCACTTGGAGAAACGCCAAAAAAGAATTCGATCTTTGGGCCGAGCAACAAGAATCAGCTAAAGAATCCTATTCTTAACTGTACTTTCATAGGTTTGGTAACAAGGCGGGCAAGCTACTGGCAAGGCTCTGCGCAGGACCCAGGCGACCCACACATATCTCTGCCCTGAAAAACCCAGCTGGCGCACTGGTTACCTCACCTACTGAAATCAGTAAATTACTAGTAGATTATTATACATCTTTATACTCGGCTGATCCGACTGACCAACCCACGGCCGACGCCTTCCTGGCTAAGGTCCATCTGCCCAAACTCCAGGGACATCATTTGGAGGCTCTTAACACTCCCATAACCATTGAGGATGTCCAATGGACGATCAAGTCCTTGGCGTCTGCTAAAGCCCCGGGCCCTGATGGCTACACAGCCGAATTTTATAAGCTGACTATTTATTTTATTCCAGAAACCTTGAGGCATGTATATGATAATATGTGGGACGGAGGCCCCTATCTACCCACGGGAACACAAGCGCATATTAGACTAATCGCTAAAAAAGGTAAGGACCCCTCACTTCCAGGATCATACCGCCCAATCTCATTAATTAATGTACATGTAAAACTACTCTCCAAGATCATTGCGTCTCGCCTAGCCCAATTATTACCCTCTATGCTACACCCGGCTCAGTCAGGATTTGTTCAGGGCCGCTCAGCTACCCTGAACATACGCAGGGTTCTAATGGCGTTGGAATATGCTAAACTCCACCCGGACCAAGACATTGCCATATTGTCACTAGACGCCGAAAAGGCCTTTGACAACATCAGTTGGTCCTGGCTGTTCCGGGTGATGGCGAACTTTGGTTTCTCAGGCCCAATTGTACATTTTTTGCGCCGAATGTACGAATCCCCAACGGCGCGTCTGGTAACCCCCGACTTTATCTCTGATACGATCCCCCTAATGAAGGGAATGAGACAAGGATGTCCCCTTTCTCCTTTACTTTTTAATATCGCTATCGAGCCCCTATCCCGACTACTCAATTCCTCTGACGGGGTTAGTGGCATCACAATAGGTACCCAGTCTCTCCGCTCCGCCCTGTTTGCAGACGACATATTGTTGTTTTCCACCCAACCCCTCACGGACTTTGACAAACTCTGACAGCTGTTTCATACTTTCCGACTGTGCTCAGGCTTTCGAATTAACTTTGACAAGAGCGAAATCCTATCGCTCCATCCAAGGATGGCTGTTAAATGGCTATGCCACTCTCCTTTCGCCATAGCGAAGCAACATATCACTTATTTGGGCATACACATTGGCCGAGAACCTTCCACTTTATACACACTTAACTTCCCACAGCTTATATCTAAAATTGTGAAGGAGCTGGATGCTTGGGCGTCCCTCCCCCTATCGCTTTTTGGGAGATGTCATCTTTTTAAAATGGTGTCGTTTGCACGCCTACTCTATCCTATGCAGACCATACCTCTTTTACTGAAACACTCTGATGTGAATAAAATACATAAGGCCTTATCTGCCTTTCTCTGGTCTCGCAAGAAATCGCGTATTGCGATACAAAAATGATGTCTCCCAAAGTCTGAGGGTGGTGCGGGTCTGCTCAATATACGCTTTTACAATCTTGCTTGTTTACTCAGGCAGGGCCTTGACTGGCTATCTGGCGGATCTAAATACTCCAAAACAGTGCTCGAGAGTGCCTCGACCTTTCCATATACTCTACCGGCCATTATTCACTCAAATCCCAACAAATTACCTACATGCCTAAGATCAAGTGTCCTCATCAGGGATACGGTTGTAGCCTGAAGGGAGGTCCGGAGGTTGTTGGGGTTGCCTTCCAGTATTTCCTGCCACTTACCAATCCTTGGCAACCCAATGTTTCTCCCGTCCACTTTATACAAAGTCTTTGAACAATGGACTTACTAATGTTACCTCAGTGTATCTCAATGTCCCTGGCAAGTTTAAATCCTTTCAAACCCTGTCAAGAGAATTCTGTCTACCAGAGACACATGTCTTTTTCTACCACCAATTGGTCAGCTATTTACGCTCCTGCTATGGACCTGAATCGGATCCCCTACAAAAGTTCTTTATTGATACAGTGTTGCGCAACAATGACTACTCCATTTCTACTCTATACTCCCACCTTATTGAGCATCAGGCTGCCAAGTATCGTCTTAGACCATTTCAGAAATGGTCTCAAATTTTTGAAGATCCAGACCTTTCGGAGAAAATCCTTGAGGGATACGGGCAAGTGCACAAACTCACCATATCAGAAACGTGGCGCGAGACACAGTTCAAAATTATCCACAGAGCATACTACCCTTTCCGTTTTAACAAGGCAGAGCCTGCCCAAGAGATGTACACTTGGTGTTCCACCTCGCGCCCGACACTGCTCCACCGCCTCTGGAAGTGCAAACCTATTATTGCATACTGGAACTCTGTGCTTTCCTTTATCTACACGATTACCACTTGATGTGTTTGTTTGGCTGCGAATCACCCCCTCCCTCGCCTGCAGTGCAGAGCTCGCTTCCCGTCTCCCAATGGACACATCTCTGCCTCCTAGTAGCCCGCAGGACAATAATGTCTCATTGGATCAGCTCCACTGTGCCTAAACTACTAGCAGTGAAAAAGGCCCTCTTGTCACTTTTCTATTTGGAAAGGTTGGACACCATTGTCTTAAACTTTCGCTCCACATCACGTTTCTTTACAAGATGGCGCAAATTCATGGAACATTCCTTCGACCAACAGGAACTGCAAACACTCATGCACCTGTTCCGTTATACTGACTGGTATCTCTGAAGGAACCTTACTAACTCTCTAGGCAACCTTAGAGTGTCTAACCTATCAGACCCTTCTGCGTTCCTGCCGCCCTGACCCTCGGAACCTTCTCTATTTGCCCCTTGACGCATGTTACTCGTTTATACCTCTCTCTGTACACATCACCCATCGCCAATTCAGATGCCGGTTTAATCCTGAGGCTATTGCTTGCTTAGCTATTTTGTTTTTTTATTGCATTTTTACTGTCCCGAATATTGCTTCTGCCCCCTTGAGCATTGGGCTTCAGGATGCTACGTCCACCTGGTGCTTTATCACTGTCCAACCTGTAATCATTGTGCTATTGGTTTACTATGTTTTTGTTTCTTTTTTATTTCTGTGTTTGCTTTTGTATTCTCTGTGCTTTTATTTTGTATGATAATTTTTTTATGTATACAGCTGTATATGTGTCGATTCTACAGTACTTTAATTCATTATACTGTACAAACTCCAATAATAAAATAAAAAAAAACAAGATACGACGGCATCTGGGTTAGATCTGACAGGCGTACGTCTTCGTACGCCTTCGGATCTAAGATGCAATTCTTCGGCGTCCGCTGGGTGGCGTTCCCGTCGTTTTACGCGTCGAGCATGCAAATTAGCTATTTCCGACGACCCACGAACGTACGAGTGGCCGTCGCATTCTTTTACGTCGTCTCTAGTCGGCTTTTTTCGGCGTATAGTTAAAGCTGCTGTTTGGTGGCGTACTCAATGTTAAGTATGGGCGTCGTCGTATAATTAAAAAAAAAAAATTTGTTTGCGTAAGTCGTCCGTGAATCGGGCTGGACGTAATTTACGTCCATGCCAAAACAATGACGTCTTTGCGACGTCATTTAGCGCAATGCACGGCGGGAAATTTAGGGATGGCACATGCGCAGTTCGTTCGGTATGGGGACGCGCTTCATTTAAATGAAACATGCCCCCCTACTCGCCGATTTGAATTAGGCGCCTTTACGCCACGAGAGATACACTACGCTGCCATAACTTACGGCGCAAATTCTTTCAGGATTCAAACCAAAAAAAGTAAGTTACGGCGGCGTAGCGTATCTCAGATACGCTGCGCCTGGGCAGATCTGCCCCAATATTGTTTACTTTTTGCTATGATTAATATCCCATTTAAAAAAAAAAACTATTTATTTTTTCTCAGTTTAGGCCGATATGTATTCTTCTACATATTTTTGTTAATTTTTTTTTTAGCATTAATGGTGGCGATCTGCGATTTTGTCAGGACTGCAATAATATGGTGGACACATCGGACACTTTTGACAATTTTTTGGGGACCATTCACATTTATACAGCGAACAGTGCTAAAAATATGCACTGATTACTGTATAAATGTGACTGACAGGGAAGGGATTAACACTAGGGGGTGAGGAAGGGGTTAAATCTGTACCATGGGAGTGATTCTTACTGTGGGGGGAGGGGACTGAATGGGGGAGGTGATCAATGCTGTGTCCCTATGTACAAGGGACACAGCATCAGTCTCCTCTCCCTGACAAGACGTGGATCTCTGTGTTTACACACAGAGATATACGTCCCTGCTCTGTCACTGACAATCGTGGGTACCTGGCGGACATTGCGGCTGCCAGACACGCACATCGGCACGTGTGCGCCCCCCAGTGGCCGGAGGACACGAGGACGTAAAAAGACGGCCTCCCAGACTTATAGGGCCAGATCCACAAAAACCTGACGTAACTTAAAAAATACAATTTAAGTTACACTGGCTTAAAGTTTCTACCTAAGTGCCTGATCCACAAAGCACTTATCTAGAAATTTCAGGCTGTGTAACTAAAATTCCGCCGGCGCAAGGCGTTCCTATTCAAATGGGGCGAGTCCCATTTAAATGAGGCGCGCTCCCGCGCCGGCCGTACTGCGCATGCGCGTCGGCCGTACTGCGCATGCGCGAAGTTACGTTACGCCGAGTTTTGAGGATCGCGACGGCTTAAAGTTGCGTCGGGGAAAAAAAAAATGACAGCGGCATGCATTCCTGAGGGAGAACTCCATGCCAATTTTCAAAGAAAAAATCGGCATGGGTTCCCCCCCCAGGAGCATACCAGGTCCTTAGGTCTGGCATGGGTTGTAAGGAGACCCCCCCACGCCGAAAAATTGACGTAGGGGGTCCCCCTACAATCCATACCAGACCCGTATCCAAAGCACGCTACCCGGCCGGCCAGGAAGGGAGTGGGGACGAGCGAGCGCCCCCCCCCCCTCCTGAGCCGTGCCAGGCCGCGT
This sequence comes from Rana temporaria, assembly GCF_905171775.1. Lineage (NCBI taxonomy): Eukaryota > Metazoa > Chordata > Amphibia > Anura > Ranidae > Rana > Rana temporaria. The sequence goes on along the minus strand of NC_053489.1, from coordinate 11,202,476 downwards.
GCCCTCAACATGGGGGGGTTGGGTGCTCTGGGGCAGGGGGGCGCACTGCGGGCCCCCCACCCCAGAGCATCCTGTCCCCATGTTGATGAGGACAGGACCTCTTCCCGACAACCCTTGCCATTGGTTGTCGGGGTCTGCGGGCGGAGGCTTATCGGAATCTGGGAGTCCCCTTTAATAAGGGGGCCCCCAGATACCGGCCCCCCACCCTAAGTGAATGGATATGGGGTACATCGTACCCCTATCCATTCACCTGTAGGCAAAAAGTAAAAGTTAATAAACACACAACACAAGGCTTTTTAAAATATTTTATTATTCTGCTCCGGATGCCCCCCCTGTCTTCGTTATTAGCTCAATTACCAGGGGGGGCTTCTTCTTCCGCTCTCCGGGGGTCTTCTTCCACTCTCCGGGGGTCTTCCGCTCTCCGGGGGGGCTTCTCCGGACTCCGGGGGGCTTCTTCCATCTTCTCCCCTCTTCCGCTCTTGACTCGGCGAACCCCGGTTCTTCTGCAGCTCTCCGGTGCCTTCTTCTTCAGCGCTGGCTGCCTGCTATGTTTGTGTGTTAGCTCGATTTCAAACAGGCAGCCGGCGCGGTCTTCTGTGGCGTCAGGGTCTTCTGGTCTTCTCCCCTCTTCCGATGTTGCCTCGTCGCCTGTTGTCGCTGTAATGATGGAAGCGCGCCTTGCATCACATTTATATAGGCATCACCGTCCCATCATGCTCCGGTAGGTACCCACGTGGTGGGTGCCTACCCACGTGCACCCACCACGTGGGTACCTACCGGAGCATGATGGGACGGTGATGCCTATATAAATGTGATGCAAGGCGCGCTTCCATCATTACAGCGACAACAGGCGACGAGGCAACATCGGAAGAACAGAAGACCAGAAGACCCTGACGCCACAGAAGACCGCGCCGGCTGCCTGTTTGAAATCGAGCTAACACACAAACATAGCAGGCAGCCAGCGCTGAAGAAGAAGGCACCGGAGAGCTGCAGAAGAACCGGGGTTCGCCGAGTCAAGAGCGGAAGAGGGGAGAAGATGGAAGAAGCCCCCCGGAGTCCGGAGAAGCCCCCCCGGAGAGCGGAAGACCCCCGGAGAGTGGAAGAAGACCCCCGGAGAGCGGAAGAAGAAGCCCCCCCTGGTAAAAGAGCTAATAACGAAGACAGGGGGGGCGTCCGGAGCAGAATAATAAAATATTTTAAAAAGCCTTGTGTTGTGTGTTTATTAACTTTTACTTTTTGCCTCCAGGTGAATGGATAGGGGTACGATGTACCCCATATCCATTCACTTAGGGTGGGGGGCCGGTATCTGGGGGCCCCCTTATTAAAGGGGACTCCCAGATTCCAATAAGCCTCCACCCGCAGACCCCGACAACCAATGGCAAGGGTTGTCGGGAAGAGGTCCTGTCCTCATCAACATGGGGACAGGGTGCTCTGGGGTGGGGGGGCCCGCAGTGCGCCCCCCTGCCCCAGAGCACCCAACCCCCCCATGTTGAGGGCACGCGGCCTGGCACGGCTCAGGAGGGGGGGGGCGCTCGCTCGTCCCCACTCCCTTCCTGGCCGGCCGGGTACCGTGCTTTGGATACGGGTCTGGTATGGATTGTAGGGGGACCCCCTACGTCAATTTTTCGGCGTAGGGGGGGTCCCCTTACAACCCATACCAGACCTAAGGGCCTGGTATGCTCCTGGGGGGGAACCCATGCCGGTTTTGTTTTTTACAAATTGACGTGGAGTTCTCCCTCGGGAAAGCATACCAAATGCCGTCGCTGCAATGGGCCTTTACAAGGTGTGACTAACTTTACACTTTGTAAAACGAGCCCTAATTTTACACTTGCAAAATAACACTTACGGCGCAAAAAAGAAGCTAGAAAGCTTTGTGGATCGCCTTAAGTGCTAATTTGCATACTAGCAACGGCATTTCGACTCGAAATGCCCCCAGCGGCGGATGCGGTACTGCATCCTAAAATTAGGCAGTGTAAATCAATTACACATGCCGGATCTTCTGTGTAACTTTGGAAAAAGCCTTTTGAGGATCGTTTCCAAAGTTACACACAGACTGAACAGCAGTTAAGTCGGAGTATCTCTTTTGAGGATCTGGCCCATAGAGCCACCTTGAGGCCGTCTTTTTACTATGGCCCGGGTCAGAAGTAGTTAAAAAAAATCCAAACGTCCATCTGCACTGCGTCTTTTACCCAATGGTGTATAATCGCACATCCCCCTCATAATTTTGAATTATTTTGATGCAATTTTGACCTGAAGTTGTATCTTGGAAACTGGAGCCAATGAATACTCAGGACTTCGTTTTCCTTTATTAGTGACACAATTCTGGTAAAATGTTGCTACTTTCATTTCATTTCCTTTCTACTCTTTGTAGCCCAGTGTTATTGTAATATGTTTCTATTTCAAATTCACATTATTTTGTTATAATTTATTTCAGATTAGTTGACATTTGTTACGATTGTGATTTGGAAATTCAGAGACATCCGAATCTCCAATTGATGAAAATGTTGTCTGAATTTTGATGTGTAAATAAATGAATTGCACATGTCTAGTGTCTACATGGAAGACTCTCCTCAGTGCAAAACACATAAAGGTTCTCTTGGAGTTCACAAAACAATCCCCTGAAGAAATCTCAGACTGTGAGGACCGAGATTCTCTCATCTGATGAAACCAAAATGGAAATGTTTGGCCTCAATTCTAAATGTTATGTATGGAGGAAACCAAGCAGTGCTCATTACACATGTGTGATTTGTTTCGGTGTGAATACAAATTCGGACAAGTTTTTGGTTATTCAGAGATTTGGTTGTATCTGAATCTCTGAATAAAATTGTAACAAATAGTAACACATTTTGTTGAAATTCATTAAATTTAATTTTGCTTATTCATTTTGTAATAAATTCCAAATTTTCATACAAGTCGGAACAGTTGAAAAATGATCGACAGATTTGAATTCTGAGTGAAGAATAGCTGGTTGTTAAGCAGGGGGCCAGTAAGCCGGTCACCACGTCTTTAACAACCGATGACTCATCAGCTGTCCATGGGCTTCCCCACTGACAACTGAAATGTAAACAACAAAATGCCGGAAAAAAAATAATCGCGTGGGGTCCCCAAAAAAACACACCAGGCCCTTATCTGAGCATACAGCCCAGCAGGTCAGGAAAGAGGGGGACGAGCAAGTGCCACACCCCCTGAACCATACCAAACCACATTCCCTCAACATGGGGGGTGCTTTGGGGTGGGAGCTCTGATTTTGTCCAATATAACATAGCATCAAGGAGCAATTTATTCTTAAATTCCTAATAGGAGCAATGTAGCCATTAATCAGGGCTCAGCACTCTGCTCTCCCCTCTTCCTGTGTACCTGATCTGTGTTTACATTAGAGATTAGAAGTCTGGCAGGCTGTAAAACATGGAAGGTGGATCAGAATGAAACTACTTCTGCTGATGCAATTTTACCCATTGAAAAAAAAAATATGTTTATAAAACAAATCTTTTTCATTACTTGTAAGCTGCGTATAAGCCATTAGAGTATCTTGCTTTTTTTTACAGGCATATAGGCAGAACCTTTTCTAGGATTTTAATGTCCACATGTAGTAGAGAAATTGGGCGATATGATTCGGGGTAGTGAGGTCCTTGCCCAGTTTAGGGATCACAATATTCAAGGCCTCCCTCATGAAGTCTGGTAGGACAGCCGCTTTAAAGATATATTTGTACAGGGAATAACAATTTGGGGGCTAAGACCTCCAAATAGGCAGCATAGAAGTCAAGGGGAAGGCCGTCTCATTTAGAGGCTTTAGCAGGGGCAAGAGTGGTGTCAGGTCACTTGTGGCCAGGTGACAAGTGCACCCCATTGGGGTCAGGGATGCACCACAGGGTAGTGAACCCTATGGCCGACTGCTGCGATCAGAGAGGAAGCGTGAGCCCAAGATTCCCCAGGGCGCGGAGTCTAAGACCCAGCTTTGTGTTCACCAGAGCCTCTGGTGGTGAGGATGGCCTTCGCCGCAGCTGGATCCAGGTCGCAACCCCTCCATAGTCACGACCCCAAGCCATAGTGATGGGTAAGTCGAGGTCGGGGCAACAGGCAGACAAGGGTAAACAAGGAACAGGCCAAGGGTCAGGGAAACAGGCAAACAGGAGAAGTCAGAGATGAGCCAAGGTCGGTACACAGGAAAGTAAACCTAACACACTGCAGACAGGAACAAGCTACAAACAAAGGTTGAACAGCAAAGCAGACTAGCAGTGCAGTGGTTAATATAGGCTTCCTGGGATGGCCTGGGGTGGAGCCATACAGGGAGGAAGGTGATATAAAACAGCCAGAACGAGAGTCAGGCCTCTAATGAACACATGAGACAGGTAAGCTGCCAGACTTTATTGCATATCCATGACAGGTGGCAGTTGCAGTGGCAATTTAATCCGTGGAGAGGGGGACTCAAGAGTAGAGTGTCCAAAGTAGTACCGGTCACTTGCGAGGAGTATAAGGATTTATAATATAAACAAAATTCTGCAGCAATCAGCGATGGACCAGTAATTTGGGTGCCCTGCATGTCCAACAAAATAACAACCCACAGTCTTGGTGTGCCAATTATCCAGCAATTTACCAGACCGCTAACCATGACTAAAAATCCATTGCCTACAAAAGAAAAGCTTTTGTTTAGCTTTTTCATAGTGCAGTTGGTCAACAAGGCGAGTTTGTGATTTCAACGCAATGGAGTTGTCGGGAGAAGAATTTGCCGCAAAAGTATCAGCAAAAAGTATCAGCGAGGGACGTCAGCCGGTCGGTGGCTTGTTGTAGAATAATTTTGGAGGAGGCTTTCAGCTGGTTTATGCACCTAGATAATAGAGAGTGGACATGTAATTTGAAAGTCTCCCATACCAACCCCCCCATACCAACCCCATCTAGGCTATATCATGGTTAGAGTTATTAAGTTAAAGTAAAATTGCATTCTTGCTGAATGTCCTCTTGATCCGCCAGGGCAGTCAGCTAAAAAAGAGAGTAATCACTGAGGATGAAGCATAACCTGAGGAGCGAGGTGGAGAGTTAACCGGTAGGGGTCCATGGTCCGAAAGTATTCCAGGGTTTAATCTTACTTCCTCCATCAGAGGTAGCAGGGTAGTGGACACCACTATAAAATCTATATGGGACATGGTTGAATGCATTGCTGAGAAAAAAAAAATGCTTGAGTGGTCGGGTATTTCTTCTTATTATTTTATTATCATTATTATATACGATTTATATAGTGCCAACAGTTTACGCAGCGCTTTACAAGGTATAGGGGGACAACACAATTACAGTACAGTTCAATACAAAAAGGTACAGGAGGGCCCTACTTGTTGAGCTTACATTCTAAAGGGAGGGGGTGGTGGTACAAAAGGTAATAGCTGCAGATAATTTGATGGGGGTGGCTCAGGGACAGTTGTTAGGTGGGTGTGGGATAGACTTCCCTAAATAAATGAGTTTTCAGGGATCTCCTAAAGGTGGACAGGGTAGGGGATGATCGGACATACTGGGGCAGAGAGTTCCAGAGGATGGGAGAGGCTCTGGAGAAGTCCCGAAGGTGAGCATGGGAATTGATAACAAGGGAGCTAGAGAGCAGGAGGTGTTGGGAGGAGTGAAGGGGATGATTTGGGTGATATCTGCAGATGAGGTTGGTGATGTAGATGGGGGCGATGTTGTGAATGGCCTTGTATGTTATGGTTAGCATTTTGAATCTTACACAGTGGGGTAGGGGAAGCCAGTGAATGGATTGGCAGAGAGGAGCAGCAGTCACGGATTGGTTTGTGAGGTGTATTACTCTAGCAGCAGAATTTATAATAGACTGAAGGGGTGATAGCATGCTTAAGGGTAGGTCATTAAGGAGAGAGTTTCCAAGTTGGGATATAGTCAAGGAGCGAATAAGTTGCTTTGTGGTGTCATTAGTCAGGAAGAGTTGGATTCTGGAGATGTTGCGGAGGTTAAGGTGGCAGGATTTAGCCAGTGATTGAATATGGGGGATTGAATATATATTTATAACACCAAGTGTTCTTCAAAGCAAAGTCCACAAATAAACAACTTAATTGTTTAGTGCTGGATTGAGAACCATATCAAAATTTCCCAACTAAATAGCTGGTATAGCTGGAAATTGGGCCATAAATAGAAAACCGTCACTAACTACCATAGAACTGTGGGGGGGGGGATGTAACAGGCCAAAAATAGATAAGGCCTCCCATACAATACCACATGCATAAAAATGAATCTGCCCTGAGGGTCCAAGATTACTGATAGAATCTCAAATTGGACTGTTTTGGCAATCAGAACAGAAACTCCCCAGGACTAAGGGGTGTGCATGGCATGGCAATCCCAGCCTATCCAGGGGAGCTTGATAGCAATTTGAAGTTGCCCAGTAAAGTATGTCTCAACTAGGATCACAGTGTAATTTGTGGTAATTAAAGACAGCAGAGCATTTAAGCTTATCACAGATTCCACAAACATTCCACGTGAGAAACTTTATGGGGGCCATGGCTTAAGCAAGATCAAGACCGCCCTGCCAAAGGTAGTGATCAGGAGATTCTCCAGAAAGGTAGCAGGGCTGGGGATTTCTAATCCCTCAGGGAGGCCGATAAAGCAAAAAGAAAATCAAGCACCGGACTTGATTCTCCAGGTCAACTGGTTTCTTTGTGAATTGCTGGATCTGATGCTGCATGGGTTCCGAGGTGTGCTTCTGGGGGTGTCCTCAGTTCGACTGATCCTGGCCTCCATCTCTGTGATATGATCTCACAGTTTGTGCATATCATGTCTTATGAGGGATATGTCCACTTTCACCTCCTCTGTCTTAGTTGTCAGAGTTGCTTGGCAGGTGGAAATAGCCTTCAGCATGTTAGCAATGGCAGGATCCGGAGCAGGTGTAGCAGCAGCACCATCTTCCTTCAAGTGATTATGCTTTTGCCTCCGATATTTGTCCAGAGAAGGCGTAGGAGCATTGGATTTATGGGACGGGGACATGTGGAGAAGGGTTGACAGTACACTAAATGAAGATAAAAATACCAAAAGTGGGCACTCAGGATCTCAGGAATAGGACAGACTGGAAGCAGAGCTCAGCACATGTGTACCCTACTCCAAGCCACGCCCCTCACCCACCACCCACTGTGTTTATTGACCCATTTCAATTATTTTGTCTCTCAGTATTTAGACATGTACTGTAACTGAAGCATGCTGACATGTTTCAAAATATTTAAAAAAAATTGTAAGGGATGAAGTTAGACTTCACCACTACAATGAATTCTCGGCAATTCCCCGGCATTCACAAAGTTTGTACATTTTAGACATTTGGCTGATAAGTTTGCAGGTTCACCAACAGAAATAAGGGGCAACCTATAATGCAGTGCATACTTAATGCCTCTAGCCATCTGAGTCACAAGAGCCAATAATGTAAATGAATGGATAACCCAAACCTCTTCTTATATCAGGGTGGCCTTACAGCATCCATGTTGTCAGTGTGTGTCGGAATTGTTAGGGACATCTGACAGTTCTGTGTAGGGAGAGATTTTTTATTTTGTCATTGGTACATCTTTTGACCTCTGCATCAGAAAATGTCAGCTTGTAGACCTTGCCTTGTCCCACTACACAATGTGATATCAAATACAAAAACAGGTCTACAATACCTTCTGCTGGATCACAGATTTATTGTCAAAGTAGAAGTCACAAAAAGTCAGACATCAATATAGAGACCTTGGCTCGCCACAGAAAGGTTTTTATACTGATTTCAGATTGTTAAATTCTCATTAGGATACTGAACAGCATACAGTGTAAAATTGTCTAGCAGCAAGATAGTTTTAATTGGGGATAATAGGCCTAACTGGTGTATGCCTAACTTTTATCTTATCAGTTGGGATAGGGGGTTTGGTAAATGATGGGCGGTGGATTAGGTGCACACTGTTCTTGCACTTAGTCTTTCAAACAATCCAGTGGCAGTCTTCAAACAAAAGGCAGCTTAAAGAGCAGACTGGCAGTAACATGCTAATATTCTAATGTATGCACTGCCATGGGGGACATGTACCGAATGAAAAAATAAAAAAAACAATAATAATAATAATCTCTCTCTACACAGAAGTGTCAGCTGTCCCTATCAACACTGATAATAAAGCTGCTGTGACCCCACCCACCCATCGATACAATAGGTCATCCATTCCTTCATCCATTCCTTGTGTACCGCATTAGAGGATGTTCTCTATGTTGGTGGTGAACCTGCAAACTTTTCAGCCAAAAGTTTGTGATTCACAAGCTTTATGAATCCCAGAGATTCACCACAAATCTATGGTAACTGCTGAACCTTATCCCTACACCTGTATTTATACAGGATAATAATAATAATAATAATAATAATAATAATAATAATAATAATAATAATATGAATAATAATATTACATACTGCATTCTTGGTCATCAAACTTCTCATTTTTACTGTTTCATGTACAATATGTCATAATGATATTTTTATAACCTTCACTTTCTACGGTGCTGACAAAGATGGATTCTGTGTATTTTAGGTTTGGCCTTTTTTTTCTGCTCTATAAGTATATTCATATTCCAGTCTATCAGTAATACATAACAGAATTATTCTTTATAAACCTGACACTCTCATAGCCTTCAGCTGAGCCATGAAGTCAGTGTCAGGATCCTGGGCTGCTGTCAGTGATGATGTGGAGGGAGAAGACAAAGAAGTCATTGGAGTCTATCAGAGACTCGGCCATGTTGTCTTCAGATATCCACTTAGAATTCTGTGCTTGTTGTCTTTGTGTGTGACCCCCTGCACATCTGACACCCAGAACTCTGCTCACCGCTGTGATATGACTATGAGAAATTATACATTTGAGTACAAGTATTCTCAGGATGGAGACATCATTATAGGAGGGATATTCTCTGTACATTCTGTAGTGTCACTGTGGAGTGAGGAAGGAAGTCTTATTGAAAATCTCATGTGTTCAGGGTAAGTGAAATATGAAGTGTAAATCTTCCAATCTGATCTACAGAGCTGTGTCTTTAGGAGAGATGTGTGATAATGTGCAAGGCTCATTTAGTCTGTTACACAGCATTTATATAAAATCAAAGTATATCCTTCAATGTGTTAATGAAAATCACGTATGGCCCATTCTATTGCTGGGTGTTAATGCTCACATTTATTTATTATGAATAGCTGCCAATGTACCACAATGGATGAAAAACCCACATGACCCTTTTTTTTTTTTAAAAAGACAGCACACCGCAGTGCTTGGTATGTGCATTATGGTGCTTTGAGGCGTGTTGTGTGTTTGGATCTACTTACTGTACTGGTAAAACTTGTATCTGCAGGACAGGAAGTGAGGGGAAATCTCCCTAATGGTTGGACATGCATTTTAAGGCACCGCAATAACATTATATAGTATTTCTGTTTCTGATGGCAGGAATTGCATTTAATTTTTCACCGGCATGCACAATTTTAACCAGTTAATCACTGCCCTATAGACAATATACGTCGACAGGGCGGTTGCTTAACTCTGGGAGGGCGTACATTGACGTCCTCCCAGAATCGCTCTCCCGCGCGTGCACACGAGAATGTCCATGACCGCCGGACCGCCGGACATGCACCAATACTCTGCAATACCCCAGCTAATACTCTGCAGTACCCATAAAATACTCTGTGAAAAAAAATGCGTTTTAACCACTTCCCGCCCACCGGCCGTTATGACGTCCTTGACTTTGTGCAGGGATATCTGAATGATGTCCACAGCTACAGGCATCATTCAGATATCATTTTTTTCAGCCGGCGATTCCCTACACCATAAGAACAATCATGTCAGCTGTTTCTCCTCTTGATTGTTCTTAGGGGAGGCGAAAGGGGACATCCCCCTCCCTTCTCCTTCCGGTGCTTCTTCCGACTCACCGCTGCGATCGAAACCAGGATCGTTTTTTTTTTTTTTTCAGGCATTCCAGCCTAGAGGTGAGATGTGGGGTCTTATTGACCCCATATCTCACTGTAAAGAGGACCTGTCATGCTATATTCCTATTACAAGGGATGTTTACATTCCTTGTAATAGGAATAAAAGTGATCAAAACATTTATTTTTGGGTAAAAACGTGTCAAACTAAAATAAATAAATGAAATGAACAATACATTTTTTTTTTAAGCGTCCCCTGTTCCCGCGTGCTCGTAGTATACAGAAGCGACCGCACACGTAAGTCCCGCCCACATATGGAAACGGTGTTTAAACCACACATGTGAGGTATCGCTGCGAACGTTAGAGCAAGAGCAATACTTTTGGCCCTAGAGCTCTTCTCCAAATAAAAAGATGTAACCAGTAAAAATATTTAAAGCGTCGCCTATGGGGATTTTTAAGTAGCAAAGTTTGGCGCCATTTCACGAGTGTGTGCAATTTTGAAGGGTGACATGTTGGGTATCTATTGACTCGGCGTAACTTCATCTTTCATATTATGCAAAAACATTGGGCTAACTTTAATGTTTTTTTAAAAGCACAAAACCGTTTTATTTCCAAAAAACCGCATTCGAACAATTGCTGCGAAAATAACGTGCGCAATAAAAAGTTGCAACGACCGCCATTGTATTCTCTAAGGTTTTTTGCTAAAAAAGCATATATAATGTTTTGGGGTTCTATGTAATTTTCTAGCAAATAAATGATGATTTTTCCATGTAGGAGAGGAATGTCAGAATTGGTCTGGGTGTTCCAGAACGCCTGATGGTGCTCCCTGTATGTTGGGCCTCTCTATATGGCAACGCTGTGTAAAAGTCTCACACATGTGAAGGTGCTCCCTGCATGTTGGGCCTCTGTATGTGGCCATGCTGTGTAAAAGTCTCACACATGTGGTATCGCCATACTCGGGAGGAATAGCAGAATGTGTTTTGGGGTGTAATTTGTGGTATGCATATGCTGTGTGTGAGAAATAACCTGCGATAAGGAATATGTTGTGGAAAAAAAAATCTTGATTTTGCAAAGAATTGTGGGAAAAAATTACAACTTCAAAAAACTCACCATGCCTCTTTCTAAATACCTTGGAATGTCTTATTTCCAAAAAGGGGTCATTTGGGGGGTATTTGTACTTTTCTGGCATGTTAGGGTCTCAAGAAATGAGATAGGCCATCAGTACTTCAGGTGAGATCAAATTGATCAATTTTCAGTAATTGGTACCATAGCTTGTAGACCCTATAACTTTCACCCAGACTAAATAATAACCACATTTTTTTTACCAAAGATATGTAGCAGTATACATTTTAGGCCAAATTTATGAAAAAAAATACTTTTTTGCAAAATTTTCAAATAGAAATGAAGAAAAATTCATTTTTTTACAAAATTTTCTTTCTTTTTTCATTTATAGCGAAAAAAATAAAAACCGCAGAGGTGATCAAATACCACCAAAAAAAAGCTCTATTTGTGGGAAAAAAGGACAAAAATTTAATTTGGTTACAGTGTTGTATGACTGAGTTATTGTCATTCAAAATGTGAGAGCACCGAAAGCTGAAAATTGGTCTGGTGATTAAGGGGGTTTTCGTGCCTGGTGGTCAAGTGGTTAAGCCTTTACATGTTGGATTTCTATTTACTCTAAACAACTTCATATTTTATATTTTACCAAAAGTTGGGTAATGCATCTCGTGTGTGTGCAGTAACATTACTTTTCGTGTATTTTTTTACTGAAAATATTTATTTGATAAACAGCACCTATAATATCATTAAAAAATTCAAACTACCACCATTGTATTCTGCAGGGTCTTTGCTTTCAGAAAATATATAATGTTTGGGGGGTTTTAACAAATTCCACGCATTTTTATATTTTACACAAAAGTGGCTCTGACAGTGAAAGGATTAACCACTTCCATACCGGGCACTTACGCACCTTCCTGCCCAAGCCAATTTTCAGCACTGTCGCACTTTGAATGACAATTGCGCGGTCGTGCTACACTGTACCCAAACAATTTTTTTATTATTTTGTTCCCACAAATAGATCTTTCTTTTGGTGGTATTTGATCATCTCTGTGGTTTTTATTTTTTGCGCTATAAACAAAAGAAGAGCGACAATTTAAAAAAAAAACACAATATTTTTTACTTTTTTATTCAATAAATATCACAATTTTTTTTAAAAAAAACATTTTTTTCCTCAGTTTAGGCCGATACGTATTCTTCTACATTTTTTTGGTAAAAAAAATCGCAATAATCATATATTGATTGGTTTGCGCAAAAGTTATAGCGTCTACAAAATAGGCGATAGTTTTATGGCATTTTTATTTTATTATTTTTTTTACTAGTTTTGGTGGCGATTTGCGATTTTTTCTACTGTCACCGTGACATTGCGGCGAACACATCGGACACTTTTGACACATTGTTGGGACCATTCACATTTATACAGCGATTAATGCTATAAATATGCATTGATTACTGTGTAAATGTGACTGGCAGGGAAGGGGTTAACCACTAGGGGGCGTTTAAGGGGTTAATATGTTCCCTAAGATGTGTTATAACTGTAGGGGGGAGGGGACTCTCAAGGGGAGGAGACCGATGTGTGTTCCTCTGTACTGGGAACACACATTGGTCTCCTCACCGCTGACAGGAGGTGGATCTGTGTGTTTACACACACAGATCCACACTCCTGCCGTGATTACCAACAATCGCGGTCACCCGGCGGCAATCGCGGCCGCCGGGCACCCTCGCCGGGTCACGAGCGTCGCCGCGCGCGCCCTAAAACCCCCGGGAACGCAGGACGTCATATGACGTCCACCCGGATCGAGGAGGGGTTCCTGCCGATGTCATTTTACAATGACTCGGCAGGGATGTGGTTAAAGACAAGTTCAGCCGTTTGCCTAACCTCCAAACAAGAAAAATGTGGTCCAAACCTGAGTTCAGACCAAACCAAAACCTCATCCCTAGTCATTGCCCCGGTCACAAGAGGCAATAATATACGGGAATAAATAACACCACCCACTTTCTGAAAAAGAGGTGAGCTTACATCAACCTCATTATTATTGTGTGGGATCTGTTATGGAGAGCTGAAAATACTGTGTAGGGAGAGACACATTTTTTATTATTATGGTACTGGTACATGTCCCCATCCCCCCATCATGGCAGTGGCCATTTCCCATGCCTTTTTGTTTGACAATAGTTTGTCTATTAGCTCTAGAAATGGACAGAACTAAAAAACAAGATTCTCTCCCATGGACTTCAGAGGTTTGCTGACAGTTCACAAACCAGAATTTAAGCAAGATTGGAGAAACATTTCTCAAACTAAACCCAGGAAGATTGTCTTATCTCTGGCCCTGAATGTCTCCTACGGCATGTCTGCAGATCCAACCAGCCTTGTAGCAAGTTTGTAGTCTCTGACCCTTTCCTCTAGTAAGTCTCCATTCTCTGACCTTCTTCTGTAGAATTACATATACTGAATATTATGTGCGGCTACTTGGTGATATCAGGGGCTACAGCTGAGGTCCTCTAGGCCTCCTAAATTGCCAACCACGGCTATAACTCATATAAGTGTAGGAATGATTGAATTTCGATCCCACCATAGATCTGTGGTTGAAATGTATTGTCCTGAGTGCAGAAAACATTCTTCACGGAGGTCATATTTATATGCACATCAGAGATCTCACATGGGGGAGAAGTCACTTTCCTGTCCTGAGTGAGGGAATTGTTCCTCACTGAAGTCCTGTCTTCCTGTACATCGGGGGTCCCACACAACCCTCGAGGTGTATTAGTGCCTTGGGTGTGGGCAATGTCTTGTATATGAATGTTGCTGGACATGTGGGGAAGAAGCACACCCTGATATACACCTCAGATATACTCCATGGCTGATCTTCATCATGTAATAAACAGTTCATAAGGAGATCAGAGATCACCAAAGACATGGATGACGTGTTGTACCATGTGGGCCATTGATAGCAGGAGAAAAATTTAAAATGGAGTCATTACCTCTCATTAGCTGAGTACATTTTGTGGTGTGGAGACTTAGAGGTCTATTATAAATAAGAAAACAAATAGTTGATGGAATGTGGCACAGGTTTGCCCAGCCGTGACGAATATTGTCCATATTTTATATAACTCAGTGATTTCCCAGTATGTCCGATCAGCCCGTACCCTGTCCACCTTTAGGAGACCCCTAAAAACTCATTTATTCAGGGAAGCCACACCCACCTAACAACTGTCCCCGAGCCCCCCCCATCAAATTCTCTTCAGCTCTGACCTTTTGTACCACCCCACCCCCTCCCTTAGAATGTAAGCTCTACGAGCCGGGCCCTCCTGTACCTTCTGTATTGAACTGTACTGTAATTGTGTTGTCCCCCCTATACATTGTAAAGCGCTGCGCAAACTGCTGGCGCTATATAAATTGTGTATAATAATAATAATAATATATTTTGCCATAAATAATTTCTGCTTGAATCCTTGTCCTGTAGACCAATGAAAAACTCTCCATTTTCTGCAGGGTTTACGCGAGAGAATACAGACATCTCCTGGCTTTTATATTTGCTATTGATGAGATAAATCGCAGTCCAGATATTCTTCCCAACATAACTCTGGGATACCATGTGTATGATTCTTGTGGACATGTGAATAAAGCTATAAAAGACGTTTTACAGATATTGTCTGGACATACAAAGGAAGCTCCAAATTATTCCTGTATGGAGCGGGGTGCCCTGGCTGGTTTCATTGGAGATCTCCATTCTGACACCACTCTCCAAATGGCCCAGCTGCTGAGTCTATATGGTTACACCCAGGTAAGAGAAGAAAAATTTCCTATATTATGTAACGTCAGGACAGCGAGTCGTCTTATGGTGAGGTGGGTCAAAAGGGTACAAATAATCCTTGTGGCAAAGCGTCATAAAGTATAACATTGTTCTAAATAAAGAAGGCAGTGCTGTGTAGGGATGGGTCAATGGTTCAGTCCAATCTTTGGCTTGTATGGCATTTGGAAAAATGCCTGAACTTTTGCCCATTCAGTCCCCTGCAGATCATATCCTATATTACCAAAAGTATTGGGACACCTACCTTTACAAGCACATGAACTTTAATGGCATCACAGTTATATTTTGTAGGGATAAATATTGAGTTGGCTCACCCTTTGCCGATATAACAGCTTCAACTCTTCTGGGAAGGCTGTACACGAGGTTTAGGACTGTATCTATGGGAATGTTTGACCATTCTTCTAGAAAAGCATTTGTGAGGTCAGGCACTGATGTTGGACGAGAAAACCTGGCTCACAGTTTCTGCTCTAATTCATCCCAAAGGTGTTCTATCAGGTTGAGGACAGGACTCTGAATGTTCCTCCACAGAAAAATTGCTTATCCATGTCTTTATGGACCTTGCTTTGTGCACTGGTGTGCAGTCATGTTGGAACAGGAAGGGTTCATCCCCAAATTGTTCCCTCAAAGTTGGGAGCATGAAATTGTCCAAAATGTCTTCGTATGCGGACGCCTTAAGAGTTCCCTTCACTGGAACTAAGGTGCCAAGCCCAATCCCTGAAAAACAACCCCACACCATAATCCCCCATTCACCAAATGATTTGGACCAGTGCACAAAGCAAGGTCTATAAAGACATGGATGAGTGTGACCTCAACCCAAAAGAACACCTTTGGGGAGAAATAAAGCCGAGACTGTGAGCCAAGCCTTCTCATCCAACGTCAGTGCCTGACCTCACAAATGCTTTTCTAGAAGAATGGTCAAACATTCCCATAGACACCCTCCTAAACCTTCAAATGGTCAAACTTTCCCATAGACACCCTCCTAAACCTTCAAAAATACTTTTGGTGACATAGTTTATGTAGAAATAATATTTCAGGAAGCTATAAGCTGCTAAAGTTACAAATGCCATTGGCTTACATGGCCATTAGTCCCCGGCCATGGCCATATTTGGTCAATGATGTCATTGCTATCCCCGTCCCTTCCCTGTCATGTGCACCGGGTCTGTTGGGTTTTTAGTGTTGACAGGTTGGCACTGGTAGGCGGCAGACATAATAAATAATGATGGATTTACATTGAGGAGCTTTGCTTGGGTTTTTTTAACCTCCCTGGCGGTATGATTATGTCTGGAATTATGTTCCAGAAGCGGTACAATTATTTTTTCATGGAAATTTGGCGTTTTACATTGTAGGCCTGTAATTCTTAGGAATAACTCACTTAAATCTGTCCAAACAAGAGTCTAGTAGACATCCCGGGTATGATAAAGTTTGAAACACAAAATCATAAATTATAATATAATAAATAACTATAAATAATTATAACAAATAATAATTTAATTATAATAAAAATTATTCAATAATGTAATTGTAGCGGGGTCATCCTGTCAGGGTTCAAGGACGGGCCATCCCCGCTGGAACTTTATTCTAGCATGTAAATATGTAAGATACCTTTGGAAAGTGATACATTGTGGGACAACGAGTAGCAGGAGATATGGACTCCATTGACTCTAATGCCGCGTACACACGGTCGTTTTCTGCGATGTAAAAAAACGACGTTTTCTGTGAAGTAAAAAACGACGTTTTTAAAACGACACTTTTCAAAAACGATGTTGCCTACACACCATCGTTTTTTCACAGTGCTCTAGCAAAGCGAGGTTACGTTCACCACGTTTTTCCATTGAAGCTCGCTTCATAACTAGCTTCTGGGCATGCGCGGGTGGAAAAACTTCGTTTTAAACGTCGTTTTTTGCTACACACGGTCAATTTCTGTGAAGTCAAAAACGACGTTTTGAAAAACGACACATAAAATTGAAGCATGCTTCAATTTTTTTTGGTCGTTTTTCAGAAGACATAAAACGTCGTTTTCTCCCACACACGGTCAATTAAATTGACGTTTTTAAAAACGTCGTTTTTTTACATCGCAGAAAACGACCGTGTGTACGCGGCATAAGGCCCCATACACACGACCGAACATGTCTGCTGAAACTCGTCCGCGGACCAGTTTCAGCAGACATGTTCGGTCGTCTGTACAGCCGAGCGGAAAGGATTCCAGCGGACATTTGCCCGCCGGGCCTTTTTGAGCGGGCAAATATTTCCAAACATGTTTAGAAACATGCCCGCTGGAATCCTGTCCGTCGGACATGTTCGGTCGTCTGTACAGACCTACCGTACATGTCCGAGCGGCCGCCATCCCTCGCATGTGTCGAATGACTTCGACGCATGCGTGGAAGCATTGAACTGGCAGGGCCGCGCACGTCGCTGCGTCATCGTCACGGCGACGGCACGGCCTCCTCGCCGCGTATCGACATATGGGGGAGGTTACTTAACTACTTGCCGACCGCGCACCGCCATTCTACGTTGGCAAGTTGGCTCTCCTAGGCGAGAGCACGTAGTATAACGTCCTCTCTTTGAGCCGCCACCTGGGCACCCAGGGACATACTTAACCCCTTCCCCGCCCCCTAGTGTTAACCCCTTCACTGCCAGTGGCATTTTTATAGTAATCCAATGCATTTTTATAGCACTGATCACGATAAAAATGCCAATGGTCCCGAAAATGTATCAAAAGTGTCCGAAGTGTCCGCCATAATGTCGCAGTACCGAAAAAAAATCGCTGATCGCCGCCATTACTAGTAAAAAAATATATTAATAAAAATGCCATAAAAATGCCATAAAAATACCCCCTATTTAGTAAACGCTATAACTTTTGCGCAAACCAATCAATAAACGCTTATTGCGATTTTTTTTTACGAAAAATATGTAGAAGAATACGTATCGGCCTAAACTGAGGAAAAAAAAAGTTTTTTTATATATTTTTGGGGGATATTTATTACAGCAAAAAGTAAAAAATATTCATTTTTTTTCAAAATTGTCGCTCTATTTTTGTTTATAGCGCAAAAAATAAAAACCGCAGAGGTGATCACATACCACCAAAAGAAAGCTCTATTTGTGGGAAAAAAAGGACGCCAATTTTGTTTGGGAGCCACGTCGCACGACCGCGCAATTGTCAGTTAAAGCGGCGCAGTCCCGAATCGCAAAAAGTACTCTGGTCTTTGGGCAGCAATATGGTCCGGGGGTTAAGTGGTTAAGGGAAGGGAGTTGTTATTTTCGCTCTCTCGGGACCGGCATTCTTCTCCTCTGCGGAGCTGCTGGCACAACGCAGCCATGCTGTTAGGCCAGAAGCCTGGGCCTAAACTCACCGAGACCAGCCGTTTGTAGATTATAACTTTCATGTGCACCACCCGGCCGCAATGTGAGCTCTAATTGTTTATAGGACTGCCCGCTAGAGGGCGCTTGCGAGCATAAACTGCCTACTTTAGTTAAATGAATGGTACCATTCTTTAGTTTAGGTCTTTACCTGTTTATACCAATTTCTGATTCCAGTAAGGGCCCTTACTGAATCACAGTGAGTCATTACTTGCCAGTTGTTGTGTTTATGAAGTAAATCTCAGCCTGTTTGCTAAGTTTACATAAAGTAAACTTATCTTTTTGATTTAACTATATCAACTGTGTGGAGTGTATTTTTCTAGCCTGGAAGGACCATCCAAAGAGAACAGGTAATACTATTGCCACATTATTACCGCATGTTGGGTGCCTGCTATTGTGACCCCCAGCCAAACAGAGGTCACAATACCCTGAAATACCAGGTTTCTGATGTGTCAAGGGAGGGTTCGAGTAACTTAAACAGGGGTGTGCCAAGCCAGAGAGAGTAGATCCCAAAACAAACCAGTGGCTCCTGCGGGGGGAGCGCTACATAATCAAATCAAAAACACACAAATTTGCTCAGTTGCAGAATTGTCGCTATCAATACTTTTATTTTTTTATGACAAATTTCCCGACAAATCAATATCGCTCAATTCTGCAAGTGATTATAATTTATTATCGCTGTTTTCTAGCTGCTCTAAAATCACTTTTGACATAAAGGGACACTTTTGGTTGCTATGGACAATCTACAGTTTGCAAGCAGAAAGAACAGTTTTTATTTTATAAAAGTGCATGTAGGACACTGGGCAGACCACTAGGGACAATGGGGGTGTGTATTTTTTACATACAGTACTGTAATCTGTAAGATTACAGTATACTGTATGTAATGTGTTTATTTACTTTTTTGAATTTGGCTCCGTTCTCCACCCCCGTGCGTTGTAACGTCGCAGGGAACGGAGATCGGCGGCACACAGACACTGTGAATCGAGCGAGGACCCGCTCGCTTACACATCGGGGATGCATCGCAGGATCCAGGGACAAGGTAAGTAACTTGTGTCAAGAAAAAATACTACTCGAGGTAGTGACAGGGCGGACTTTCTAAGGCAATCACAGGGACATTGAAATTTAGAAAATATATAAATTTAATTACAAAAAATACATACAATAAAATACATTGAAAAAGTACAAAATATACATTCTTAAGCAATATTTTCTTTCGTCTCGCCTACGCGTTTCGCCTAGCGGCTTCTTCAGGACGAGTTTGAGAGAGAGTTTGACAATAAAGTATTACTAATTTCATAAATCTGAAATGAGATATGAAAAATTGTAACGTACAAAAACATAAGGAAAGATTAAAACACTGAGAGTCAATATTTTCCTTATCTATAGACTTAAAATTGAATGTGTGTGTATATAATATATTTTCTTCTTATGCTACAGCTGCATTGAGCTTTCTCACAAGCTATATGCCACCCATACATCTGTGACTCTATTTGTCCCCGGTGCACTCGGATGGCTAACGATTTAACTGGTATTTTCAGAGACTCCTTTTTGCATATCGACTCTCAGTGTTTTAATCATTCCTTATGTTTTTGTACGTTACAATTTTTCATATCTCATTTCAGATTTATGAAATTAGCAATACTTTATTGTCAAACTCTCTCTCAAACTTGTCCTGAAGAAGCCGCTAGGCGAAATGCGTAGGCGAGACGAAAGAAAATATTGCTTAAGAATGTATATTTTGTACTTTTTCAATGTATTCTATTGTATGTATTTTTTGTAATTAAATTTATATATTTTTCTAAATTTCAATGTCCCTGTGATTGCCTTAGAAAGTCTGCCCTGTCACTACCTCGAGTAGTATTTTTTCTTGATTTAATATTTCGGATGTTGGCAAATGTGAGTGCTTTTTTGTTTCCCCTCCCTACCTTTTGAAGTAAGTAACTTGTGCCTGTGGATGCTGCGAGGCGGCCCGAGTCTGGCTCGGGGATACCGCTTTTGGTATTGAAATGTAACCCTGAGCCAGACTCGGGAATACCGCTAAGGAGGTTAATAAAAGACTTGTAAAATTTGGGCGTCGTTTATCTATAGGTTCCTTTTTTGGTGAATGAGTAGGAGTACTATGTCCCTCTTACTCATTCACATAGGGGGGCAGTATCTGGAGGCCCCCTTATGTTTTACTACTTCAGCCCCGGAGAATTTGGCTACCAAATAACCGGGCCACTTTTCGCGATTCGGCACTGCGTTGCTTTAACTGACAATTGCGCGGTCGTGCAATGTGGCTCCCAAACAAAATTGACGTCCTTTTTTCCCACAAATAGAGCTTTCTTTTGGTGGTATTTGATCACCTCTGTGGTTTTTATTGTTTGAGCTATAAACAAAAATAGAGCGACAATTTTTTTTAAACTGCAATATTTTTTGATTTTTGCTATTAGAAATATCCCCCAAAAATATATAAAAAATGTTTTCCTCAGTTTAGGACGATACGTATTCTTCTACATATTTTGGTAAAAAAAGGCACAATAAGTGTTTATTGATTGGTTTGCAGAAAAGTTATAGCGTCTACAGGGATAGGGGACAAAATGCACAAATAATTGCAATTTTTTTTTTTACAAAGATGCTGTGAATTTTTTTTGTTAAACACTAGATATGTGCACACTGAAATATTTAGTTTAAGAATTTCGGGTTTCATTTTTATTTTTTTTGTTTCGTTAAAAAATGCATTTGGATGAAAATCCAAGTGAATTAAGGTTGAATCTGTCAATTGAAGACTTATGGTGTCTGTCAGATGTTTTATGATGATTTGACGAAGCAGCTAAACTATATGACCCCGCGATCGTACATTTCCGGTCGAATGTTCCGCCCACAAGCTTTAGTAGAATTCTAATGTTGTATGACATTAGTAATAATTATATTTATCAATTATTATTACTAATCAAACATTAGAATTGTTCTATAGCCTATGGGCGGAGCATATGACCTTAAAGGGGTTGTAAAGGAAAAACAAATTCCCTAAGTAGCTTCCTTTACCTTAGTGTAGTCCTCCTTCACTTACCTTATCCTTCCATTGTGATTTTAAATGTCCTTATTTCTTCTGAGAAATCCTCACTTCCTGTTCTTCTGTCTGTAACTCCACACAGTAATGCGAGGCTTTCTCCCT